>NC_132849.1:30695552-31012552 GCF_048164855.1 Canis lupus baileyi
GTTAGTCATCCAAGATGTAAATCAGAATAGATCAAACCTTCAAACAAATGACTATCGACAGCCACAATCTTTAGCTGTTGCGGTAAAATGGCAGATTTTACCGATAGGTGACTCAGCGCTCTCCCTGACTCCTAGCTAGCTTGCCCTAAGCTACCATGGGGATTAGAGTACTTCCCACACCCCACTGCTGCTAGGGGTCTGCTTGATATCGATGTGTACGATATCCACACCATTCTTATCACCTCCATAATTCACTCACCTGTTTGCTCTGAAGAGAAAACAGATGGAGTTTTGAGAAAGAAAATTATTTTAAGCTTAACAGGGTGGCAATTCCAACAGCAGTTACAAATGCGGCCTCCTTAAAGGACCAAGTCACACAGCCACTGGCAGCTGCATTACAGCTAAAGCAAGTACCGTTTTCCACAACCTAACAAGCAATCTAATGGAGTTCAAAGTGTCTGAGGGATGGTAAGCAGCCCACCACAAAACCTCATGGTGATGTCTGAGGATAGTCATGGGCATAGTCCCCCAGGGTTCAGAGAATAGTCACAGGCATAGTCCCCCAGAGCTCGAGCAAGCTAAGACCTTTTTATCTCCTAACTATTCTTCTTCTGAGAAACAGCCCCTGGCCTGCAATTACCTGGAAGGCTGAGAAAAAGAAACCAAGTGCCTATGTAACCTGAGCTTCATCATCAGACAGATTTTATCTAAGCCATAAAGTCCTAATCAGCTGTGCTCATCACCACTGCTCTCTCATCAAGAAGTACAGCTCTTGAAAGCACAAGTAACATATCCCAGTGTGTCTACTCCTGTTGCAGGATCATTTATCCCTCAACCCTCACGGCTTCATAAGCATTCCCTAGGATATGTCAAGTGAGAAGGAAAAAATCTGAATGCGGCAGATGGCTTTGCATGATATACTGGCACTGACCAGAGTGCTACTGCTGCAGCATTTCAGCCCCAAGCAGGAGTGGCTCTGAAGCACAGTGAAGAAGGGACAACCTTTGGGAGGGCAGGTCATTAGTCATCATCTGGTCAGAGGTACTAATCCATACCCACTCATAGAGAGTGGTTATTAACTGTCATGATGATTGGGGACTTGAAAGGAATCAGATCAGAAGGTTGGTAACATCGAGGCTTAGGAAAGAGGTTTATGGGAAGGATACCTCTGGATGGGCCCAAGTGTGAGGATATCTGTGTCTCCATGCTTATCAAAGGCTCCCTCTGGAGAGGAAGTTCTCATTAGTATCAGCAGGACAAGATGATCTCCTCTAGAGCTCTCTCAGTCAGCCTCCTTCCTAGCCAAAACAATGACTGCTCAAAGGACACAAACAAACACAGAGGCAAGCAGACAGAGATTACACATGGGTACTATTACATGGATGTCCTCTCACCAAATCTGATCTGATTACTCCAGGTGTCCAATCTGCAAGGAACAGAGTATACTGGGCTTCCAACATGGCACCATTCCTGGTAACATGTCAGTTACATTAGACTCTCAGCATCCTGGAATGAATAGACATCTTGTTCTTGTTGAATAGACAATTATTCTAAATATGACTTGCCTTTTTTGCCTATAATGCATTAGCTAGCAATACCAATCACAGATTTATGAATGACTTATTCTCACAGAACACTGCTTCTAACCCAGGGCTCAGAACCCTCAGGAATAAAGGTATGGGTCACCCTACCAGATTAAGAACACTGGCCATCTAAGGAACTAAGAGGAGAATAGTAGAGGAATTAGATTTTGAATGCCAACAAAGGCCTCAGGCTAAGTATCAGAAACAGAAAGAAGATGAAAGAAGCTATCTTTCTTTCTTTCCTTGCTTGGTATAATGATTTTCCTTCAGCAGCCCAATTCCCTTTCTATTTTTATATAAGGTCTGTTGATGGTAGTTTTACCTTTACAATTGAATGCATAAGTAACAAGCTATAAAGACAAGTTGTGACTAAAACCAGAGAAGGATGCTGTGACATTAAATTTGAAGAAAAAGTACCACATTTTCTAACAATTCAGGGATAATTACAATTGTTTAAAAAGTTGATATATGGAAAGGAAGCATGTACAGAAGGCAAGGATGACGTTGAGTGGTGGCAGATATTATCCACCCACTTCCAGCTTACCTTCCTTAAAGATCTAAACATTTTCCCCAGATACCCTCAACCAAGGATGCAGACATATGGGCCATGTTTAGGCAAGCTGACAAAATGACATCCAGATAGAGAACTGAGCAACATAAGAATGAGGCTGCATGCAGGGAGAATGAACTGTTTGGCAAGAAAGATGGCTGAGGGGCGCCTGACTCAGGCAGCTGAGTGTATGACTCTTGATTTTGGCTCAGGTCATGATCTCAGGGTCCTGGAACTAAGCCCTGCATAGGGTTCTACACTCAGTGGGGAGTCTGCTTGAGGATTCACTCTCTCCCTCTCCTTCTGCCCCTCCCCCTGCTCCCTTGCATGTACTCTCTCTGTCTCTTAAAATAAATAAATCTTAAAAATATATATATCATGAGATATCATGTTGAGATATCATGTTCTTCTGGGGCATCTGTGTTGACCTTTCTGCCATCCATACTTAACATCATGGTTTCCAAGAGGTAGAGAGCATGGATGTTTCTACTGTTCCTGGAAGTCTAGTGTCCAATGCTGGTTTTCTGGTCTTCCCCGGGATTCTGTAAAAACCCAATATGCTATATTCCTTTTTGCTTAAATTAGATACAGTGAATCTTGTACTTAGCAACTAAGAACCCTAATATAATACATTTATTCTTTATTCTAAACTAGGTGAGGTTGAGTTTCTCTTATCCATAATCAAAAGCACTCTAGCTCATACAAAGGTAGAAAGTAAAGTGTTCAAAGAATAGGCCCTAGGTATGTAGCATTTGCCTTTTTAAGAATTTTATTTAAGTAATCTCCACACCCAAGGTGGGGCTTGAATTCATGACCCTGAGATCAAGAGCTGCATGCTCTTCTGACTGAGCCAGCCAGGCACACCAATGTGTGGCCTTTATTGACAGTCAAGTTGGAGCAGAAATTAAGTTTCTGCTAGAATGTTGCCATTGCAGAGTTAGATACTGTTCTTGGCTTTAAAAGTCCAGCTGTGAAGCATCTAAACTTGGATCTCTGGCCCACCTGGAGGTTCTGTTAGCCTGTAATAAATCTCTTTCCTTAAACTAGCTCACTCAAATAGACTGTCATCTCCAATTACGGCTTTCCAACTCCCTTCAAGTTCACTCACCTATAGTGGAAGGCTAGAATGGAAATACTGTATTTCTGAGACTCCCTTGTGATTTATTCTTCCAAACAGATGTAGAAGACCTAAATTCAGAAGTGAATTAAGCAGGATAGAATGGTGCACAGGTATCTGTTTAGCTGCAGCAGAGCAAAGAGGCATAAAATTGTCCTAGAGCCATCAGCTCCACTAGGGGCTTCCTAATTCCAAAATCATCGTTAAAGTAGTATAATCCTGGAACAGAGGTTGTTAACCTGCCAGCTTCCCACTTCCTGGACAGGGCAGAGGTAGAAGCTCCCCTGCTGGACCATTTCAGTAGAACGTTCTGATGTCCATCCTGGAGCCTATTTCTCCAACCCTATCAATTGACTCTATATTATATAATATATAAAACTATAAAAATAATTATCCAAAATCAAATCCCATTCTGTTTAAAATAGCTTTTGTAATTTTGTTATCTGCAACTGAAGTTCAAATGATAAAACAGCCAGGAAATATCCTCTGCTGAAAGAAGTTTCTATGGCAAGAGACCTGAATGCATGAAGGAACACAGACTTTACTGTTCTGCACTTTTATCAGGTTCCTTTGTATATTTCAGGTCCTGTTTCTCCTTAGAATATAAAATCTACAAGAGAATGTCATTCTCACCCTAAAAATGAGGAGAGAAAAAAAATCCAGATAATCTAAAAACCACACCAATTCTTGAGCCTATCATGGAGCTAAATTTACAAGACAATAAACTGAACTGAATTCCAAAGTCACTCTGAGTAAACCCTAGACTCATGAAACTCATGAACTATTTTCACTTTGGCAAAGCACAAAATAAAATAAAATAAAATAAAATAAAATAAAAATAAAACAAAACAAAATAACAAATAAAATAAAACAAATAAAAACAAAGTAAGAAGAAAACAGCCAAAAATTTACCAAATTATTAAAGGCCAACAGTGAGCTAGGGCAACTGTTTAACATCTATGGGAGCTCTAAGCACTAGGGGAATCCATCCACATTTGCCACGGATCTCCATCAGGTGTTCATCAGAACACTTGTAATCTCTCTCTCTAATAAATAAATTAAAACTTTTTTAAAAAGGGTCAATTCAGGGCAGCTCCAGTGGCTCAGCGGTTTGGCGCTGCCTTCAGCCCAGGGTGGAATCCTGGAGACCTGGGATCGAGTCCCATGTTGTGCTCCCTGCATGGAGCCAGCTTCTCCCTCTGCCCCCACCCCTCTTTCTCATGAATGAATAGATAAAATCTTTTTTTTTTTTTTTTAAAAGGGTCAATTCATTACGAGAAGGTAACAATCCTCAATGTATGTATCCAGTAACAGAGATTCAGCATAATTAAAGCAAAAACCTACTATAATTGAAAAGAAAAACAGGAAAATTCACGGTCATAGCTAGAGGCTTTCAATACTGCTCACTCAAGAACAGAACAGGTAGACAGAAAATCAGTAAGGCTCCAGAAGACTTAAGTACCACCATTAATAAATCTGACCTAAGTAGCATGTATAGGACATTCCACTAAATAGCAAAATATCTCTTTTTTTCAAGAACACATGGAATATTCATAATAATGGACCATATACTGAGATAAAAAATCAATCACATGTAAAAAATGTAAAATTTGATTTTTTTTAACAAAGTATGTTTTCTGATCACAACAGAATTAAACTAGACTTCAGTAACAAAAATATAGGGAAAAATCACAAATATGTGGAACTTACCTCTAAGTAATCCATGAGTCAAAAAAGAAAATCAGAAGGAAAAATGAAAAATACTCTGAAGCAATGAAAATGAAAACACAACTTATCAAAATGTAGAGAGGGGCCCTAGAGCACAGGGCTTGCTGAGGCTGAGACAGGAATACTGAAGAAGCCCTCCCACATTCCAGGCCCTGAGTAAAGCACAGGTAAGAATCTGAAGTCTGTGGATGTTCAGATAACCTCCTATTCACCCCTTCATTGAGGGAGGGACCTGCCCCTCAAAAGAGTATCAGGTGGCCAGACGGACAGCACACAACACTGAAGACAAACAGCAGAGACGCACAGTGTTTCATTAGTCACAGATACAGCCCACAGGAAGACAACACCATGTAGGGCCACAGTGAGTCACTAGGGGCTGGGGAAGTAAGGTTCTGTGTAGCAAGAAGGTGAGGTATATCCTGGTTTGGAAAAGGTTCCTATGGGAGAATGGGCCTGGCTTGTCTGAGTAATTCTGCAGGCTGGCAAGGAAGTGAAACCCATTGGGTTGAAGGAGGAGCAGGGGGAGGTGCTAGAAGAACTGGGCAGGTGGGGAACCTTTCCTGCTGGGTGAGGGGCAAATCTGGAAAGAGCAGTGGAATTCAGTTAAGTTCTGGGGCCCAGTGACGCTCAAAATGTCAAGGCAGTACATGAAATTTTAGGCCTTCCAGTACAGTGGTACCCTGAAGGTAAACAGGACAACAACCAAATCCAAAACTGGCCCAGCTACAGATTAAATTAATATATTAAAGGATCTGGTTAAAAAGGTAAGACAGCACACATGAATAGATGGGAAATTTAAACAGAGATGAAAGGTATGAAAAATAAATATAAATGTCAAGCAAAACATGCTATCATATTTGAAGAATTCCTTTAACAAGTTTCTCAGTATACTGGACATAGAATTAGTGTACTGGAAGATAGATCAATATAAATTATACAAACTAACATACAAACAGATTACAGCTCTTGGAAACTCAGTAGAATGATTACAAAAAAAAAAACACACCCAGGTGCACTGTAGTAATAAAACTGCTAAAAACACAAAAGAAAAGAGAAAAGAGAAAAGAAAAAAAAAAAAAAAGAAAAAAGAAAAGAGAAAATCTTGAGCACACAAAAAAAGAAACATTTACATACAAAAGTACTTCTCATCAGAAACTATGTGAGCCAGAGAGACATCTTTAAAGTATTGAAAAAGAAAAAGAAGAAAATGAGTTCCATATAGAGTACATTTTTGTTAAAGAGGACAGAAGATGATTTTGAGAAGAGGCAAAAATCACTGTCAGCAAAACATATACTACCAATAAATGATTACATTACAAAGAAAGGTTCAACCTTAAGCTTCAACCTTAAAAAGACAGTAGGAAAAGACAAAGCACTTAAGCCTAAAGCAAGCTGAAGAAAGGAAATGACACACATAAAAGCAGAAATTGATGAAACAAACAAAAATCAATCAAACAAAAAACTGGCTCTTTGCAAAGATCAAGAAAACTGACAAACTCCTAGTTGGACTGACAGGAAAGAGAGAGAAGTAAATTCCCAGTATCAGGAATGAGACAGGGAGCATCACTAAAGCTCCATCCCCAAGACCTTCAAAGGGTAGTAGGAAATTATTATCTATTTTATGATAACAAACTAGACAACTCAGGAGAAAATGAACAGGGAGAATGTGGTTGGCAAGCCAGAGGAGTAGGAGATACCTGTCTTTGTATCTGACAGCTATCGACAAATAAAAATAGCCCTGGAATGATGGATATAGTAAAATAAGAAGCTATGGCAACACAGTGGAGCAAAGAACGAAAAACAAACACTCAGAAAGGATCACTGCAGAGGTAGGCTTAGTTGAGACATCTGGAAATGGCTAAGAACAAAGAAGAAGGGTAAAAGCTATCAGTATAGGCCACATGGTGGGTGCCACTGTGGTCCCAGTGGCCTACTCTGCAGAGGAGCCAGGCAGCCATTGCCACTGAGGACCTCAATAGCCATCAGGACAGTCCCCGCCATGTTCACAGCCTGAGAAAACTGACAGCTTCTGCTACTGAAGTAACCAACTGCCGTTGCTGATACTGACCTCCTAGAGAGGGAAACGCTGCTGCTCCCCTCCCAGATGACAATGCTGTGTCCCTACCCCAGGAACAGAGCTCCCAGCTCCAACTTTCAACCCTGTGAACAACCAGGACCCCAGAACCCTGGCTGCTCCACATGCATCCGCACTGTAGACCTTGATTCCATGTCTGTTCCACGTGTGTTCATATCTCTGGCACTGACATAGCAGGCTAGCCAGCACCTAGACCCTAGACTGCTGTCATTGCTGTCATTCTGCAAACCTACATGCTTCACTCCTAGCTCTGTAGTGGTCCAAGCATGCTCACACCTCGTGCTCACTGCCATGGCAAGGGTACTCCAAAGCTGGATCCAATGCTGACAGGGATCCCTTTGGCAATGATATATCCCACGGGAGAGAAAGAGATCAAGAGGTCCCCAGCAGCCTTTGCCACCAAAGACCCTAACAGCCTTCACTGCCACTGCAGATACCCGGAGCACTGGCTGTTGAAGGCTCCTGCAATTTAACTGACACTGACCCCAGCTGACGGAGCCAAATATACGGTATGCTTATGGGCCTTCCCAAGAGCTGGAACCATCAGACTTGCCCTTTCAACACCCTTGCACCCACTGCAGGTGAAGGTCTCTCCCCACTAAAACCAGTGGGTAAATTCTGATAGAGGTGACTAGTAAATCAAATGCACAAACATCAACACAAGGCTATAAGAAATACAAAAAATTAAGGAAACATGACATTACCAAAGAAACAATTTTCCAATAGCTGACCCCAAAGAAATGGAAATCTATGATTTCCTGATAATGATTTTAAAATAATGGTTATAAGGAAGCTCAATGAGCTACAAGAAAATATAGACAGAACTGAAATCAGGAGATAGACTCCAAAAGAAGGAAAATAATATACAAAATAAGAAGCTCAAAAGAGAAAGAAGTCACACACACACACGGAAATCCCCAAAACCTGAACAAAAATTCTAAAGCTGAAGAATACAATGAATTAAATGAAAAATGCCACACAGAACACCAAAAACACATGATCAAGCAGAAAAAGAATCTGGAACTCAAAGACAGGTCATTAGAAATTATCTGGTTAAAGTGGAAAAAAAAGGAAAAAATAAGTGAAAGAGTGTATCCAGTTAGCAGAAGGAAAGAAGCAACAAAGGTCAGAGGAGAAATAAATGGAAGTATAAACTAGAAAAACAACAGAAAAGACCATTGAAAATAAGAGTTACTTTTCTGGAAAGATAAACAAAATTGACTAGCCAAAAAAAAAAAAAAAAAAAAAAAAAGTCTGAAATGCACTCAGAAATGAAAATAAGGAGACAATACAACTGATAGTGCAGGACTACAAAGGATCACTAGAGACTACTATGAACAATCACACACCAACAAATTGGATAAGCTAGAAAGGATGACTGTTATAGAAAGCTATCCATGGACTTCTCAAATAGAACTTTCCCCATTTCAAAGAGATTATAAGTTTAATTAAAGAGAGCAATTCCACAACTACAAAGACAAGAGGAAACACATAAGTGCTTAAGTAGGTAAGATTATCTAGTACTTAAAATGCAAGTAAGATACCACATATCATTAAGAGGAGTCAAAGACCAAAAACTCCTAAAGCAAATTTTCCTACTCTGCTTGGTACAGGTTGTTTCCATATTAAAGGTCCACATCAAGTTCAGGCTCAACAATTAGTCATCCTACTAATATAAAAATATAAAAGGTCTAAAGGAGAGTAACAAACTCAAAAAGCAGAGCTCAGAAATAGTGCAAATGGTGAGAAAAACTATCCATATCTTAAACTTGAACTCAGAATCTCCTAACCCTGGGTCTTATAATTACTTCCCCAAAGAAAAGTCAATTTTCTCCCTCTCTAAGACTAGCCTTCATTCCACAGGGAGCAGGTAAAAATTACTAAGTCACAGGCTTGCTAAATGGTTTACCAAATTCCCGATAAAGACAAAACACTCTTATCCCAACATTTTATTTGCAATTTTCTACTTACGAAGTCTTGACGTATGTCATTGAAGTCTTTGCCATATTTTTCCAGGGCCTCTTCAAATAAACTAGCTTCAGAGGCTGACCACTCTTCCATTTCATCTCTGCATAAAACAGGTCCTCCAACTGGTACTAAGACACTAATGGCACTGCTCAAATCATAGCTGTGCCTATACAATGTATCCATAGCATGAAACTAAAGAAAACAAAATGGAGAGAAAAGATAGCCAAAATGCAAATTTCCTAGGTTATTTAAAAACAGAAATACTAAAATGTGTGATGCACTTAAAATTAACACTAATACACTCAACTGTTTTTTAAGTAACAAAATTAAGAAAAATTTAAACATCAGATTACTTACAGTATCACTCATTGCTTTAAGAAAACGGTGATTTGTACCTTCTAAGACGTGTATTTTTAAAAATGCAAAAAATAAAAAAAAATTTAAAATGCAATCATTTGTCATAGTAACCTAACCATGAAGATCCAGAGCCTCTAGGTGTTAAACTGGGAAGCCAGTAAGTTTCATCATCCTCTTGGTTAACGAGTACCAAAATCACTTCAGCTACTATACAGGGCTGGCACAGCCTTTCTTGACATGGGGAAAACAGAGTATGTACCAGAGAGAGAAAAAAAATATTCTCAAGTTGGATTAAAAGAATGATGTCCTAAGAATGAGAGATACAGAAAACAGTGGAATTGAAAATGATAGTGACACCAAACAAAACTACACATTCATGTTAAGCAAAACAAAATTAAAGTACATATCCATGTGAAAACAGTAACGTGGTTAGGATTTTGTAAGACCAAGAACAGATACCCAGGCTTGCTTGGATTGGTTAGGCTGGGGTAGGTTTCCTACAAATTTCAAGAGACAGTGATATGAAGAGTAATTTAAAAGGAAGAAAGACAGATTTCTTGGCTTTTTGCAAAAAAAGCCAGATTTCCTGGCTTTTTGCAAAAAAAGCCAGATTTCCTGGCTTTTTGCAAAAGTACCTTGGGTCTAGCTTACTTAAAAAACATGCTTCAGGGGATTCCTGGGTGTCTCAGTGGTTTGGCGCCTGCCTTTGGCCCATGGTGTGATCCTGGAGACCCGGGATCAAGTCGTGCATCAGGCTCCCTGCATGGAGCCTGCTTCTCTCACTGTCTGTATCTCTGCCTCTCTCTGTCTGTATCTCTCATGAATAAACAAAAAATCTTAAAAAAAAAAAAAAAAAAAGCTTCTTTTCAACAGAAGCAGTGAATAAACTTAGGTCTCAAAATTTTAAGCTTTGAAAAACCTCAAATGGTTTTTCTACCAGAGAGAAAGAGATTCACTTGTAGCATATATGCACATTTGTATGTGTAGCAGGAAAAGAGCAAAACAGGATGCTCTGCTCTGCTGTGTCTGGATAAGGTGTGGCCCAGATTTGATTGGCAAGGGGATCAAATTCTTATCAAGAGAGAACTAGTTCTTTTTTTCTTTTTTTAATTTTTATTTATTTACAATAGTTACACACAGAGAGGGGGTGGGGGAGAGAAAGAGAGGCAGAGACACAGGCAGAGGGAGAAGCAGGCTCCATGCACCGGGAGCCCGACGTGGGACTCGATCCCGGGTCTCCAGGATCGCGCCCTGAGTCAAAGGCAGGCGCTAAACCGCTGCGCCACCCAGGGATCCCGGGAGAACTAGTTCTATTTAAACTTTCTAACACATGAAAGCAAGTCTTGCACCTTGTATACAAAGCATCTTCTGAAATTTTCACAAAATGGAGATAGCATCACATCAATTTGACAACATGTTTCTTAAAATTTAGCTTATAAGTGAGTTCCCTATACATATAAGAATATAAAATTAGGGCAGCCTGGGTGGCTCAGTGGTTTAGCGCCGACTTCAGCCCAGGGCATGACCCTGCATGGAGCCTGCTTCTCCCTTTGCCTGTGTCTCTGCCTCTCTCTCTGTGTCTCTCATGAATAAATAAATAAAATTTAAAACATATATATAAAATTAGCTCCAGTATCAACTAACATCTACTAAAAAGAATTATTGGCTACAGCATGCATTAAAAAGATATTTACACTGTGATACATTAAGACATTGAAAAAGGGTCTAGAATAGGAATTTGTTGATAGAACTAAAGATGGGATTTAAGATCTACAAACACGTTTAAGGTATGTTAACTTACTGCTTTAATAAGGATTAACATCTCTCTTAAATAAATCACTGGATTCCACAAAACAAAGGCAAGTAGGAATTTCATTTTCTATTCCCCAGGTATAATCACACTGACCATGTATAGTGTCCTTTGCTATATGTGTCACCATTATGGAATAATAACTTCAGTTTTCAAAAGAATTTCTTCTCACCCTTCTGCCACAAGGGTTACAAAAATGTTAGAATTGATCTTTATTCTTTGCCTGTGTTCTGCAAACTTCAGAATCAATTGAACTCCACTTTTTCTAGCTAATCTCACTTGACAGATTCAGCAGTTTAACAGATTCAGCTAAACACGTTTACATTGTCCCTGAAATTATTATTTGTAGATAACTGATCTATGAAAGTGAAAACAAAATCCAATAGCATTTAGGGATCCTTTCAATTAATAATGTATTACCATAAACAATTATTTTTGAAACAAAATTTACAATGGATAACAAAACTGAAAAAGATACAGTGATATTCAAAATCAATAATTATATAAATGAACTGTGCTGCTGAGATTCCTCAGGAGGTAGAAGTAATTTTTATAATTAGCAGGTGCTCTGAAACCAAAAGTCACACAATTAAGTGAGTTTTTCTCAGCTGATATTATACCAGCCACTCAAAGCATGAAAGGATATTCAGTCTTTTGTTCATGTGATATGAATGAAAATACTTTTCTTAGAGGTACTCTTAAAAATGATAGGCTATTATTTAATAAGGTTTCAAAGAACCAAAGCAATATCATAGCCTTTATAAGTGATTAGGACCATAATCTGAAATGATTAAATTGTTTCAAAGGTTCTGTTCTTTACAGAGTGTTACTGAACACTGAAGTATTTGCTTTCAGAAGACTAACTCCTGCACTGTCACAAATCAAATGGAAAGAATGGGTTCAACTTGTAGCTGACCGGAGACTATGAAACCCCCAAAGCCCACTTTAAAACAGCCCAGAGGAGAGTATCACCATGATTAGTATGTGCAGAAAATAAACATCTCATCAGACATATGCATTGTGGAATCCCTAGGGAATAATTTTATTGAAATTGATGACCAACTTCACAAAGGAAATCGGGATCACATGATGTGCTAGGAGTCCATATTAACCTCATTTTTCTGACACACATAGGTGGCTCCTTTTTTTTTTCCCCCAGATTTTATTTATTTATTCATGAGAGACACACAAACACACACACACACACACACACACACACGGGGGGGGGGGGTGGGCAGAGAGGGAAGCAGGCTCCATGAAGGGAGCCCGACATGGGACTCGATTCAGGGTCTCCAGGATCACGCCCTGGACTGAAGGTGGTGCTAAACCGCTGAGCCACCCGGGCTGCCCAGGTGGCTCCTTCTGAATTAGTTTTATATAGTCTGATCTTACCCTAAAGAGCTCTAAGTAAAACATAGACAAGGCAACAAGTGAAGACTCTCAGAAACAGACTAAGATACAGGAGTTTGATGTATGACTTATGGTTTATCAGTAAGATAATAAAAATTCCAAGAGCTAGATATGTAAAAGAATACACTGGCTGATTTCTTTCTTTTTTTTTTTTTTTTTTTTTAAGATTTACTTATTTGAGAGAGAGAGAGCACACATGAGCAGGGGGAGGGGTAGAGGGATGGAGAGAAGCAGAGAATCTCAAGCAGACTCTGCACTGAGGGTGGAGTCCTACACAGGACTTGATTCCAGGACCCTGAGTCAAAATTAAGAGTTGGTCACAGAACCGACTGAGCCCCCCGGGTGACACTGGCTGATTCCATTTAGATGAACTTGGAGAAAAGTAACAATCAATGGGAAGAGAAGTCAGAATAATGATTTCCTCAGAAGCAGGGGATTGTGGTATGGGGTGGGGGGAATCACTGACTGAGGAGGGGCATGAGGTAATCTTTTGGGATTCTGGTAGTGCTCTTTATCTAGATTTGGATGGTGATTATAAGAATGTATACATATATATATATATATAAGTTTAAAAGCTCTGTACCTAAGTATACTTAATACACTTTACTGTATGTATATCTCGATTTAAAGATGAAGAATTTAAAGACTAAATGCAAAAAAACTGAATATCTTTCCTCTTAAATACTTTGCAAAGATACCATGTTTTTAATAGAGATACAGATACACAAGACAAGATCCATTCAAATCTAAATTTAAAAAAATCATAAGAACTAAGCACAAGCTGTTCTCTCTGCCAAATAGTGGTGAAGGTGTTGTCACATTTCATCTCATTCATAACAGATGGAGATGACAAACAGAAATATTTTAGGAGAAAGACTGACAATGAAATCTTGGCAGTGAAATTCTCATCTTTTGTTCATTAAGTAGAATCACACTATGGTAGACTGGATTATTATTCAGCAAATATTCACTCCCTCCCCTGGACCTCCATAGGAGAGTATACTTCCATTCCACTGATGTTGTGTCTGTCCACGTGACTTGACTGGCAAGTAAGATATTCAAAATATGTGATATAATAGAGCCTTGACATGTGTTTGCATGTCTGGACTTGCCCTCTTGAGCTATTGGCTTTTGTCAGCAGAGGATGAGATATGCATGAAGTAGATCTGGACTCTTCCTGCAGTTTGGCACCTAAATTGGCCTGGTCTAGTTCAGCAGAATCCTAGACAATCTGCACAGAGTAAGAAATTAATGCTTATTATAAGCCACTGAAACACTGGGCAGTGTAATAAATCTGTGTTTTCCTTTTTGAGAATAAAGAACTTATTCACTCCGTGCTAGATGTGCTGTGGGAAGATAGCCCTTCAAAACGTCCCATGGAAGGCAGCCCAGGTGGCTCAGCAGTTTAGCGCCACCTTCGGCCTGGGGCGTGATCCTGGAGTCCCGGGATCGAGTCCCACCTTGTGCTCTCTGCGTGGAGCCTGCTTCTTTCTCTGCCTGTGTCTCTACCTCTCTCTCTCTCTCTCTCTCTGTGTGTGTGTGTGTGTCTTTCATGAATAAATAAATAAAATCTTAAAAAAAAAAAACCAACAAAACGTCCCATGGAGTTGACTGAGGCCTTCATTCATACAGCATCATAGCCCATCTTCTTCTTCTGTTCAAACTTGCCTCTTTCCCTTCTCTTCTACTCCTAATAAATTTCCTACATACAGATCTCCATCTTAGAATCTGTAGCTACATGCTACAGCCTGTAACATGTAGCATTATTTTGGCCACAGCTAACTGACACACGTATATATTCAATCCTAACTATTGATTTGCTCAGTTACCATTTTATAATAACTTCATAAGTATACCTCAAGCACAAACTATAGCATTAAGAACACCAAGTCTATTTAAAAATTAATAAGCATATGGTTTTTTTCAAGGAGGTGAATATAAATTCTTATGAGTAAACTGTAAACCATGATCAAAGCAAAACACTTTATATATAAAAGAGAAGTATGCCATCCATTCTCCATTTTTGCTTCAGTGCATAGTACTCAAATCAAAATCCCTCATTCATCATAAAATTTGTTAAGACATAGTCGTCATTCACTCAAATCAATCTATAAGACACCCGGAGTCATGTCCTTATTTTAAGTCATATCTTTTGAGTAGTATCACAAGAAAGCTACATGGGTGGCAAGGCCACAGTAACCCTATGCCCTAAATGTCATTTGCATGAGCAGAACTAGGAATTCTTCCCCATCCCCCGGGTAATTCTAGACACCAACCAGACAAATATTTATCAACTGTGTGAGGACAGGCAACCAATGCAGGCAAGGGGAGGCTAAAATAATTCAGGAAGAAGTGTGACAGGTAAGCTTCCATACTGACTTGAGCTTTTACCTTGAAGGCATTTTCTAGATTGCTACAAGACAGAAGAGATAAAAACAAAGTTTCCTTTTTACTAGGCTGAGTTAAAAGTAGGTAAGACCTGAGGAGTAAAATCCTATGGAGGTTTATATTCCAGGCCCTAAAGGAAATCCCAATATATTAAAAGAATTGGTATCATACATGCTCTTGGACCACAACCCCCAAGGCAATTAAGATAAATTTATGAACTTTATTTCCTTGGAAATTAACTCACAATTAAAAGCAAAATTATAAAGTAAATTAAGAAATACTTAGAACCAAGTGATAATAAAAATATTATATAATCAAGGTATACAGGTACATTTACACTCTTAAACACTGATGATGGAAAAGTGAACAAAGTTGATGGGCTCTAGTCAGTCTTAAAAAGCTGGAATGGGAATATCAGAGTAAATCCAAAGAAACATAGAAGGAAGAAAATAATAAACAGTGAAAAAAACTAAATAGAAAACATATAATTTAAAAAATCAACTAAACTCTTATTTTTTTTAGATAATAAAAAAGAAAAATCAGGCAAAACTATCAAGGAAAAAAAGGGAAATGACACACATAAACATTATCAGGAGATTTACCAAATTATTCCGATGAAAGAATAAAATGAAAACTTACATTGATAAATTTGAAAATTTAGGAAATTTCAAAAATTTCCTGAATTAACTGATCAAAATGAACTTAAGTAGAATAAAAACTTATTCTAATTATTAATCAAATTATAGCCACAAGCCAAACTAAGAGACATTCTACATAATAAATGCCATGGTTATGAAAGACAAAGAATGAACTGTTCAGGACTGAAGGAAATTAAAGCAATACGACAACTAAATGCAATAAATGATTCTCAAGTGAATCTCTGACCAGAAATTTTTTTCTTTTGTTATAAAGAACATAACTGGAACAACTAGAAAGTCTCACTAAAGCATTTAGACTAGATAACAGTACTATAATACCACTCATTTATTGCCTTATGATATATTTAGAAGGAAGAATAATTTCATGTTTCATATTTTTTTTTACTGCAGTGATAGTCTTATTAGTTTTATTTCTAATTTACAGCCTTGGAAACATGAATAATACTCAAGTTTTAGGAAACTGAGTTTAAAAAAAAATTAGGAACTCTCAGTTAATTTTATATTCATTTTGAAGACTATTTCTGATATAAACTAATATCCAAAAGGTTAATCTAAACATTTCGGTATTCTACGGGCACCTGCGTGGCTCAGTTAAGCAACTGACTCTTGGTTTTAGCTCAGGTTGTGATCTCAGGAGTATGAGATTGAGCCCCACATTGGGCTCCGTGCTTAGCTTGAAGTCTGCTTGGACTCTCTCCCTTTCCCTTTGGCCCACCCTTAGGGTCTCTCTCTCTCTAAAATAAATAACTCTTTAAAAAAAAAAAAGATTTATATATTCTGCTTAGTAAATGTTCCTTTAAATGTTGTAAGGACTGTGATTTGCACCATCTTCAAACTCCCAGTGCCCTCAAGGCCCTATATGAAATAAGTGATTTCAACAGAACTCACAAATGAAGAGAACAAAGTAAATGATTAATGGCTAGCATTTTTTATAGAGTTAATACCTGAAGAATAAAATTACTGTTGGTTAAGTCAACTTTCTCTTTTTAGGAAAATAAGTTAATCAGTTTTTCCTGTTTTTCTAATGGGAAAAATTTTACTGTAAAAATTATAGCTTGTTTAAGGGGAAGATTTTTAAATCATATAATCTCCTTGTAACATTATATTAAAATGGAGTGCTTGGGTGGCTCAGTGCTTAAGCATCTGACTTCAGCTCAGGTCATAACCTCAGGATCCTGGGATGGGGATCCCTGCTCAGCGAGGAGTCTGCTTCTCCCTCTCCTTCTCCTCCTTCCACCCTATCCTCATGGTCTCTCATTCTCAAAAAAAGAAACCCCCCCAAAAAAACAAAAAAAAAAAACAACCACACCCAATTACATTAAAATGTATGACTGATCATAATCTAATGACTATATTCAAACTTGATAATCTACAATGACAGTAAATATGGCATGACAAAAGCCCTTTTAGACTATCAATAATGCTATAAAATCAGAAGAAAGTAAGTGAGATTCAACAAAATTGGAAGGAAAATGTATCATTGTTATCATCATCTCAACAAACAACTAGTATTACTAAGCCCTCACTGTGCCAAATAGGATTTTAAATGATTTACAAGTATTACCATGTTTAATTCTCAAATTGATGCCATATGGTAACTCAGAGCTAGACTTTTCCAGAGGCTGGAAAGAGGGTGCCAGAAATCTTATTCAGGACACTGAGACATGGTATACTCTCTCTCCCAGTGAGGACACAACCTCAAGAGCCAGAAGAGCCAAGTATTTGTGAATATTACCTTAAACAAAGGCGTATTAACTGTCCAGTGTAATTTTCTCTGGAATGTTGATGGAAGCGCAGAAAGACTTGTACCATAGCAACAAATCACTTATCTTCTACGCAACCAGGCCCCCAATTTCATAGAGAGTTCTATGCCTCTCAGAGAATCCAGGTGCCCAGGAGAAACTACCCTGAGGCATGCTCTGGGGAGCCACTGTAGTTCCATCAAGTTCTAGATGCTTAGACATATATACCTGCAATTTATGGACATGTGTCTGTATACCCTCTTCTTGTCAAGAGGTAACCCCCTAAGGCAGCACAGATATGTTTTATATTATTATTATTCCCATTGCAGATGCTGCAACTCAGGCACGGGGATGTTAAATAACCTGCATATGGTTAAATAAATCATGAGCTATAGATCCAGGGGAAAACTCATAGAATCATAGAAGTATCCATTTGTACCCCCATGTTCATAGCAGTATTATTCACAATAGCCAAAAGGTAGAAGCAACCGAAGTTTCTACTGACAGAAGAATGAATAAACACGATGTGGAATACATGTATGATAAAGTATTATGCAGCCTCAAAAAAGGAAGGAAATGGTGACACACATTACAATACAGATAAACCTGAAGACATTATGCTAAGTGAAATAAACAACATACAGAAGGGCAAATATTGTATGGTTGCACTTATAAATAGAGAATAGTCAAAATCACAGCAACAGAAAGTAGAATGGTGGTTGCTAAGGGCTGGGGGACAGGGAGTTATTATTTAATGAGTACAAAGTTTCAGTTGGGGAAGATGAAAACATTCTGGGGATGGATGTTGGTGATTGCACAACAATGTGAATGCTTCATGCCAGAACACAGTACACTTAAACATTGTTAAAATGGCAATTCTATATTGTGCCTACTTTACCACAGTTTCTTGTTTTTTTTGTTTTTTATTTGACAGAGAGAGAGCAAGCGCACAAGCCAGGGGAGCAGCAGAGGCAGAGGAAAAAGCAGGCTCCCTTCCCACTGAGCAGGGAGCCCAATGTGGGGCTTGATCCCAGAACTCTGGTATCATGACCTGAGCCAAAGGTAGATGCTTAACCGGCTGAGCCACCCAGGCACCCCATTACCACAGTTTTTGAACAAGTATATCCAATGTCTAAAACATTCTATAATTCCTGGTCTTTAGACTGTGTATGTTCAGCTCCAGTGACACAATGAAATGAGAATTCAAATATAATCACTTAGTGATGAGATGTATTCAATAAAGATTTATTAAAATCTAAGTAACATTTTAACAGAAAAACCTACTCCAGTGACCGATTTCAATAAGAACCTATTGTCTTATGTGTCAGAAATAGAAACTAATTTAAATATCATTCTCAGATATTTACTGAACACCTAGAATATATACCAAGAACTATGCTCAGTACTGGGAAATCAGTAGCATGGAAAATGAGGATACAATCACTCTACTAATGAACGCTACAAGCCAGTATGTAAGGAATTGGAAGAAGAGAGCTAGAGATACACATTAATAAGATAATCACAAAAATAAATGTCTCATTATAAATAACTACCATGGAGGAATGTGGTTGGTTCTCTACATGAGCACATCACAAAGTTAACTGCCTTAGATGGATGAATTAAGCAAGATTTGAAGAAAGATGAAGTGTTATGGTGGGGCTGTAAGAGCATCCAGGCCAAGGGAAATGAAGTTGCAGAGGTCCTGTGGCAGGAGGCAAACCTCAGAACCAAAGGAAGGCCACAGTCTGGCTGGGTCCCAGAGGACACAGGGAGTCAGGGCCAGGGACTGGACAGAGTGGCCAGGCAAAACTCCTCAGTTTTTTTTGACTGTTTCAAGGATCTGGGTTTTTCCCCTGAAAGCATTAAAAGCCACTAAAAGGATGTAAGGTAGGAGATAGCAAAGTCAGAACTGCATTTTAAAAAGATTAGATAGAAGAATTAGAGATGTTCCAGGATTTAGTCTCCTCCCTACAAAATCAACACAGTCTGACCTTTCTCAGAACCAGACTCAGCATCACAAAGTCTGTCTCTAGTACTGATTCTGTCACTAATTAAATATGAATCTTTATATAAGTTACTTGACTATCATCTCTAATATTGTCTATCCTTGAAGACTTCTAAGGCCCTGGAAAACTCAAAAAACTCTTTCTCAGATCCTATCCTCCAACTTGCTTTAGTCCTCAGGGTCTAAGGAAAAGAGAAATCTAGTGCCTATATAATGACCTGTTCTCTGAGACTGAGGCTCCCTACCAATGCACATGGCATTCCGTCCCTCCACATATAGGGTGCAGACCACAAACAGGAAGTAACAAGGTAGGCCTCCCACCAACTCCCACTCACTGACCACTTCGGGGTTTACTTTGTTCTAAGGAATTCTGTTTCCACAAGGGAGGTCAACATAGAGTAAATGGATTTTCTTCCTTTGCATATTGTACAAAGTACACTTTACATTTTAATGAAACAAGGATGAAATCTATAAAGCCTCCATGACTTCAATTTTTTAACAATTATAAATCTTATCATGTATCTTAAGACTAGCAGTGTTTGAAATTCAGTCTAGCTATGATTTTAATAGATCTCAAAACAAGGACGTCAGACCTAGTGATCTGCAGGCAGCTTAATTATCTGCTCCCAAAACACTACAGGTGATTCGACAAGTAGCATACAGAGTCTAGGATAAACAGATGCTTTGGATTATGAATGCTGAAAGCCAACTGTAGTCCTTACAGGAAAAGCCACAAAGAAAATGACCTAGACCAGGCCAACTGAGTTGTAGCAGTTCTATAACCCTTCTCTGCAGTGAGAGGTCTTCAGATACAAATCTGGGTACATGATGGAGATAGGTACAACTGATCTATACAGACCTGAAAACATTGAAAGAAAAAATAAGAACCTGACTCTCCAATTCAACAGAATGATGAATCTGATTTGACTGAATGGCACAAAACAACTTGCCAGCTTTCCATATGATCCTTTTGGAAAACAATCTGTAAAACTCATATTATCGACATATAACTAATCAATATTTAGCCATTCCACTCACTTCAGTAGTAACACCCCAGGTTCTAATATGTCAACATCAAAGTAGAAGGCATGATACTACAGGGCAAACAGGATTCAAGGTGTAAGTCATTGCATCTGAAGTAACAAAGGACATAGAAAATCTTCCTGATTTTGTGACTTCTGAAAGATGTCAATTTTATGACATTGAAAATAATCTCAACACAAGAAGAATATATAGAAAGGTCCAAGTACAGGGGATCCCTGGGTGGCTCAGCGGTTTGGCGCCTGCCTTTGGCTCAGGGCATGATCCTGGAGTCTTGGGATCGGGTCCAGCACTGGGACTCCCTGCATGGAGCCTGCTTCTCCCTCTGCCTGTGTCTCTGCCTCACTCTTTCTCTACGTCTCTCATGAATAAGTAAATAAAATCTTAAAAAAAAAAAAAAAAAAAACAAGAAAGAAAGCTGAATCTTAGAGTAGTCTGAGCATGAAACCAAAGCATTTCAATGTTGCAGACAAGAACAGATCTTCTGTGGTGCCTAATCCAAGACAGACAACAACAAAGATTTTTAAAACCAAGTCATTTTAACCGAGTAAGAGAGAAGAGGCGATCTGGGAGAGAATTCTTTAGTTGGAGTCAAGAACAAATCAAATCCTGTCTCTGAAACCAGCCTTACAAACAACAAACTGCAATTTTCTGAGCCTCTGAGTACACTTCTGCTTCAAAAAGTAACAATTAGAGTAGTAAATGATTTAAGATAATAGAAAGAATACAAAAGTGGCTTCCCAACTGCTAAATACCAAAGGAAACAAAACATGAGAAATGAAAACACTGGAGGGTGTGAAAACCCTGCCTAGAATGAGTATATAAGCAAGTACGGCAAAAGATACACACAAAATGATGTTTTAACTAATTCAGGTACATAGATTGTGTTCTCTTTAAAATGATTTTTTAATAAACGGCCTTTACTGATAGAAACAAATACTGAACCTGAAAAACTCTGCCTTCTTCCAAAAGAAACTCTCCTGCTGTCCCACCAGTCACCACCAGTGGGAAGCAGAGAGTTGCTATAGCGGGAACCAAAAACCTACACACCTGCTCTTTACCTGTTCACACCTATCTCCAAGAAAATCAGTCCCAACTGTCACAGAGCTCTGTACCATATCTTGAACAGGCTTGCCCCTCTCATTCCTCAGACAGGGTAAAGGGAATCTGCTGTACTACAACAGGGAAAGCATCCCCAGTTATAATCTGGGAAGCAGTATCTCAGAGTTAAACCACAAGAGACTGGCTATATAAGTAACAAGTTTATCACACAATATTTAAAACAAAACAAAACAAAAAACCCTTTCCAGATTTTTATAATGATATGAAAAGGTGTTCATTTTATACTGTTAAGGAAAACATGGTGGGGTAGGCAAAGTAGTAAACTCCAATTTAAATGACTTCCACTATGTCCTAACAAGAAAGTTCATGTGGGATTTATCAGCCCCCCCCCCTTTTTTTTTAAATAATGTAGTGCTTGTGCAGGGACAGACAGATCAACAAGACAGAAGAGAATAGGTCATATCCAGAGGCAGACCTGAGCATATCTAAAACTCTGAAATAAGAGAGGAAGCATTACAAAATCATGAGGAAACAACCAATTCAATAAAAGGTGTTGGGATGTTTATTTTCCATAGGGGGAGAAAAACACAATTAGACTCCTATACCTCACTCTACTTTCAAAAAATAAACTCCAGATATATTTATAGTCTTGAATATGAATAACATTTTAAAACTATTAGAAAATAAAATAAAATAATGCAAGTGAAGAATGAACAAAGGATATGAATCTAAAATACAAAGAAGAGGGGCGGCTGGGTACCTCATCAGTTAAGTGTCTGCCTTCAGCTCAGGTCATAATCTCAAGGTCCTGGGATTGAGCCCTACGTCAGGCTCCCTGATCAGCAGGGAGTCTGCTTCTCCCTCTCCCTCTGTCCCTAACCCTGGTATCTCTTTCTCTCAAAGAAATAAACAAAATATTTTTAAAAAATAAAAGTAAAATACAAAGAAGAAAAACCCTGCAGAGCCAAAAAACATAAGAAAAGTTGCTTAATCTTATTAAGAAACACAAATTAAAATAAAATTAGGGATCCCTGGGTGGCGCAGCGGTTTGGCGCCTGCCTTTGGCCCAGGGCGCGATCCTGGAGACGCGGGATCGAATCCCACATCGGGCTCCCGGTGCATGGAGCCTGCTTCTCCCTCTGCCTGTGTCTCTGCCTCTCTCTCTCTCTCTCTCTCTGTGACTATCATAAATAATAAATAAAAGAAAAAAATTTAAAATAAAATTAGAGGGCAGCCTGGGTGGCTCAGTGGTTTAGCGCCGCCTTCAGCCCAGGGCGTGATCCTGGAGTCCCGGGATCGAGTCCCACGTCGGGCTCTCTGCAGGGAGCCTGCTTCTCCCTCTGCCTGTGTCTCTGCCTCTCTCTCTCTCTGTGTCTCTCATGAATAAATAAATAAAATCTTTTTTTAAAAAAATAAATAAATAAAATAAAATTAGATAAGCATCAGCTTAGTAAAAATTTTAGTATGAAAAAACACAATGTTGAAGACAATATAAGAAAATGGATGAGAGGGACGCCTGGGTGGCTCAGCGGTTGGGTGCCTGCCTTTGGCTCAGGGCGTGATCCTGGAGTCCCTGGATCGAATCCCACATCAGGCTCCCTGCATGGAGCCTGCTTCTCCCTCTGCCTGTGTCTCTGCCATTCTCTCTCTCTCTCTCTGTCTGTCTCTCATGAATAAATAAATAAAATCTTAAAAAAAAAAATGGATGAGAAAGGAAAATACTCATTGACTGCTTGTGGGATTATAAATTTATACCTCAGACTATAGAATAGCTTGATTGCATTTGGTCAAATTTAAAGTGAGCACTGCCCTATGAATCACTATGAATAACTATTCCAATTCTTGTTCTGGCTGAAAGCTCACATACATGCTTATAAAGGAAATGTGTTGGAATTTTCAATGAAGCATTATGGGTAGTAGCAAATGAAAAATGTTTTTAAAGCACTCCAGATGTTCACTGTACATAAATAATGTGGTGTTACATTCCATGAAGGAGTACTACAAATACTACCCAGTGGTTAAAATGAGTGAAGTGGGTACGTGTTTATTGAAATAGCTAGATGTCAGTAACAGGCAAAGAGCAAAATGTCACAGAGTAAATTGAAACACATGCAAAACAATCTTTATGCTGTTTTCAGACACACAAATACACAGTGAAACTAGAAAAACAGACTAGATAAATAGCAGATCTGTTATACTGGCTGCCTCTTGACAGGAGGCAGGGGTGACAGGCATCAAAGGTACAAAGGGAGGGTGCAGAAGAGAACTAGGGAGAGACTATTAGAGACTCGGTATTATAATGGTTGAAATTTTCTTTAGTCCAAAGAACTAAAATACTAACGTTTGTTTAGGTGGCATTATGTGGAATTTTATTACATTATCTTCTGTACTATTCTGTAATTTGCTGGTATCACTGTTTATAATGCACAAAGAGTAGCTGAAAGGAATTATTACAAAATGGTAAGAATATTCTACTCTGGGTGAGGAGAACAAAGCTTTGTTTTGTTTTTTTTTTTTTTTTTGGCTGCTGCTGTACTAAATTTTGAAATTTTTCAAAAAGCATACATTGATTTTAGAATTGAGAAAAAAATCTCCTTGAACAGGAGAAAAATACAAGTGGTGATTAGATTCCATACAGTTTTGGACTGTATGGATCTACTGACAGGATTTTGAAGGTTATTTTACAAACATGCAACTTGTACTCTCGCTCCTTCAGTAATGTACTCTAAAAAACAAAATATAAACCTATTGTAAGACCCCTAAACTTTTATATAAAATATTAATGTACCAATGGAGAGAACAAAACTTGCTTCTATAAACAACAATCTAGTCTCTGAGAATGCATAAAGAAAGATGCTCCATAATGGCTACAGAGTATTAATGCTTTCACCATCACCTATGGCATAAGAAAGAAAGTCTTGTAAGAAACAAATGTGATGTACATTCCAGTGTGAGTTTTTATATTATTGTGGTTTTTATATTATTGTGGCATTTTGTGGAAAGCATTTCAAATTGGAATATAACCAGAAAGTCATAAAACCTATCATTGTATTCCATTCCATCAGAAAACAAAATTGATGGGGATCCCTGGGTGGCTCAGAGGTTTAGTGCCTGCCTTCAGCCCAGGGCGTGATCCTGGAGTCCCGGGATCGAGTCCCACATCGGGCTCCCTGCGTGGAGCCTGCTTCTCCCTCTGCCTGTGCTAGTCTCTCTGTGTCTCTCATGAATAAATAAGTAAAATCTTTAAATAAAAAGAGAAAAGAAAGTTGAAACTTTTAGGAGGAGACTTGGGAAAACCTGCCAGTACCCTAAGTGAGAGGGTCTGGGTTAACATTTGAAGAACTTGAGACAGAGAGGAATGGTCAGATTTTGGATACATTTTGAGGGGAGACATTTTTAGGACTTTTGGTGCATTTTGTTTGGTAATGATTATGGCCTGAAAAATTTAAAGGAAGACATGATTGGATGATGTATTTAAGTTTATACTATAAAACTCTGAAAGATACATTTAACAGAACAGAAAACAAATTATTGCTCACATTTTTCTGCATATTCTGGGCAAGATTTGCATTTGCGGTCATCAGCAGCAGTGCACAGTGATGATTTAAAGAAAATAATCAGAAACTGGTATTCAAAAGAGGCAGGATAGATAATGTAGTGTCATGAGTGATGCTCTAACTAGCATCAAATAAACAGTCTTGGGCAGCCTGGTTTAGCTCAAGCGGTTTAGCGCCACCTTCGGCCCAGGGCATGATCCTGGACACCCAGGATCGAGTCCCACATCGGGCTCCCTGCATGGAGCCTGCTTCTCCCTCTGCCTGTGTCTCTGCCTCTTTCTGTCTCTCTCTGTGTCTCTCATGAATAAATAAATAAAATCTAAATAAATAAATAAACAAATGGTCTCAGGGAACTCCAGAGGCAAGATCTACATTAATAAACTGGTTGTAAGGAGACATGGTATTATGGAGGGGAAAAAAAGGAAATGTTTATTACATGTAATAGATATTGGTCAAATAATTT
Organism: Canis lupus baileyi; assembly: GCF_048164855.1. Taxonomy (NCBI): domain Eukaryota; kingdom Metazoa; phylum Chordata; class Mammalia; order Carnivora; family Canidae; genus Canis; species Canis lupus. Next base: position 30,721,088 of record NC_132849.1, read on the forward strand.
AACCTCGCCAAATCTCAGTTTTCTCAGACTATGCTTGTCTCAACGGGCTGTGGTCGTCAAATACAGAGTCACTTCTATCAACAAAAACCTCCAAGTCTACTTTGCTGGAGGGTGTAGAGAAAGAAGCCAAGTGCCAAGTTCAATGCCTGGCCATAGCGGGCATCAGTGGTATCAACTGAAATGGAAAGTTTCATTTGATGATGAAAGGAAAAAAAGAAACAGTCTAAGAAGAAGCAACCATAATGTAATGAAATAATGCACAAAAACAGAACTTCTTTTGGGGCGCTGGGTGGCTCAGTTGGTTAGGAGTCTTGGGATTGAACCCTGCATCCGTCTCCCTGTTAAGCAGGCAGGGAGTCTGCTTCTCCTACCCCACCCTCTGCCTGCCACTCTGCCTGCTTGTGCGTGCTCTCTCTCTCTCTCATTCTGTGTCAAAAATAGTTTTGAGAGGTGGTCAAGTCCACTGAAAAATATCTGTAAAGCATTATATACGATGTACAACAATTTAGGTACATATATAGACTACAAGAAAAAAGCACACAAGTGAAAAGAAGATGGGTCAGAATGTTAAACTGTTTTCCCCAGAATATCCTTTTACTGTTTCATACCTATTCCATCAACAGTCATTCTTATTTTGTCTCAGCTCACAAACATAAGAGGGGACTTAGAAATGGGATACCTTAACCCCAGTTAACCAATCAGGTGAGCCAAATCAACCCAGCAGTCAGCAGGGCTAAAAGCCAGAAAGCTCTTTCACAGAAAGCTCTCTCATCTATAGCATGCTACACTGGCTTTAAAATTACAGTAGCAAAGGACATAATAACACTTAAACTTCAAAAAGCATCTTACCAGGGTGATGTCTCGAGACGCTGCAGCTGCGCTCATATGCAAACTCGGCTGCCTCACAGAACTGCTGCAATCAAGGGCTCGAGCGAATGTCCCAACAGCACTAAATAATACACAAAAACAAAGAGGAAAAACTAAGGCTCTGTTATTTTTTTATATTAAAAAAAAATACCACGCATTTTGGTAGTGCATAAAAATTGTAAAAGTCGGTGGTGAGGATGCAGGCGCCGGAAGCTGAGGTCTGAATGTGAGTCTCAACCTTGTCTCCAACGAACGTGGGGCTTTGGGTGAGATGTCCCAGTTTCTTCCTGTAAAAGATCAGTGCTGGCCAAGAAGTGCTCTACACTCGTCTCTCCGCTACAGTTCCTTTCTGGGGCAGGCAGGACTCATTTCCTTCTTGCTCTTGATGTGGTCATTCAGGGAGGATCTCCTGGAGTGGACTGCACTAGGCAATCTGCCTTGGGTACTTCAGAGATAGTGACAGTACACTGATGAAATCAAACTCTGCCTGCATCTAGCAGTCTCAGAAATTTGTCATCCCTAAGTACATCAGCCTCCAAGAGGTAATCCTCTAAATAGGCTGTAAGGAATTATTTTCCATGTTTTTTACAGTTGGGGCTCGTTTTGGGGCTCATTTTCTTTACAGGGGAAGACAGGTAAATTTATACAGGTAATTAAAAAAGATAGCTGTCAGGTGGATATGTGCTATGGAGAAAAAAATAAAGGAAATGGAGAAGAAAAAAAGTCAAACAAGTTCTTGGATGTTTAAGAATCAAATATCAGATAAAAAGTATCTTCTCTAAGATTTAAGCATATGACAAGACATTTTACTATATATAGGTCATTATAAGGATATTCAGAAACAGTGATTTGTGTGCCACAAAGAAGGGACAGATCTATTCTAAAATACCATGGAGTAAACAATTTCCTATTCAACTGTGCTCAAAAAATGAGAAGTAAATGAGCTGCAGAGTTTGACAATTACTGCAAAAGCAAGTTCTGAAAACTTTTTAAGCTCAAATTGTGAAATCCCAATAACATTTTTTCCTTAAAATGAGGTATCATCAATTGTACCAACCTCTTCCTATGAGGGCTCAAGATATAATAGGTTTCTATTAAAACAAAACAAAACAAAAGAGAAAACAATTACAACTTTTTTTCACTTAATGATTTAGAATGCCTACCCACAGATAAAGCATGAAATGAACATAAGACTTGCTGTTTGTTTTATTTTATTCCCTTCCCCTTGCTGTATTTTAAGCATGTTAGCTGAAGAAATTTTTAAATGCCCCAATTAACATATAACACATGTGCATAAAAGCACACACTGTACAGCTCTGCAGTAATAGCAAAGTGAATCCTTCCATGTCACTAACACCCAGGACAAGAAACAGAACACAGCAGCATCCCAGAAGACTCCTCGTGCTCCTTTCCAATCTGTACTCTCTTCCTCTTCCCAAAAGAGAACCACCATAATCAATTCCAACACCGTGGGTTAGTTTTGCTCATTTGAGATAATAAAAGTGTATACCATGCTCTTTCTACATCCAGCTTCTTCTGTTCAAAATTGTGTTTGTGGACTCACCCATGCTATTGGTTATAGCGTGTTCATTTTCCTTGCTATGGAAATGCTTGCAATGGAGCATTTCTTTGTATGATACCCCAACCCCACTCCACTCTGTTGTTGATGGAAGTCTGTGTTCCAGTTTGGGGCTACTCTGGGTAGTGTCATTAATGCCATCTATACCTTTTGGTGCACAGGTGTTATGTATGCATATCTGCTCAGTATACATTCAGGAGTGAAACGTAAAGGATATGTATGTCAGATGATTGCAAAGCGGCTATACCAACTTATACTTCCACCAGCACAATGAGTAGAGTGTTAGCTGCTCCACCTCTTTACTAATGCACTATCTTTTAAAATTTAACGATTCTGGTGGGATGTGCAATCATATTTGATTATGGTCTTAATTAGTATTTAGAAGATCTTTTTTAAAACAAAAATTGAGGGATGCCTGGGTGGCTCAGTGGTTGAGTGTCTGACCTTGGCTCAGGTCGTGATCCTGGGGTCCTGGGATCGAGTCCCACATCAGGCTCCCCGCAGTGAGCCTGCTTCTCCCTCTACCTGGGTCTCTCATGAATAAATAAAATCTTTAAAAAAATTTTTTTAAAAAGGTACCAGGTGCATCTCTTTGGTGTCTCTCATGCTGGCTTCAAGGAAAATGGAAACGTATGGCCCTTGGCAATCAGGAAAAGGAAAAAAACAGTGGAAATCAAATTTAAAACTGCAATGTCTATAATGGCCCAGATCTGAGTAACCTGTCTGGAGTCTCTAGGCCAGTGATTACACCAATGATTGATTTCCATTCCCAAATATTCAGTATCATCTATCTATCCACTGACTGGCTTCCCCAACAATGTACTTTAGGTCTCCATCTGATCACCAGTGGCTGCGTGGGTGCTAGAGTCTGAACCCTAGCCACCAACATGATGTGATTTCTGTGGAGACAGGCACTATGAACAGTGCTAAAGGTGGGCAGAGACCCTTTTTTCCTTTGTGTTACAATAACATTTCAACAGAAAATTAGAGAACATAATGATGACCCTCTAATCATGTCTATATCTACCTGATTCTAATATTTTACCATGTTTGGTTCATTCTTTAAGGAAATATTAGAAATTTTAGAGCCTCCTATACACATTCCCAGAACTCATACATACATATAATATGCATATGTACTTATATGCCCATTAATGAAATAAGACATTGTTTATACATTGTAAAACTTTTTATATGTGATCATACTGTGTGTATCCTCATTTAACATTGTTTTTGAGATTTATCTGTTATATATCCCTCTAATTCATTCATTTTCATTGTTGTAAAGTAATATTCCATTACTGAATATGCTTCACTTCACTTAATCAGTTGCTTGCTGGTGTACTCTTAGTTTTGTTGCAATTTCTTACTATTTACATTACTATGATAATTTCACTTTCCACTTTGCAGTAATTCCTCCATGAGCATTATTTGCCTTTATAATTGAAAAATAAAAATAAATTTTTGTTCCATTCATTTTCTTAAAGGGAGGTGGGCAAGCCAGTCAGGCAGCCAGGCTGAAAGTTCTCAAAGGAAAGCCATATGCTTAGCAATAGGCCCTACTCATATGCAGGTGCTTTAAAAGGAATTTGAGATGCATATTATTATTATTGACACCGGAATTATCCCTGTCTAGAGTAAAAGAGATAGCTGCTTTAATTAAAGATCTGGGATTTCAGATGTTGAATTTCATTTCATATTGTTCCTTAGTACTTAAATTTTTACAAGTAGCATTTATTACGTATCTTAATCAGTAAAGCAATAAATCTATTTCCAAACAAAAACTAATGATTAATCATATTTAGGAAAGGATGGGATACATATTTAGGTCTTCTTACGTAACTAGAAAAATAACACAACCAATGAGAAAAGTAGAATATATACATCTACAAATTCTTTTCTAAAAAGAAAAGATACTTCTTAACTCAATAGTGCTATACTTACCGTGCTACAACTAAAAACTGGTCAATCTGTCGATCTGTAAGTGGGCTATTTGGATCCCAAACTTTAACTTCCAATTTGGACTGTTCCCTCTCATCTGATTCTCCTGTAGGAGAACAAAGGAAATGGAGTCTTGTTACTTAACAAGGAAACTATCACATGTTTGACACCACATTCACAATGTAAGGTAAATGTTAATGGCTCTGTACATTCTTTCAGACAGCAGATGGACATTTTGTAAAGTGAACACTGGTAATAATACAAAGTATATGAGATCTTCATTTAGTCAGTAACCTGTATTTCCTGAGTACCCTGCAAGTGCGAAGCATGAAGTCTCATGCTGAGGGATATACAGACAAAAAAGAAAGCACTCTTGCCACAAGACACTTTCACTGTGGTAAAACTAACGCATAAGTAACTAAGATACAAACAGAAAGAAACAGATGTCATAAAGGACATACAGAACTGGCTCTAAGTGAGGTGCCTGGGTGGCTCGGTCAGTTAAGTGTCTGACTCGATTTCGGCTCAAGTCATGATCTCAGGGTCATGAGATGGAGCCCCAAGTCAGGCTCCCCACTCAGCAGGGAGTCTGCTTGAGACTCTCTCCCTCTGCCCCTCTCTAAAAGGAATGGATGGATGGATGGATGGATGGATGGATGGATGGAAGGAAGGAAGGAAGGAAGGAAGCTGTAAGATTCTGAGGATTAGAAAAATCACTTCAGACTAGTTAGAGAATGTCATGAAGGGGGTGGCATTTCTGCTAAGAACTGAAGGGTCTGAGGGATGCCTAGGTGGCTCAGTTGGTAAGTGTCCAACTCTTGGTTTCAGCTGAGGTCATGATCTCAGGGTCATAAGTTGAGCCCTGCATTAGACTCCACACTCAGCACAAATCTGCTTGGATATTCTCTCCCTCTGCTTCTCCCCCTGCTCACGCTTTCTCTCTCTCAATAAATAAAAAAATCTTTAAAAAAACAAAACAAACAAAAAACCCCCACAAGAATTGATGGGTCTGAGTGCACCACCAAGGAGAAGGACTTAACGTAACAAATGAGAATGTCAGGATGCCTGGGTGGCTCAGCGCTGAACGTCTGCCTTTGGCTCAGGGCCTGATCCCGAGCTCTGGGATCGAGTCCCACACTGGGTTCCTTGTGGGGAGCCTGCTTCTCCCTCTGCCTGTGTCTCTGGCTCTCTCTTTCTGTCTCTCATGAATAAATAAAATCTTAAAAAAAAAATAAGAAATGAGAATGTGAACAACGTCATGTGGCTTTAAAATGTGATAGAAAATCAGCTCATTTTGTCAGGAGCACATTAAGAGGAATGAGAAGAGAGAAGTAAGAAAAGAAGGTTACAAACATATTACTGAAGATTCTACGCAGATGTTATTTCAAGGTAATGAGAAGCACTAGCCTTTTCAGTAAGAGAGCGACGAGACCAGAACCAAACTTCGTACCTCACATTTAGCAATGCTTTAGAGAGCTACCTGATGAAGACAAAACATGTACTGACAGTGGCGGCACAGAGCAAAGAAAGACTAATGTAGCGGGGAGATTTCAAGTCTTGACAACTATACTGGCAGTGGGGCACTAACAGAAAGCAGGGATGCTAGCAGAGGTGAGGGTGGAGGGGAAGACTGACAATAATGTGGGATGCTTTGTTTTAGAAATCTCTCACAAGGAGAGACAACCGTCAGGTGGGACTCAGAGAAAGGTCAGTGAAGGAAAAGAGACTTGGGAGGCAACTGGGAGTCTGATTTACAGCTATGGATTTCTTATTAGGCTGGGGGCTGGGTTTGGCTTTGTTTTACTTTTGATCACTGTATCTATAACATGAGGCAGAGTGCTTTGCACTGACTGACAACTCTAAATCTAAACATTCCTGGCGACAGACAAACCCTGGCTATGAGCTTCTCTTGTGTTCAGTCCTGGTAAAAGAGCAACCAGGGGGCAGCCGCGGTGGCCCAGCGGTTTAGTGCTGCCTTCAGCCCGGGGTGTGATCCTGGAGACCAGGGATCGAATTCCACGTTGGGCTCCCTGTGTGGAGCCTGCTTCTCCCTCTGCCTGTCTCTCTTTGTCTCTCTGTCTCTCTCTGTGTCATGAATAAATAAATAAAAAATCTTTTAAAAAGAGCAACCAGGTATCAGCAGCTCAACAGGAGAAAGGGCACGGGGGAGGAGGGGCAGTCTCCTAAGTCAGCCACCACAGTCAGGGTAGGGCCTGCCCCCTGTTCAAAGGCAGGTAAACACAGAGCCAATCTCCACCCCCAACATAAAGAAGCACAGTAGAACAGAGCCAGTACTAGGCCAAAAAGATCCCGTGTTTGAAAGGATTTCATTTTTCATTGTTTGTGATTACAATTCTCAGTCGTCTAAGCCAAGACATTCAACATTAGCTCAGTTAAAAACCAAGAAATTCGCAAAAGGCATGAAACTTGAGAAAGTAGAATGACACACCTATCTTCCCTGTAATCTTCGAATAATAAAACTTCAGATAAAGATAAAAAAAGATAATGATAAAATGAAATCAACATTTGAAATCTGTATTTTTATATAACACAAGATGATTAAATGATGATACTATTCAGTATTAAGCCCCTATTACACTATATACTCCAAAATGGTTAAAACTGACATTTACTTTTCAAATTCAAGTTAGTTAGGTTGATACACTTCAGTCCCATCCATATATTCTGCGACATACAACAGAAAGAGAATTCAATAGAAGAATTCTAAATAAATTTGCTGCAAACAATAACAAAACATTCTTGGATGCATTCATACTGATACCTAAGATGCAGATAATACCATTGGATGAGAACAAAAACAGCAGCAGCAACAACAAAAGAATAAATACAGAAATGCTCTATATCAGTCACTCTCACTAATGAGAATTCCCCATATAATTACACTTTTATCACAGTATGATCACTTCTTCACAGGGCAAAAACTTTAAGAAACTCTTTTATAAACCTGTTGAGAATCAAAAAACAAAACAAAAACAAAAAACCAAACCTGTTAAGAATCCATAAAACTAAATTCTCAGCTAAGCTAGCAGTAATCTTTGGAATGGCCTTATTATCTGTGGTATGAGCTAGAGACAAGACCAAGATTAACTTCATGATCTGATCATGTTCATTCTAGTCAACACAATAATCTCACTTCCCTCCTCCATTTATGATAATCATCTGAGCAATTCCAATCTAGTCCCACACCAGCCCATGGTGAGTCCCTGAATCCTTTTTGTTTGTTTGTTTTGAATCTCTGAATCCTTAAAATAGTATTTACCAACTAATTACATGAGTGTCTACAGTTCCTTATTTTTGCTTCGTAAGTTCTTCATAATTTTGAAAAAAATGTAGATTCAGTAATGATTTAAAATGTGATAGCCCTAAACCTCCAGCTGTATTTTAAGATTTCTAGAAATTATGGACAAGAAAGAAAGAAAATAGGAGAGGGAAAGGAGAGGAGAGGAGAGGAGAGGAGAGGAGAGGAGAGGAGAGGAGAGGAGAGGAGAGGAGAGGAGAGGAGAGGAGAGGAGAGGAGAGGAGAGGAAAGGAAAGGAAAGGAAAGGAAAGGAAAGGAAAGGAAAGGAAAGGAAGAAGAAAGAAAAATGGACAAAATACTTCCTCAGTATGACCACCTAAAGGCACATAAGGCTGTTCAAAGACTGAAGAACTAAAGCTGTATAGCACTCATCCTACAAGGGATATTCCTAGGTAACTGGAAATATCCCTTGTTCTAAACACAATTCATTTTCTTTGTACCAATCATCAGAGTACTATACTTTTTTATATTAAATTCAGAAACTCGGGATCCCTGGGTGGCGCAGCGGTTTGGCGCCTGCCTTTGGCCCAGGGCGCGATCCTGGAGACCCGGGATCGAATCCCACGTCGGGCTCCCGGTGCATGGAGCCTGCTTCTCCCTCTGCCTATGTCTCTGCCTCTCTCTCTCTCTCTCTCTGTGACTATCATAAATAAATAAAAATTAAAAAAAAATAAAATAAAATAAATTCAGAAACTCACAAGGATGCCATTTGTCACTATTTTTATTTAATATTGTTCTGAAAGTTCTGGCCAATTTTTTAAGTTATGAATCAAAGGAATAATGAGTTACAAGAGACAAATAATATATATCATTTATATGTGAGATCTAAAAACACAAAACTCATAAAAACAGAGTGGAGGGCAGCCCAGGTGGCTCGGCGGTTTAGTGCTGCCTTCAATCCAGGGCGTGATCCTGGAGACCCAGGATCGAGTCCCACATCGGGCTCCCTGCATGGAGCCTGCTTCTCTCTCTGCCTGTGTCTCTGCCTCTCTCTCTGTGTCTCTCAGGAGTAAATAAATAAAGTCAATAAAATCTTAAAAAACAAAAACAAAAAGAGTGGAATGGTAGTTACCAGGTTACCAGGGGATGGAGGGTGGGGAAATTGAGAAGATTTTGTTTAGGGATACAAACTTCCAACTAGTAGATAAGTAAGTCCTGGAGATTCAATGCACAGCATAGTGCTTACTGTCAACAATACTATAAACTTCAAAGATGGTAAGAAACTAGATCTTAATTGTTCCCACAACAAAAAAGAAGTAATTATGTGATGTGATAGCAGTGTTAGCTAAGCTATGGCAGTAATCACACTGTAATATATAAATTCATCAAATCAACACATTATACACAAACTTACACAATGTTATATGTCAATTATCTCTCAATAAATTATAAAAAAATGAGTAACTAGAAAGACACAATAAGGGCAGCCCGGGTGGCTCAGGGATTTAGCGACGCCTTTGGCCCACAGTGTGATCCTGGAGACTCGGGGTCAAGTCCCGCATCGGGCTCCCTGCGTGGAGCCTGCTCCTCCCTCTGCCTGTGTCTCTACATCTCTGTCTCTCTGTTTCTCATGAGTAAATAAATAAAATCTTAAAAAAAAAAAAAAGAAAGAAAAAAGAAAGGCACAATAAAAATATGGCACCTCAAGTGCCATTCTAAAGAAAATAAAATGTAAAAACTATTATTTATCATAGCAACAAAATATAAAACACTAAGAAATAAAACTGGAGTTATATTTACATAAACAAATTACAACACTTTCAAAGAAGATAACCTGAGGAAAAAACAGTAAAGATTTAAAATTCTAAGGATATCTTTTTTGTACAAGTACTCTAATAGGTTATATTTCACAAAATTTAGTTTTGGAAGCCAATAAAATGACTTGAATATTAATATCCATAAATCAGATGGGATTAGGGGCACCTGCGTAGCTCAGTGGTTGAGCATCTGCCTTTGGCTCAGGTTGTGGTCCCAGGGTCCTGGGATCAAGTCCCAGATCAGGTTCCCCACAGGGAGCCTGCTTCTCCTTCTGCCTATGTCTCTGCCTCTCTCTCTCTGTCTCTCATGAATAAATAAACAAAATCTTTAAAATAAATAAACATAAATAAATAAATAAAATAGATAAATAAGCAAGCTGGATGGGATTATAATATATAGCAACAGTAATTAAACAATATTGTACTGGCACAAAAATAATCAAAAGCATAGAAACAGACTAGATTATCCAATAATTTACATTTCAAAATTAAGTATTATTATAATAAATTAACATGAAAATAGTATTCACTGTTTCCTATTTCCTTTTTTTTTTTTTTTAAAGATTTTATTTATTTATTCATGAGAGACACACAGAGAGAGGCAGGCAGAGACACAGGCAGAGGGAGAAGCAGGCTCCACGCAGGGAGCCCGATGTGGGACTCGATCCCGGGACTCCAGGATCACACCCCGGGCTGAAGGCGGCGCTAAACCGCCGAGCCACCGGGGCTGCCCCTGTTTCCTATTTCCTAAGAGCCCTTACCCCAGGGTTTCTCAACCTAGGCACTACTGATGCTTAGGGCTGAGTAACTCTTTGTTGTGAGGGGCTGTTCCACATATTATAAGATGATCAGCAGCATCCCTGGCCTCTCTACTCACTAGATGCCACTAGCATCTGTGCCCTAGCCCCCTAACTCCTTCCACAAGCTGTGACAGCCAAAAATGTCTAGAGACACTGTCTAATATATCCTGCCCCTGGGTTGAGAATTACTGTTCTACATGGTTGCAATCAACACCTTCTTACACTTAATTTTTATAGGCTGGTGTTTTTAAGTTAGTTAACATCTACCACATTGTTGAAAAGTACATGCTGCAAAATTACACACTAAAAAAATACAGTGGGGGAAAAAATAGGGTTGGGGCATCTGGGTGGCTCAGTCGGTTAAGCTTCTGCCTTTGGCTGAGGCCATGATCCTAGGGTCCTGCGATTGAGCCCTGCGCTGGGCTAGTGCTGGGCTCTGTGCTCTGCGGGGAGCCTGCTTCTCCCTCTACCTACTTGTGTGTGCTTGTTCTAATAAAAATGAATGAAATCTTTAAAAAACAAAAAATAGCATTTGTGGAAAAATAAAACAAAACTTTAAAAACCCATTAAACTTGGTAACCAGAACATTTTTTAAAAAGTAATATTCATTAATAAAAATACTAGCACAGTTAAATCCCCACCAACATTTCCAAAAAAACAAAGGCTGATCAACCATTTACCACCTTAAACCCCGGACTCAAATTTTTACCACTGAGGTCATTGTATAAGGTTTCTATAAAATTTTAAAAACAGCGTGTAGGTTTATTTTTAAACACTGAGGGAAATATCTTCAAAACTCCCTTCATCTGTAACTCTTAAGCTTCCCCATATAGTTTAACCATAGTGGAAAGTGCCACAGATTTTGAGGTCCCTAAACTAACCACTACTTGCACTAGAGGAAAGCACTTCTTGTAGAATTTCAATCTTTTTTCTCTTCAACTCTGTTTATCTGTAAGAATACTTGCTTCCCCAATTGCTGAGGAAAGTCTCATATAAATTGACCCTACTTCTATACTATACTGATACTTCCCTATTTATCAACTGCATATAAACTAATTCAAGTTTCAAAAGCACATATTGTAGCAGAAGAGACTATACTAATTTACTTCTCTTTTTTTAAAGATTCATTCATTCATTCATTTGAGACAGAGAGAGGCAGAGACATAGACAGAGGGAGAAGCAGGCTCCCTGTGGAGAGCCTGATGAAGGAATTGATCCTAGGACCCTGGGATCACGACCTGAGCTAAAGGCAGACACTTAACCACTGAGCCACCCAGGCATCCCTAATTTAATTCTTTAATTCTCAAAGACAGATACCTCCCGAAATTACCAAATATCAACAAGAATTATTTAATTAGTAGCAGCAGACAGGGGTGGTCAGGGGAGAAATGCTTTATAGGAATTACTTCATCAGATAATCACAGCATAGGATGTGTGCACAGACACTCTCATTGAAGAGGAGAAAATGGGAACTTCGAGGAGTTAGTTTTCCCCCGGTTACTCAGCTAAACAGATTACTGCCAGGCTTTACTCAAACCTGTAAATCTAGTCATTTAAGTTTATTAGTTTAGTGTTATAATATTTTTTAGCAGTTACAAATTTTAATATGCAAATAGATTTTTCTTAAAATTTCAGTATTACAGTGAAATAATAGTGTAGAAATAATTAAAAACTCCCTACTAGCACATCTTTTTCAAAGAAAGTTCTCAAGTGTTTATTCAAACTCAAAAAAAAAAAAAAAAACTCAATAAAAGATTTAAAATCTCAAAGAAACTTTTACCTTCCTTTGCAAACTACATAGTGATCTTTCCAGATCTCGAGAGTTTGTTAGATGGTGGGTAGCCATAAATGAATTTAAAAATTCTGAAGTTACAAAAAGATTTATTCACTAGCAAGACAAATGCCACAACAACGTCTTAGAATTCATCAAGACACATTCACAAACAAAGCAAGCCTGTAATATATTCTGGCATGGTGCTGATGCGGCCACCTACTCAGGATATTAATTCAAGTTCTATATCCCATGCCAGTGCAGATTGGAATCTGGCCACTGGTCAAAATGTACCCACTCAAAAGTATCAAAAGGGTAGTAAACCTAGACTTGCAGCAAGTCCTAACTACCTGTTCTTGAGTATGATATTTTCTACTATTTAATTTCCCTGCAAACAGGTACTAGCTACATATAGGAGTTTCTAATGATGGATGTCCACATTTTTCAAGAGTGGTTTAACTGTTGGTGTACCTATTTGCCACCCTATACCCTTTTCCCCTGAAAATATATTAATTATAAAAAAGAAGAGTGTTTTTTAAAACTTGTATCTAGTTAGTTGTCTGATTACAAGTGAAATGTAACATGTTGGATATGTTAAATGCTTTAGGCTGAAATAAGAATTCAAAGTGACTTCTTCATTTATGATGAAAAATATGGCATTTTTCTTTGTTAAAGATGAATACTTACAGCTAACAAACTATAAACTTAAAAATAAACTTAACAAGAAATGTATAAAATCTATGACTAAATCTATATTAAGAAAACAAAAACAAAAACCACCAGACCCAAAAGTAGCCTTGAACAAAGAAAAAGACATCCCTTGTTTCTAATTAAGACTTTTCAAAACCATCAAAAGTCTGTTCTCCCTAAATTAACTTAAAACTTAACTGAAACTCTAATAAACATGGTAAGGAAGTAATAATAAAGTTCATTTGGAAAAATAAGAGGAGGATAAGCCTCACCAGATATTACCACACACTACAAAGTTGCTATAATTTAAAAAGTAAATTACTAGAGCATTAACAAACAGACTAGTGAGACAGAATTAAAACCTCAGAAACAGACCTAAATAGACCCAAAGAAACAGAGTCAATCTTACGAAATGACCAATCACCTCCCAAAGTAACAGAAAATATGAATACAATTTCAATCAGAATTCTAATGAAATCTGGGAAGGAAGAATTTGACAAATTGATGAAAACTTAGTCAGAAAAAAAACCTCTGAGATGAGACACCTCCCCATCCTGCCACACACACAAACATACACACACACACACACAGAAAATTTTAAAGAACAATGAGGGGAAACTTACCCTAACATAAAACATGTAATAAGAGATAAATAAACTCAAATCTACCACACAACAAAATACTGAATGTAATTTCATATAATAGTAATACAAACAGGGAGAACATGTTAAATTAGTAACCGTGTTTAACAGTGGGCAAGGAGGGATGATCTGAGGGACTACTATTTTTTGTTTTCAGTATAATTGCACTTTCTGCCACAATTCCTATTATTTATAATAAAGTAATTTTAAAATCTAATAAATGGGAGGAAGCAAAGAGAATATAGTGGAGCCCCTTTGTTATGCTATGTTGCAAAGGGACTCGTCATATGCACTTCTAACTGTGTGACTTTTCTGGCGATACTGTGGGATGAGAGACAAGACCCTAAGAGTGGAATACTGAAACAGTAGCCTTCAGAATGTCATTCTCTCAATTCTAAGGTTCACTGGGTATCTCAAGAGATCCAGTAGGGCCTTTTTTCTTCCCTCACCACAACAACCTGGCTTTTCTTATTTTATTTAAGGTATATCGCGTAGGGTTTCATTAGGAGACAGAGTTCTATTACTTAAATAAAGTTTACAAATCACTCACCCAGAAGACTGCCAGGACTGCAGACATGTTAAAGATAATTATTAATACTTGTTAATGGGGCGCCTGGGTGGCTCAGCTGGTTAAGCATCTGCCTTAGGCTCAGGTCATGATCCCAGGGTCTTGGAATTGAGCCCCAGCGGTAGACTCTCTGCTCAGCAGAGGGCCTGCTTCTCCCTCTCCCTCTGCCACTCCCTGCTTGTGCTTTCTCAAATAAATAAATAAAATCTTAAAAAAAAAACCTGTTAAAGAACTATGAAATATCTATTACATTAATGAATTTTCTAAATGCAAAGTATGCTTTGTCAAGTAACTGGTATAATTCTCCAAATGGCACAAGCTGTTAAGAATCATTCCTCCTGGGATGCCTGGATGGCTCAGTGGTTGAGTGGTTGAGCGTTTGCCTTCAGCTCCTGGCTTCATCCTGGAGTCCCCGGATAGAGTCCCACACTGGGCTCCCCATGGGGAGGCTACTTCTCCTTCTGCCTATGTCTCTGCCCCTCTCCCTCTATGGGTCTCTCATGAATAAATAAAAATCTTTATATATATATTCTTTATATATATAAAAATATATAAATAATAAATAAATAAATAAAAATATATAAAGAATAAATAAAAATCTTTATATATATATTCTTTATATATATATTTATATATATATACTTTATATATATATTTTATATATATATAAAAAGAATCATTCCTCTTACCCAAAAGAACTTCAAGTCCATTTTGAGAAAAATTGTAGAATAAATTATTGCATTCTATGTATCATTTTGTTTCCTAAAGTCATTTTTAAAAATTCTAACCTGGGTAGATATGATTGCCAAATTACATAACTTTAACAAGCTTTTATGCCTTTCATGGGTAAATACATATGTAAATAGTCTTTCAGATAAATGGGATTTTTTTTTTTTAATTTAAGATTTTATTTATTTATTCATGAGAGACATAGAGAGAGAGAGAGGCACAGACACAGGCGAAGGGAGAAGCACGCTCCATTCCATGCAGGGAGTCTGACGCAGGACTCGATCCTGGGTATCCAGAACCACACATGCAGGCCGAAGGTGGTGCTAAACCACTGAGCCAACCCGGGCTGCCCATATAAATGGGATCTTACTAGATTCTATGATCTGATTCTTCTGCCCACTGTTAATTGAAACATCCCAATTTCATTACTTGGTTCAGCATGTATCCTTCCATGAGCAACATACAAAAAAAATCTCCAGGCTTTTTATACACCAAGGCTTACGCTCAATGCTCAAAGGAGAACCATGCAATCAAGAGCTCAGGTGCTGATTTTTAAATTTCTGAAGTCAAATAATAAAAAATAGCATAAAAGATAACACTAATGACCAATCTGCACGGTTCAAGGATGAGAGGGACGAGAGAGTTCACAGAGGAGTGACAAAGGCTGCTTAAGGGATGCAGGACTTGGGCTGGGTGCCTATGGCACACATGGGTACAAGGGACCTCCCTGGCTTTTGGCCTATGCACAGACAGACTTGCTGAACTATCTCACTAGGAACATATATCCCAGTTCCAAACTCACAGAACTGCATGCTACAAAGGGTGGGATATACTACATATAAATTATACATTAATTAAAACAAGGAAAAAAAACCCCATCTGTAAAGGACCACCTGGAAGACAATTTGGTATTTTGTATAAAATCCCAAATACACATGCCCTATGACTCAGCAATTCTCCTTTATTTGCCAGTTATATCCAGAGTACAAAATTACCCATTATTCATATTCATGTTTGTAAAATTTAAAAATCAAGTATTTTAAAAATAAAATAACAAACATTTAGTGGATTTCTAGGTATAGTGATAGAAGTCTAACATCAAACATTAAGAACTAAAATCATAAAAATTACTTCTGGAAGATAAGA
The DNA here is from genome assembly GCF_048164855.1 of Canis lupus baileyi. Taxonomy (NCBI): domain Eukaryota; kingdom Metazoa; phylum Chordata; class Mammalia; order Carnivora; family Canidae; genus Canis; species Canis lupus. Next base: position 30,736,896 of record NC_132849.1, read on the forward strand.
TGATTTGTACAGATAAGAATGCCAATAAATGTAATTTCTCAACTTGTAATAAACTAATCCACTACTTCCAGTCTATTCAAAATCATTTCCAAACACAGGGAGCACAGACACAGTGTTCTTTTCTTCAAGCTAAATCTTTTTTTTTTATTCAAGCTAAATCTTTATTGACTGCCCTTTCCTGGTATTTAAATTCATGAAAACAAAGGTGTCTATAGCCTGGCATTATTCACAGCCACCAATGACACCAACGTATACTACAGTTCACAAACTCATCTATCTTCAGTATCTGTTGATTTAAATTTTCTGTGTACATTTTCTTAGAAGTATGGCAAGGTAAAGAGAGAGAAAAACCTATGGAGGAACTCATATATTTTGTTTGTTTGTTTATTTTAATAATCTCTACACCCAACATGGGGCTTAAACTCCTAACTCTTGAGATCAAGAGTTACATGCTCCTCTGACTGAGCCAGCCAGGTGCCCCTGGAAGAATTAATATGTTTTAATAATCAGAGGGCAAAAGCAAAAGTGGAGCCCTTTCTGTGACTAATGCAAATCATAAAGGCCTTAAAGGAAAAGACTAATAAATTCTAAATTTCCGTATGACAAAAAAATAAATAAAACATATTTAAATTTAAAATCGCTATTAAAACATTTTTTAATCGAAGGGGCTCGGGGGTGGCTCAGTCAATTAAGCATCTGCCTTTGGCTCAAGTCACAATTCCAGGATTCTTGGACTAAACCCTGCTTTGGGCTCCCTGCTCAGGGGAGAGCCTGCTTCTCCCTCTCCCTCTGCTGCTCCCTCTGCTTGTGTGCCTGCTTACTCTCTCTCTCTCTCTATCAAATAAATAAAATCTTTAAAAAAATTTTTTTAAGAAAATAATTTTGTGTTGGGGAGGTATTTGCATACTTAGAGACAAAGGGTAAATACTTCTGTGTTTACCTCTAATAGTCAAAGAATTCTTGCCAATATATAGAAAGATATATAACCATGTAGAAAAAGCACAAGAAATTTAAAGAAAGAGCATTAAAGATAACTGAGCAAACATAATCTCAAGTTCAAAACAAAACGAGGGGACCTCTGGGTGGCTCAGCGGTTTAGCACCTGCCTTCGGCCCAGGGCATGTGTGGTTTCTCTTCAACCTGGAGTCCTGGGATCGAGTCCCACATCGGGCTCCCTGCATGGAGCCTGCTTCTCCTTCTGTCTGTGTCTCTGCCTCTCTCTCTCTCTCTGTGTCTCTCATGAATAAATAAATAAAATCTTAAAAAAAAAAAAAGAAAGAAACCAAAAACCACTAAGACAATGAGATATCAAAATGTAGATAAAAAATGGAAAGTGAAAAAGATCCCTCATATTCAGTGTTGGTGAAAACACCTGGTTCTTTCATACATACAGTAACACAGCCTTTTTGAAGAGCAAACGAGCATTTTCAATGTGTAAAATGTATATATCATTTCACTTCCAAAAAATTATGCTTGAAAAAAATATTTATGCAGCACAAACATATGTATAACTTTTCAAGCAGTATCAATTTGTAGCATTGAAAAATGTAAACGCCTAAAAATCTATCAATAGGGGCCTAGAAGAATTAATTATATAGTATATCTGCACAAATGTTTAAGAACTGCACAGTCACTGAAAAGAATAAAAATCTCCCTAGTCATGTGCTAAGATGGTAAATAAAGATACACCGTTAACTGAGAAGAGCAGGTGCAGAAGAACATGTGCACATGGCGTATGTGGACTGTTCCGGGTGGAGGATAAACCAGTGTGAAGGAAATCAACATGCCCAAAACAACTACAGTAATTAAATATGGGTTTGGAATGAAGGAAAGGGGATGGTGTTGGTTTCCTACATCATACATTGCTATGCATTATTTTTTTTTGTTAATGTTTTACTTTTTAAAACCAGAAAATAAAGGTTTTGGGTTACAGTTATAACAGGAGAAAGAAAAATTACATCCTGCTAAGAAACTGTTTTAAAATAAGAAGTGCTGAATCTCTTCAGTACATAGACTACCCAGATTAGCCCAAATCACTAGATTCTAGGCCATCTCAGATAGATGACTTAGAGGTATTCAGGACCTCAAGGCATTGTATGTGCCACATTTAAGACACAAGTTCAACAATACAATCATTCTTAAAGTTGCATTTAAAAGGAAAACAAGGGGCACCAAGGTGGCTCAGCCAGTTAAGTATCTGACTCTTGATCTCAGGGTTGTGAGTTCAAGGCCCATATTGGGCTAGACACTGGGCATGAAGCCTACCTAAAACTAAATTAAAGGAAAACATAGCCAGAAAACTCATAAAAATGTAAAATAAAAAATAACACCTCAAATTATTTTCTCTTGCTATTTATTGTATTTCCTTTTACTTTTTAAAAGATTTTATCTATTCATTTATTTGAGAGAGAAAGCATTAGAGAGCACAAGCAGGCGTTGCGCCAGGCAGAGGGAAAGGGAGAAGCAGACTCCCCACTGAGCAGGGAGCCCGATGTGGGGACCATGACCTGAGCCAAAGGCAGATGCCTAACTGACTGAGCCACCCAGGACACCAGGACCATGGACACCAGGACCATGACCTGAGCCAAAGGCAGATGCCTAACTGACTGAGCCACCCAGGTGCTACCATTTGTTGTATTTCTATAAGTAGAAGAACTTAGAACTTTTAAACTTCAGCCTAATAGTTGTTTCTCCCATATGAGGAAAAGAATATTTGAGTTTCAAGACATTTGTTTTCATAGGACTTGAAACCCAAAGGGAAACATACCTTCTAAGAGCATCTCTGGAATGTCTGCTTGATATCTAGGCCCCACTCTGATTTCACCTTTGTCAGCTAACAGTGTTTTCACTGAAGGGTCATAGACCAGTGAGTAGAAAAAGGTGTCCTGAAAAAAAAAATGACAGAAAATATTTAGGTAAACTTAATTCCTTCTACTTTTTATAAAGCAGTAAAGCCAGTGTCATGATAATGAAACTATAAAACTTCAGACACTATGTAAGATTTCATCATGGTAAAGAAATTCACAGATCTTAAAGAAGACAATGAGGTTACTGTCATCATGCTAAAGAGCATAAAATTAAATCAAGAAAAATAAATAGCTTACAATAAAGGTAGATTATAATGTTTTGTTGGTTTTAGTCTAAAAGAAAACATTTAACTACTCTAAAACAAGATTCTGAAAAGCTAGCAAAACTAAGCTATAAGTCAAAGGTAAGACATCTGGAATCAAGCAATCATTTCAATCTCTAAAGCCCATACCAAACAATGAAGACACCAGGCATCCTTACTTTTGGAGTATCCATCCACATTTTATCAAAATGTGAAAATACATAAACATCTCACATTAAATAAAGTTTAGAAGAGTTGAGCTCACATGCAGTTTACTAATTAAAATGTCACATTGTATTGCTTAAACATCTATTCTAATTCTGCAGTTCTCCTTTAACTCCTGAAGTACTCATATTTATATATAAATATGTATATAAATATAACTATACCTACCAACCACTACCAGCATACCCACTAACTTGCAAAGGCCCTTGAAAATGAAAAAAGGACCTCCAGGCTCTGGGTCTGCCTTGGGCTCACATCAAGATCCCAGGGTCCTGGGACTGAGCCCCCTATAGGGCTTACTGCTTGGCAGGGGGGCTGCTTCTCCCTCCCTCTCTGCTGCTCCCCATTTGTGCTCTCTTGCTCTCCATCAAATAAATAAATGAACTCTTTAAAAAATAAAAATAAGAGATGCCTGGGTGGCTCAGTGGTTGAGCATCTGCCTTTGGCTCAGGTCATGAGCCAAAAAAATAAAAATAAAAATAAATGCAAAAAGGCCCTCACTGAGCCTAAAGGATAAAATGACCAGGCCACTAGGCCTTTGCTGAATTCTGCAAAACCACTAGATGTCTTATAAAGTCTTATCCCGGCTTCCTGCCATGACTCTGATGGGTCATCTACTGAACAACTCTCTGCATTATACCTTAGAGGGGCCCGTTCCTACCATTAGTATTTTACCAAGACCCTGGTGAGCAAGTTGCAGATAAGAGATAATCTGCCAGATTGTACAGCTTTCTCCTTTCAGGATCTTACAGACTGTGATAAAGGGAAAGGAGAGAACGGGACAAGCTGACACCATCAATTCAGAAATTCTGCACTGTGTTTTATTTTATTTTTTAAAGGGTCTTATTTATTTATTCATGAGAGACAGAGAGAGAGAGAGAAAGAGAGAGAGAGAGAGAGGCAGAGACACAGGCAGAGAGAGAAGCAGGCTCCATACAGGGAACCTGATGTGGGACTCGATCCCAGGACTTCAGGATCACACTGTGGGCCCAAGGCAGGCACTCAACCGCTGAGCCACCCAGGCATCCCAGAAATTTTGCACTGTGTTTTAATCACGGGTTACTGTCAGAAGAAAAGCTTAAACAAGAGGACACAACAGTGTGACAATTTATGCATGTAAAAAAAATGCTACCTAGGGAAAAGAAAAAGAAAAAATCTGCAGAATATATAAATCAACCTGCTTAAGTTGATGGAAGTGATGAAAATGTAATCAGAATCATGTGTTTCTGAAGACAGGAGCAACAAAGAATGTTAGTAGGTAACTAAAGCTACCACCACTGGTACATTATTGGCTTTAAAAGAGGACATACTTCTGGTCACTTTGGTTCTGTAAAATATGTTAGCATAGTATTTTATAAAAATAGGATTTTGCCATACTTGACAGTAAAATGAGATGAAATTATTATTTAGGATCACATAGGTTGCTTAAGACTCCTTAAATCTGGTGTACCTGAGTGGCTCAGTAGGTTAAGCATTTGACTCTTGATTTCAGCTCAGGTCATGATCTCAGGGCTGTGAGACTGAGTCCCACACCAGGTTCTATGTTGAGTATGGAGCCTGTTTAAGATTCCCTGTCTCTCTCTCTCTCTCTCTCTCCCTCTGCCCTTCCCCTGCTTACACTAGCTCCCATGCATGGTATCTCTTAAAAAAAAAAAAAGACTCCTTAAATAAATATGTGCTGCCTAGTATGGGAAATTATTTAAAATGTAAATATAATGTAATAATGTAATGTAATTTTTTAAGAAGTAAAAAATCATGATTAGAAAGTTGTCCTTTGGGACGCCTGGGTAGCTTGGTGGCCTTTGGCCCTGGGCATGATCCCAGAGTCCTGGGATCGAGTCCCACGTTGGGCTCCCTGCATGATGCCTGCTTCTCCCTCTGCCTATGTCTCTGCCTCTCTCTCTCTCTCTGTGTCTCTCATGAATAAATAAATAAAATCTTTAAAAAAAAAAAAAAGTTGTCCTTTGGGTTGCCATCTTCAAATATGCCAATCTCAGTATTTATAAACTACATTTTCTCAAGGATGGTCTTATAACAGATAAAGCAGTAAAAGGTTAAAAAAAGTGCTTTTCAAATTGACAACAGAATATAATGTAAGCAGTAAATGTAAAGTATAATATAACTTTACTAAACTGCTTCCTCTGGTTTAAAAAAAAAAAAAAAAAACAGGTTTCTTCAAATACAGTGCCAGAGGTCAGTTCCTCTCTTAAATATTGATATAGGACCACGTGCTTAAAATTCAAGGAGACAGGAAAAACTCCTAAAGATCTGTGCAAATTTTCATCTCCTACAATTCTTAGCACATAGAAATTGCCAACAACAAATCAGAAAGCAAAAATACCACTTTTAAAAAAATCACACTGTTGGGGTGGCCTGGCTAGCTCAATTGGTGGTGCATGCATGCAACTCTTGATCCTAGGGTTGTAGGTTGGAGCCCCACATCAGGTTTAGAAATTACTTAAAACTAAAAAAAAAATTTTATATGAAAAACAAAAAAATTTATAAATTGCACTTCTTAACAGCCAAATACACCAGTAAAATACACTGAAACATACTCAATGTTTCCTCCTTTTATTTCTGCTTCTGTGAATTAATACTAATTTCTGAGCTAATTTCTGAACTAATACTAATACTAATTATCTTTATCCATCATTATCCATATGTTGACTGACAAACACTACTATGTACTTTTCTAAATTTCACGTGTAAGTTATAAAGACTATCAATCTTTTTTCTGCCTTAAATATTTACTTCCACTTAGTTTTCTCTATTAGATTTTCTAATGTATGGGGTACTTGGGTGGCTCAGTGGTTGAGTGTGTACCTTCAGCTCAGGTCATGATCCCAGGGTCCCAGGATCAAGTCCCACACTGGGCTGCCTGCAGGGAGCCTGCTTCTCCCTCTGCCTCTCTCTCTGTATCTCTCATGAATAAATAAAATTTTTAACAAAAAGAAAAAAAATTTCTAATGTACAACAGTCCCACTTATCTGCATCAATCTTTTGTAGTTATGCTTTCTTCATTTAAGATGAGACAATACTTTCAAGTATAATAAAAGTTTTTTCAAAGAAAATATATCCATTTAATTCTTTAAAACACACACACACACACATATAAAATACATATACACATACATAAACACGCACATACATACAGAAAATAAAGATTTGGAAAAACAAAAATACCATGAAACTATAAAGGTTAAATACTAAAACATCAACAGTAAAATTTCCCATTGTGGAATATTCTGTATAGAGGCATTTCCTCCCGGCAATGAAGCATATGCTCTCATTCAACTTGTTAAAAAATGTTTAAAATGTTTCTTGTTGAAGTTTACAGAAACACTTTAGTTGACAAAGTTTATTGGGATTTTAGGAAAGAAAGCAGACCACCAGTTAAAAATCTCATCTGGAAAAAGTCTAAAAGAAAAACTGTTTATTTGAAAAACAACAAAAACAAAAAAACAGGCAGGAGGACCAAATACAGGAAAGTCACTTATTTCATAAAGCCAAAAATATTTCTTCCACTACCAACTAAATCATCATACTGTAAAAAACCTTTCATTACCAACTGAAAGAAAACAGACACAGAAATTTTTGCCAACTCTTATCTCAGTTAACCAGAAAAATTAAATTTCCTAAATGTATTCTGGTCATTATGCTTTTATATAATGCTGCTCTCTCTCTAATAATTTGGTGCAATAAGGCATAAATTAAAAGGTATGGGCTTCATGTGAAATCAAGGGAAGAAAAAAACCCCACAAAACAAGTGTAATAGTGAATTACCTCTTTATCAAGATATGACAATACTGACTCTGTCTCATTCAGAAGGGCAACACTGCATTTTCCCCTGTTGGAAAAGGAAAAAAGTGAATAAATGTAAGAAAGGTCACATCACCTTTACAGTGATGACATATACAACATTAGGAATATGCAGGATGTAAGGCTGGTATTAAAAAAGTAGATAGCAGTTAGGAATATACATTTATGTATATACTTAGACTTGCTTTATAACCCTAATGTTACATAACCTAAAAAAACAGTACTGTCTTTGTAGACATTTACTGTATGGCTAACCTGTAGAAAGAACTGTGTTAGGCAGTAAATCTTTATAACATTAAACACTTGACAGGTATCCCCTAATTATTACAGAAAAAAGAAAATAAAACCTTCAGATTAGAAGTGAGTTTCTGAATCTATAAAGAGTTAATATTAGGTGATTTTATACAAGGAGACTTTAGACAGACTTCACCATGCAAACTGATACCTAAAATAATCTTTGGATTTTTTTTTTAAGTAGCCACTGCATATGAGAACCTAAAAATAATACACATTCATATCAAGATTAACTAACTTACCTTTATTGACATTGCTCTAAAGCCTAGTTAAAATTTAAATACACTGCTATAAAGTAAAGGGCAAAATAAAGACCTACAAATTTACAGACCCTGAAGTCTGATGGCATTTACCTTTGATCACAACCCAGGGTATGAGTTTGAAAATGAATGAAATGTCTATTTAAAAATGAATGTCTATTTAAAAAAAAAAAAACTTGTCTAGACTTGAGAAAAACTAAGGTTATCAAGGTAGAGGCATTTGTTACAAACACTTTTAGAATTATTATCCTCCATAGCTTGAAAAATTCTGTAGAGCTACAAATTTGACAGGAGAATTTTGATAGACAATTCAAGTTATAGATAATTGGTCAGGACTCACAAAATATTTTTAAAATGTCACAATGTCATTAGATTTTGTAAACAAAAGTCACTGCTTGCTCCCCACAAAATGACAAGGAAAAACAAATACATCATATATGCATGGTATGGGAAGCTACAAGAACAAGCTGTTGGAACATCAAAGTGGAAAATAATAATTCAAAGAAAAACATTACCCAAAGCAAAATAAAATGTAAAATGCTAACACACAGGTAAAAAAATCACAATTTATCAAACATTTTGCAAATGTATATTCCTTAAATTTAAAATAATTTTCCCTTAAAAAAATAATTTTCCCTTCATAAAAACATAATCATCTATAGTTACTATCACTTCAAAAGACTTCTGAGAGCATGTGTTTTTCCATATTATCCTGTCAAATCTGTTATTTGGTTAGTGAGAGTTATATAGGTTTTTGGTTTTTCTAATTTAATTCATGGGTATCACTGAAACAGAAAAATTAACATTATTACTCCAGAGCATATAACAACATTCACAGTCAATAATTACCTGACCGGCTCTTAGAAGGACAGAATTACGAATGGGGGGATATTGCTCGGCTGAGGTTTGCACATCTACAGCTGCCACAGAAGACCTTCTGTGACGTGTGTAGTATGTGTGCTCCTCACACATGCAGCATGCTTAAGTACCAAATGGGGTTTCCAAAAATAGGTTTCATTTACTTTTTTTTTTACCTAATAGCTGACAAAGCAGTATTTCTAACATTTAATACTTAATCACCTAGAAGAAATAAAATCTTGCATCTTGAAGTTCTCTAAAGTTGGGTGATTTTTTTAATGGAGAGGAACAAAAGCTGAATGTTATTTTCATAGACACCACTTTCTTTAAGAGCCATTTGGATGTTAAGCGTTAACAAACACTGAAAATATAAACAATACACCATTAGTCTCTTCCATACTGTCTGAAATGACAAGAAGATTTAAATGGAATCATCAAATCATTATTTTCATAATTACATTAGGAGTTAAGGAAATGTTGGTTATACACTGTTTTAGAGATATGACATAATTACAAAATCAAGAGGATACTCAGCCAATCTAAAATATAAATAATTTAAGGGAATGTAGGTTTTATGCAAAATTGAAAATAGGTGATTTTCATTTTTAAATTTTCTTTATGAAGCTATGTATTTTCTCCCAAATTAAAAATGAAAATGTGATACTTAAAATATTCAAGTACATATACTAGCAGCTAACAAAGCAGGAGATTGAGTCAGAATTATTTTATGAAATAAATATGAATATGTAATTAACACATGTACTACCACGCCAAGAGTTGTTGATAAAAGTAGTTTAAAAAGAGACAAAGTGGGGGATTCCAGGGTGGCTCGGCGGTTTAGCACCTGCTTTTGGCCCAGGGCGCGATCCTGGAGTTCCAGGATCGAGTCCCACGTCGCGCTCCTGGCATGGAGCCTGCTTCTCCCTCCTCCTGTGTCTCTGCCTCTCTCTCTCTCTCTCTCTCCCCCCTTCTATGTCTATCATAAACAAAATAAAAATCAATCTTAAAAAAAAAAAAAAGATTTAAAAAGAGACAAAGTGCTGGCTTCCTTTATGCTGAACAAATTTTGGCTCAAACAAAAAAAAAAGATAAATTTTAAGCTAATCCCAAACTAAAGGAACCATTATCAAATTGTAATATAGAAAACCCAATTGATTGATGATGAATCTCAAGCAATGATTCTAATTGTTCTCTTCCACCACACTTTAATCCTTAAGCAATAAAGATACTCAAACATCATGACATAAGCATAAAATATATCAAAGACCTTAACACAAGAAAGCTCACTCCAGGCCTATATAATTATTCATACTGCTTTTCTTATAAGGAACTATACAACAACACAGAATTTCCATAGAGATAACATACTTTCCCAGAGATCACTGAAAAAGGTTTTAAAAACATACTCTACTTCCGAGACTGCACACGGTGCTGGGTCAGAGACATGTAAATAGATAATTACAACACAACACAATCCCATGGGGCAGCCCCGGTGGCGCAGCGGTTTAGCGCTGCCTGCAGCCCAGGGTGTGATCTGGAGACCCTGGATAGAGTCCCACGTCAGGCTCTCTGCATGGAGCCTGCTTCTCCCTCTGCCTGTGTCTCTGCCTCTCTCTCTCTCTCTCTCTCTCTCTCTGCATCTCTATGAATAAATAAATAAAATCTTTAAAAAAAAAAAAAAAAACACAATCCCATGTTGAATGGTAGGTGCTGATTCCCCAGGTCTCTGAATACTCTCGGTTTCATACCACTGCAGCCTGGAGAATGGTGCAGCGCCACTGGGGTCCCCGCTTAGGAAAATGCAAATTTCTTAGTGCCACACCAGACTCACTGAGGACAAATATCCTTGGGGGAGGGGGGTCAAGAAATCCACGTGGTTGATAAGTATCACCAGGGGAGACTTAGTCCCGCTTACTGAATCTCAGGGTGGGATCAAGAAATCTCCATGAAAATCAGCATCACCAGGTAATGGTTAAGAGTGAACTTGAAAACCACAGGTACTTGGGATGCCTGGGTGGCTCAGTGGTTGAGCATCTGCCTTTGGCCCAGGTTATGATTCTGGGATCCCGGATAGAGTCCCACATTGGGCTCCTTGCAGGGAGCCTGCTTCTCCCTCTACCTATGTCTCTGCCTCTCTCTGTGTGTCTCTCATGAGTAAATAAATAAAATTAAAAAAAAAGAAAGAAAACCACAGGTACAGATGCAGGGTCTGATTGAACTTTCCTTGCTCAATAAAAGATAACCATTAAAAAAAAAAAAGGCATTGTGGGGGGTGCCTGGGTGGCTCAGTCAGTCAAGCATCTGACTCTGGTTTGGCTCAGGCCATTATCTCAGGGTCATGAGATTTAGCCCTGTGAGGAGATCTGTGCTCAGCAGGGAGTCTCCTTGAGCTTCTCTCTCTCCCTCTCCCTCTGCCCCTCCCATGCACACCCATGCACATGCTCATTCTCTCTCTCAAATAAATAATATTAATCTTTTTTAAAAACAGGCATTTTTCTCAATGGCCTTATGAGTCTCACAGTTGCTCTAGATTCTGAACATTTTCTCATATAAAAAAACAATGCTAGGGGGCAGCCCGGGTGGCTCAGCGGTTTGGCGCTGCCTTCGGCCTGGGGCGTGATCTTGGAGACTGGGGATCGAGTCCCACGTCCGGCTCCTTGCATCGGGCTCTCTGCGTGGAGCCTGCTTCTCCCTCTGCCTGTGTCTCTCTGTGTCTCTCATGAATAAATAAATAAAATCTTTAAACAAAACAAAACAAAACAAAACAATGCTAGGTTCTGTGATTGGAAATTCTGCAGTTTTATCAAGCATTTAATCCACTGAATACAATGGACAACCGAATAAAAAATAATGAAGTTCAAAGACCCAAAATGCTTTCAGAAAATTACATTTCACATCATATTTTGCTAAAAGGACAAAAGGGAAGATTCAAAATTCTGAATGAAAATGATTTCCAAACCAGAATCATATGCCTAAACAAATCACTGGTATGTGGAGAAAAGATTTTCAAGATAAGCATGGACTAAGAATTTTTTTCTATCTTAGAAGATAGAAATATCAAAAAGAAAGGCAAAACTATTAAATCCATGGAAAACAAAAGATTGCACAAGAAAGAATACATGAGGAATCTTTATATGTTCATAAAATACAATGATTATTATTAAGTTTAAAAAAGGTGACATATTGGGAACACAAGGGAAAGGAAACAGAAGAGAAAGAGGGATTTCTAAAACTGAAAAAGTAATAGTAGCAGTGTAAGAGTGGTATAAATACAGAAGCCACAGAAAAGTTGAAAATGTCTATGGGGGGGGGAGGGGTAGACTGCCCTGGATATTATTACACAACTATCTACATATATTTGACTTTTGAAAAATAATACAATTTAGGGGTACCTGGGTGGCTCAGTGGTTAAGTGTCTGTCTTTGGCTCAGATCATGATACCAGGGTCCTGGGATCGAGTTCCGCATCAGGCTTCTTATGGGAAGCCTGCTTCTCCCTCTGTCTACATCTCTGCCTGCTTCTCTGGGGTTGCTCACAAATAAATAAATAAAATAAAATATTTTTTAAAACTCAATTTAAAGTAAAAAATAGATCCTAATTAAATAAAGTACATATACTTGTATAAATAATATATATATACACCAAGGAAGCAAAGATTATTTACCATGGATCTATATCAAGTTTTCTCAACTCTGGCATTACTAACAAAAGAAGCCAGGTATTTCTTCACTGTGGTAGGCTGTCCTGTGCACGTAGGGTATTTACCAGCATCCCTGGCCTCTCCCCACTGAACAATAGTAGCACTACCACACCTAGCTGAGACAACCAAAACTGTTCAGATTTTGCTCAATGACCCCCAGGAGACAAAACTGTCCCTGGTTGAGAATCACTGCTCTAAAATTGATGAGCCACAGTTGTTGTGTGGGGTTTTTTTCTTAAGATTTTATTTATCTGGGGCACCTGGGTGGCTCTGTGGTTGAGCATCTACTTTCGGCTCAGGTCGTGATCCCGGGGTCCTAGGATTGAGTCCTGCAGTGGGCTCCCCACAGGGTGCCTGCTTCTCCCTATGCCTATGTCTCTGCCTCTCTGTGTCTCTCATGAATAAATATATATTTTATATTTATATTATAATAAATATTTATTTGAGAAAGAGAATGAGTGAGAGGGAGAAGGAAGCTGATGCAGACTCTGCACTGAGCACAGAATCTGATGCAGGGCCCAATCCCAAGACCATGAGATCATGACCTTAGCCGAAACCAAGAGTCAGACACTTAATTGACTAAGCCACCCAGGTACCCTGAACCACAGTGTTCTTTTTAAAAGATTTTATTTATTTATTTGACAGAGAGAGAGTGTGTGCGTACAAGCAGGGAGAGCAGCAGGCAGAGAGAGGGAGAAGCAGGCTCCCCACTGAGCAGGGAGCCCAATGCAGGACTCAATCCTAGGACCCTGGGATCATGACCTGAGCCAAAGGCAGATGCTTAACGGACTGAGCCACCCAAGCACCCCGAACCACAGTTTTCTTAAGTATAGCTTAAGAAGCAAATACTTAAGGACTGTCTACATAAGAGGAAGAGTATGATTGTATGGATCTTTAGACTATAAAAAGGACCAAAAAAAAAAAATCTGGAATCCTTTAAACATTTTTATTCAGGGGACCCCTGGGTGGCGCAGCGGTTTGGCGCCTGCCTTTGGCCCAGGGCGCGATCCTGGAGACCCGGGATCGAATCCCACATCAGGCTCCCGGTGCATGGAGCCTGCTTCTCCCTCTGCCTATGTCTCTGCCTCTCTCTCTCTCTGTGTGACTATCATAAATAAATAAAAATTAAAAAAAAAAATTAAAAAAAAATAAAAAATAAAAAAAAAATAAACATTTTTATTCAAAGACATATTTTCTGCTTTAACAGATGTTAAGAAATAAAAATTAAAGAAGGCCCAAAACAAACAAAACAAAGCCTGGAACAGCTGTTTGAGTAGGTAAAGTAAAGGAATAAAAAGCTAAGAGAAGTCTGGGTTTAATGTAACAGATCAATGGATTCTGCAAAGAAAAATGACAAATACTGTTTTGGAAAGCTCATTCTGTCTGTGGCATGTGAGAAAACCAAAGCAACAAAACTTTAATCCAAGATTCTGCAGATTTGATAACAAATACGAAACAAATTATAAAAGAGGAATTCAAGGGGGAAAAATCCCTCTCTTGGTGCCTTTTTTTCCCTTTGTATAGCTAGGAGAAAGTGGATGTCCAAAAAGCCACAGGTATTAGGAAAATCCTCTTCCCTAGCACAGTATGACAAATTGTTCTGAGTACTAGAAAAATCTTACAGGCATTTTCACAACCATGTGAAATACCAGAGCTTGAGACAACATGTAGAATATACTTTAATCCAAAAAAAAAAAGAATATACTTTAATCCAGCTCAGTGTTTTTCTTATCTTATGTCCAAGATACTTCATTTAAAAAGCACAATGTAGCGAGTAAGATGGAGTCACTTATGTCAAGCAGTAACTCGTGTCAAGCAATGATGTAAGCAGCCAAGGGCTTTACAGCTAAGACGAGTATCACCAAAACCAGCATGGGCTGATGGCATCCAAAACTGATAACCGGCAAAGCCAAGAGAGCCTAGAAGAACTGAAAGCTGATAATCAGTAGAATTAGAAGAGGCCTACAAAGACCCAAGACTGGCTACACTCCTTAAAAAAGCAAAGACTTGCAGCAAACTGTCACTCTCCAGATGCTGACCCTTCCATGTCTGACCGCATTAAAAAGGCAACTGCCCCCAGAAAACTCTGCCTAACTGATCTCTGACCACAACAGAGATCATCCACTGGTTGAATATAATAAATAGTAAGTGCCAAGAGCTGACCTGGATGGGAGTAAGGCCTCATCTCAACAGCGTGCTCACAGACAACTTTGCATTTGGTTCATTAACTTTTTGCCCCTTATTGTATCTTGTTTGCTGTGTGACTTTGTATTGTGCTTTGCTTTCTGTACCTGCTATGAAGGCAAATTGAATGTAGTGAAATGTCATTGTGTCTGAAATCTCGAACCTGCTTTTCAATTATGTCAACCTTGCTTTGACTGAATAAAACTTACACTGTGGGGATCCCTGGGTGGCGCAGCGGTTTGGCGCCTGCCTTTGGCCCAGGGCGCGATCCTGGAGACCCGGGATCGAATCCCACGTCAGGCTCCCGGTGCATGGAGCCTGCTTCTCCCTCTGCCTGTGTCTCTGCCTCTCTCTCTCTCTCTCTCTGTGACTATCATAAATAAATAAAAATTAAAAAAAAAAAAAAAAAAAACTTACACTGTGGAAAGACTCAACTCATATAGGTACCTTTATAGCATGTTCATGATGTACAATATAATACTGTTGTAATTTATTCCACAATTAACTACAGACACATACACACCTCATTGCTTCTATGTGCATGAAGTGTTTCTGAAAGCATACCTAAGATTCTAGTTCTGTGAAAAATATTATTAGTATTTTGATAGGGATTGCATTAAATCTTTAGGTTATCTCGGGCAGTACAGACTTTTAATATTTGTTCTTCCAACCAAATGTTTAGATTTTTCAAAAGAGGAGGACAGGGACACCTGGGTGGCTCAGCAGTTGAGTGTCTGCCTTCGGACCAGGGTGTGATCCTGGGATTGAGTCCCACATCAGGCTCCCTACATGGAGCCCGCTTCTCTCTCTTCCTGGGTCTCTGCCTCTCTCTTGCTGTGTCTCTCCTGAATAAATAAAATCTTAAAAAAAGAAAGAAAAAAGAGGAGGGCAGGACACCTGGTGGCTCAGTGGTTGAGCATCTGTCTTTGGCTCAGGGCATGATCCCAGGGGTCCAGAGATTGAGTCTCGCATTGGACTCTGCAGGGAGCCTGCTTCTCCCTTTGCCTGTGTCTCTTCCTCCTGTCTCTTATGAGTAAATAAATTAAATTTTTAAAGAAAAAAAAAAAGAGGAAGACGGCAGATCAGTTTTCTGGGATCTTGACAACAACAAAAAATCTGTTCTGTTATCTAATGCTTTTGGATACCAGGTTACTTCAAACCATATATGGATATACTATCCCCAACCATACCAATTCATAAACTCACTATGGCAGTCTAGTCCCATCTCTCATCTATTAAGTATATATAGCTTTGCAGTCTCTGGAACATTTTTGTTTAAAAAAAAAACAAAACACTCTGCTTATAGATAGATATCTTCTGTTCATTAGTTTCTATTTTTGGGCTTTTCTTTATTTATTTATGAGAGACAAAGAGAGAGAGGCAGAGACACAGGCAGAGGGAGAAGCAGGCTCCCCGCAGGGAGTCCAATACAGGACTTGATCCCAGGACCCCAGGATCATAACCTGAGCCAAAGGCAGATGCTCAACCACTGATCCACCCAGTTGCCCCTCATTAGTTTCTGATATGCATGACCACCTAAAGAAAAATTTTACCTTCAAATATTATTTGCTCTAGGTTAAAACATGAATCAAAAAACTTTCAAATTCCAGATTTTGAAAATAGATGGAAATATTTTTCAGTGTTGACTAGGTTTATGAGTCACAATGCATTTCCCAGTTTAACAACTCCACTTGACAAAGAGACATAAAGGGACAAGTCCCAATACTGTACATTGTATTTATTTAGCCACCTGAGAAATTTACAGTGTTCTAATGTGGGGGAAGGGAATATTTTTAGAGTCTCCACAGAATAGTAATGAATTAAATGACAAGAAAAGCTCATATGCTTATCTCCTCTTTTCTGAGATGCCTTTTTTTAAAAAGATTTTATTTATTAATTCATGAGAGACACACAGAGAGAGGCAGAGACATAGGCAGAGGGAGAAGCAGGCTCCTCGTGGGGAGGCCAATGCAAGACTTGATTCCAGGACCCCAGGATCACAACCTAAGCCAAAGGCAGACACTCAACCCCTGAGCCACCCAGGCATCTCTCTGAGATGCCTTTAAAATGAAAATAAGGGATCCCTGGGTGGCACAGCGGTTTGGCGCCTGCCTTTGGCCCAGGGCGCGATCCTGGAGACCCGGGATCGAATCCCACGTCGGGCTCCCAGTGCATGGAGCCTGCTTCTCCCTCGGCCTGTGTCTCTGCCTCTCTCTCTCTCTCTCTCTCTCTCTCTCTCACTCTGTGACTATCATGAATAAATAAATAAAATCTTTAAAAAAAATAAAAAAATAAAATGAAAATAAGAGCATTAAAAATAAAAGAACCTAGGGATCCCTGGGTGGCGCAGCGGTTTAGCGCCTGCCTTTGGCCCAGGGCGCGATCCTGGAGACCCGGGATCGAATCCCACGTCGGGCTCCCAGTGCATGGAGCCTGCTTCTCCCTCTGCCTGTGTCTCTCTGCCTCTCTCTCTCTCTGTGACTATCATGAATAAATAAATAAAATCTTTAAAAAAATAAAAAAATAAAAAAAAATAATAAAAGAACCTAAAATCACTAAGAATCCATCACCCATGATGGTTTCAAAGATTTCACAAAAATTCTGGAAGACAATGACATATAAAAGAGACTGAACAGTGTAAACCAAAGTTAAAGATAAGCATTTTCATTTAACAGGGAAACCAAAAAGCACTGAGCTGGATTAAAGTGTGTATATATATAAATATATATATTTAGGATTAGGAATAAGGCACAAATGCCCACCCTACACATTATTATTCAACATGACACTGGTGGTTTTAGCTAATACAACCAGTCAAGAAAAAACAATTACAAGACAAAGGCCAAAATACGTTTCAAAAGAGCTGATGCTAGGAAAAATGATACTGATTTACCTGGCAGAGCCCTAAAAAAAAGTTCTAGTTTTCTTTAAGTAAAGGTCCTAGTAAAACCAACTCCACATCCTAAAAGGATACTTACCAACAAATTCTGACCACATGAACAGAACTTCTGTCATTATTCCCTTGGTTTTAAAAACAAACAAGTATGAATCACCTAATACTTAAGGAAAGACCACAGCACAAAAGATAAGTACAAAAAATAAAAAATAAATTAAAAAAAGAATCTAAAGAAAAGAGGTGATTTAAGCAACAAAAGAGAACTTTGAAGATACAAATTAGAATTTTTAAAGAGATTTGTGCATATATCGCATTCATAAAACAAAAACATGCTGCACTGAGCAGTTGTCATATAACATATTGGTTTCAAAACTACAGCATAATGGTCCAACATTCTATACACTGTGCGATGCCTACCACAGTAAGTGTAAATGACACATTTTTTTTTTAAAGATTTTATTTATTTATTCATGATAGTCACAGAGAGAGAGAGAGAGGCAGAGACACAGGTAGAGGGAGAAGCAGGCTCCATGCACCGGGAGCCCGACGTGGGATTCGATCCCGGGTCTCCAAGATCGCGCCCTGGGCCAAAGGCAGGCGCCAAACCGCTGCGCCACCCAGGGTCCCGACACATTTTTTTTAAATTAAACAATACCATCAGGGGATCTCTGGGTGGCTAAGCGGTTTGGCCTCTGCCTTTGGCCCAGGGTGTGATCCTGGAGACCCGGGATCGAGTCCCACGTCGGGCACCCTGCATGGAGCCTGCTTCTCCCTCTGCCTGTGTCTCTGCCTCTGTGTGTGTGTGTGTCTCTCTCATGAATAAATAAACAAAATCTTAAAAAAAAAAAGAAAAAAAGAAAAAAAAAAACAATACCATCAACACTTTTTAGAAAGATTTTTATTTATTTGAAAGAGATAGAGGGATCCCTGGGTGGCGCAGCGGTTTAGCGCCTGCCTTTGGCCCAGGGCGCGATCCTGGAGACCCGGGATCGAATCCCACGTCGGGCTCCCAGTGCATGGAGCCTGCTTCTCCCTCTGCCTGTGTCTCTACCTCTCTCTCTCTCTCTCACTGTGTGCCTATCATAAATAAAAAATAAAATTAAAATTGAAAGAGATAGAGAGCATGGGCAGGGGGAGGAGCAGAGGTTGAGGGAGAAGCAGACTCCCCGCGGAGCAGGTAGCCCAATGCTGGGCTCGATCCCCGGACTCTGGGATCATCTGAATACAGATGCTTAATCTACTGAGCAACCCAGGTGCCCCCACCATCAACACTCTTGAACACTATACACAACAACTGTGCAATACGCATCATTTTCAGGAGTAAATAGAATATTTACAATTGGCCACTTGCTGGGCCAGAAAATGTGGGTCAACAAAATGTTTATTTATTTTTTTAAAGTATTCATGAGAGACACAGAGAGAGAGACACACAGACACAGGCAGAAGGAGAAGCAGGCTCCATGCAGGGAGCCTGACGTGGAACTCGATCCTGGATCTCCAGGATCAGGCCCTGGGCTGAAGGCGGCACTAAACTGCTGAGCCACCTGGGCTGTCCTCAACAAACCTTTAAAGACTAAAATTATACAAAGTGGACTCTAATTATAGTAAAATTAAGCCAGAAATCAACAACAGGAAGAACTGGAAAATCCCTACATCTCTGGATATTAACCAATAAACTTCAATAATTCATAAATCAAACACTTAAGAAAGAAAGGATGCACTGAAAAAGAGCATTCAGAAGACAAAAAAAAAAAAAAGGCACCTCTGAAATTCTAAAGCATACTTGGCAAAATTAAAATATCCAACATGCTAGCAGATAAAAGTCAAAGAGTTAGCTCAGAACCAAAACCAAAAAATATGAGAAAAAAACAGAAAACAAAGCCAACCCAGGAGAGCTAACATACAAGCAATATTAAGTACCTGAAAGAGGAAAAAAATTTTGAAAGAAATATTAGCAAAAGAACTCCCAGATATAAAAGACGGGATCTTCCAATAAAAATGGCCTACCAAATATCCTCATCATTGAGGCTTTACTGAAATTTCAGAAAACTGTATTTCTTATATTGGTAAGAGAATTCTAAGAAGATTTAAGAGAGGGGGGAGAAATAGGTAATATGCAATGTATGGAAAAATCTATGTGATATAAAACTACTATTCAATTACAATAGATATCTGAGAATAGGGTAATTCCTTCCATGTTTTGATGGAAAATCATTTTCAACCCCAAATTTAATACCAAACTAATCATGTATCATGTGTATAGTAATAAGTTATCTAGACATTTCATTCCAGAATTATATAGGAAGCATTATAAAATATGTAAAAGAGAAGTTGAGATTCACTCTGATAGAACTGAGAACTTCTGCTATAAGGTATTATACATCAAAACTAAAACTGAAATTAAGAATCAAGGGCACCTGTGTGGCTCAGTCGGTTAAGTCTCCGACTCTCGGTTTCAGCTCAGGTCATGATCCCAGGGTCATGAGATTGAGTCCAACATCAGGGTCCTCACTCAGTGCAGAGTCTGCTTGCATTTTTCTCTCCCTCTCCCTCTATCCCTCACCAAAAATAAAAATAAAAATAAAAATAATATAAAACAGAAAAGACGGATTGAAATTTATTAAAATAATAAATTGTACTATTTTGTCAAGAACATTCTTTTTTTTTAATTCAATGTGCCAACATATAGTGTTAAGAACATTCTTTTTTTTTTTTTTTTTTTAATTTATTTATGATAGTCATACAGAGAGAGAGAGAGAGGCAGAGACACAGGCAGAGGGAGAAGCAGGCTCCATGCACCAGGAGCCCGACGTGGGATTCGATCCCGGGTCTCCAAGATCGCACCCTGGGCCAAAGGCAGGCGCCAAACCGCTGCGCCACCCAGGGATCCCTGTTAAGAACATTCTTAAGTGGAATTTGATATTTTAATTTTTTGTTTGTTTTACTGCAAATGCACAGAGATTAAGAATATAGTGGCAACTCTAGCACAATTTAGTGCCACCGATCTGGTTCATGTTAAGTTTATCAACAACTGCGTTTGCAAAATCAACATAGGGAAAAGGCAGTAGCATCTATTTGTTATGAAATAGTTCTGATCTCACAAAGCTCCTGAAAAGGTCTAAGGGACACATGGGAGGAGTCCACAAATCACGCTTTGAAAATACTTTATTTTCAATATTCTTAGTCCTTTCCACTCTTATAATTTGGAATCAACTTCTCAATTTACACACACATACACCCTTACACACACACACTCACACACACACACACACACACGCTGAGTTTTTCCATGGAACAGCATTGAATCTTTGGATCAATTTGGAGAAAACTGACATACTGTCATACATTTACTTATCCTGTGTTTTTTAAAGTCTAATTCCTTCAGCAATTCTTTGTAGTTTTTATACCTTTCCCCTTTCCTCATACATCTTTCTTTAGATTTATTCTGTTTTATGCTTTTCAATGACATTGTAAACAGTATCTTTTTGTAGAGAGGGAGAGAGAATCTTAAGCAGGCTCCACGTCTAGTGCAGAGCCTGATGCTTGATCTCATGACCCTGAGATCATGACCTGAACTGAAAACAAGAGTTTGAGGCTTACTGACTGAGCCAGCCGGGTGACTCACTACCAACTGGGCCAGCCAGGCACCCCAATGCTATCTTTTAACCTTAGTTTTCTGACTGATCCCTCTTCACATCATATACATAAAACAGACTTAAGCACAAAAAGTGGGGCACCAGGCCGGCTCAGTCAGTGGAGCAAGAGACTCTGGTCTCCAGGTTTTGAGTTTGAGCCCCATGTTGTGCATATAACTTACTTTAAAAGGGGGAGGTGGGGGATCCCTGGGTGGCACAGCAGTTTGGCGCCTGCCTTTGGCCCAGGGCGCGATCCTGGAGACCTGGGATTGAATCCCACATCGGGCTCCCGGTGCATGGAGCCTGCTTCTCCCTCTGCCTATGTCTCTGCCTCTCTCTCTTTCTCTCTCTGTGACTATCATAAATTTTTTTAAAAATTTTTTAATTAAAAAAAATTTTTAAAAAGGGGGTGGTGGGTTAAATAATACAAAAGATGAAATAGTAAAACTTCAAGAAAACAGGAGAGTACCTTCATGATCAGAGTAAATCTTTGTCCCAACGTGGTAACACTTGCATTTGTAATTTGAATGAGCACTCTTTCTGAGTGACAAAGTATTCTTACTCTAGTTTCATTCTGCTCCTTCACACATATCAAACTTATCAAGCATGTCTGTCAGCTTCTGAAGAATGGAATTTTTCCAGCCTTAATTTAACTGTCCTCCCCTCCTCCTGCTGTTCCATTGTTCCTTTTCCAACTACATTTCTCAAATATTTAAAAACAAACCAACCAACCTAGAAAGAGCAAAGATGACACTAGTGGTGCTGAAGAATAAATATTACTTAATGAGAGAGGAAGTTAGACACAAATAATGCAGTGCCTCTGTCATTCCAAGTCAATTCTAGCAATGCACAGCCAAAATCCAATGAATACACATAAAATTAGAAAAGAAAAAACACAATAATGATACAACAAAATGTCAGTGCTGCTGAATGGAGGAACTACAGTGGGGTGTGTGTGTGTGTGTGTGTGTGTATCTTTTTCTGTATTTTCAACATTTCAACAATAAATTAGAATTCTCTCATTATCGGGGATCCCTGGGTGGCGCAGCGGTTTAGCGCCTGCCTTTGGCCCAGGGCGCGATCCTGGAGACCCGGGATCGAATCCCACATCGGGCTCCCGGTGCATGGAGCCTGCTTCTCCCTCTGCCTGTGTCTCTGCCTCTCTCTCTCTCTCTCTCGCTCTCTGATGACTATCATAAATAAATAAATAAATTTTAAAAAATTAAAAAAAAAATTCTCTCATTATCAGAAAATAAACAAGTTTATTTTAAATTTTTAATATCCAGGGACACCTGGGTGGCCCAGATCGAGCCCCAACCTCGGGCTCCCTGCTCTGCAGGGAGTCTTGCTTCTTCTCCCTCTCCCTCTGCCCCTCCACCATTGCTTGTGCTCTCCCTCTCGTTCTCTCTCTCAAATAAATAAGATCTTTAAATTTTTAATTTGCAATAACATTGAAGGAACAACAAAACAGGCAGTCATAATATACTGCAGTGGGAATATGAACTGACAATAATTCTTCTTTTTAAAAAAAGATTTATTTATTTGAAAGAGAGCACAAGTGTGCATGCAGCAGGGAGGAAGTGAGGGAAATGGAGAGTCTTTAGGGGGTGGGGGCAGTCTCAAAGTAGACTCCACATTTAGTGCGGGCCCAGACACAGGGCTCAATCTCATGACCCTGAGATTAAACTGTTTGTTTGAGCAGAAACCAAAGGTCAGATGCTTAACCAACTGTGCCACACAAGCACCTCTGAACTGACAATAATGCAATAAGAAACAGCATTTTGCAAGAAATATATTTGAAAAATGTATCCTTAAATTAGAAACAGGTCTGCTATCACATGGTAACAATAGTTAATGATACTAGCTTTCTACTACTGGAAAAAGGAGGATAAAGAGGAGTTCTAGTGGATCTCCATCTATTCTGTCTTCATCAGAACCAGCCATGTTGTCAGCAAGGAAGGGGACAGAAATAAAATCAAAACGGCATTTTCCCTCTCTAATGTCCAAATTCACAAATTTTAAAATAAAGTTCTTCCCATTCTATGTCTACTGTGTTTTGTTCAGAAAAAAAACCTGAAAAAAAAAAGGAAAAAAAAAAAAAGAAAAAAACCTGAAATATAGAAAATTATAAAGATGAAAGTTGCCTACAGGGCGCCTGGATGGCCTAGTTGGTTAAGTGTCTGCCTCCAGCTAAGGTCATGATCTCAGGGTCCTGAGATCAAGTCCCACATCAGGCTCCCTGATCAGCGGGGAGTCTGCTTCTCCCTCTCACTCTCCCTCTATGCTCTCTCACTCTTCCTCAAATGAATAAATAAAAGCTTAAAAAAAATAAAGTTGTTTGCATTTTCTGATATTAAAACAAATCTGAAATCTATCAAATTCCAAATTTCTATTTACATTCCTGATGCAGATACATGCTTACTAATGATAATGATCCCATTTATTCACAAAGTAAAAATTACTGACTAAATAAAACAAGTATTTAATAAACAAATCAGGGATCCCTGGGTGGCGCAGCGGTTTGGCGCCTGCCTTTGGCCCAGGGCGCGATCCTGGAGACCCGGGATCGAATCCCACATCGGGCTCCCGGTGCATGGAGCCTGCTTCTCCCTCTGCCTGTGTCTCTGCCTCTCTCTCTCTCTCTGTGACTATCATAAATAAATAAAAATTAATAAAAAAAAAAAGAAATTGTTAATAAACAAATCAGTATATATCTCTCTCTAAGCTTGCATCAAGAACTTCGGTTAAGAAGGATGCCTGGGTGGTTCAATGGCTGGACGTCTGTCTTCGGCTCAGGGTGTGATCCTGCGGTCCTGGGATCGAG
Source organism: Canis lupus baileyi (assembly GCF_048164855.1). NCBI lineage: Eukaryota > Metazoa > Chordata > Mammalia > Carnivora > Canidae > Canis > Canis lupus. The sequence continues at coordinate 30,760,700 of NC_132849.1, forward strand.
TCCCGCATTAGGCCCCCTTCATGGAGCCTGCTTCTCCCTCTGCCTGTGTCTCTGCCTCTCTCTGTGTCTCTCATGAATGAATAAATAAAATCTTTAAAAAAATAAAAATAAAAATAAAAAACTTTGGTTAAGGGACACGTGGGTGGTTCAGTCAGTCAAAGCATCTACCTTCGGTTCAGGTCATGATCCCCTGGTCCTGGGATTGAACCCTGCACTGGAATCCCTGCTCAGCAGAGAGCCTTCTTTTCCCTCTCCCTCTGCTCCTCCCCCCCGCTCATGAGCACTCCCTGTCTCAAATAGGTAAATAAAAATCTTCAAAAAAAAAGAAAAACGAATTTCGGTTAAATAAAATCCAAAAAATGGAATTGTTAGATCAAAGGATATGCACACATTACAATCTGATGTTTTTAATTATACTAATACTCGAATATAGGCGTTATTGATTTCCCTACCCTTACCAACACTAGGGATTAAGAAAAGAACTATGGTCTTCCATCCCTCAAATAACTCTTGCTTGCTAGAAACTTCCATTTCTCCCTTTCTCATGGTTGCTATATACTACTGCTCTTAAACTCATTTTGTTCAGTGACAGATTGTATGTACATAAAAACAATTTCCTATCCTCTGCCTAGCCCTCCAGGTAAAAGCCTGATGTTGACTCTGAGTAACTCACTTTCCCTGGGAGTCCTGAGCAACCCGTGATTCCATACAGCCAATCTCTCTCATGAAAGGGGAAAGACACATAATATAAAATTTCATTTACGTCAGTAATAATTGAAAAGAGATTATTCTATTATCTCTTGATGACTTTTAGTTCCTTCAAGAACAGAAAGTTAATGAAAACTAGGCAAGCATCAAATTCTAACTGGCTATTTTGTGTTATGTTCCACAGTAAGCAGGAAAAATAAAGACACCAATCTTCAAGAATTTTATACTCTTGAGTCTGACTAGAACAATCTAGACAAATTATATATAAGCCCCAAGATTTTTATCAGCTGTTCAAGATACTTTTTCAATTAAGTTAAGAAAGCTCCTCACTGGGACACCTGGGTAGCTCAGTGGTTGAGCATGTGTCTTTGGCTCAGGGTGTGATCCCAGAATCCTAGGATCAAATCCCACATCGGGCTCCTTTCATGGAGCCTGCTTCCCTTGTTTCTGCCTCTCTCTCTCTCATGAATAGATAAAGTCTTTAAAAGGGGGCGGGGAGGCCCCTGAGTGGCTCAGTGGTTTAGCCCCACCTTCAGCTCAGGTTGTGATCCTCGAGACCTAGGATCGAGTCCCACATCGGGCTCCCTGCATGGAGCCTGCTTCTCCCTCTGCCTGTGTCTGCCTCTCTCTCTCTGTGTGTGTCTCTCATGAATAAATAAATTAAATATTAAAAAAAAAAAAAAGCTCCTCATTTTGGAGGTGAGGAGACCGTGTAGAAGCAACATGGTATATTGCTTCAACCAAGAAAAGTTCTGTATAAATTGTGGTTGCTGCCCATCTTCTACAGAGCAATGGTAATGGTTATATTCTGGAATCCCAACCTAAAATTTGTTTAAAGCCAGTGGCAGATTGGGAAAGGATAGGAATATAAGGATTTCTCTGAAGCATTCTGGCATTAAGGGACTACTTGAACACTATGTGCACTTACGTCTTTAAGACTTATCCTGGGATCCCTGGGTGGCGCAGCGGTTTGGCGCCTGCCTTTGGCCCAGGGCGCTATCCCGGAGACCCGGGATCGAATCCCACATCGGGCTCCCGGTGCATGGAGCCTGCTTCTCCCTCTGCCTGTGTCTCTGCCTCTCTCTCTCTCTCTGTAACTATCATAAATAAATAAATAAATAAATAAATAAATAAATAAATACATACATACATACATACATACATACATACATACTTATCCTACTGCTGACCTCACATTTAGGGTCTGGAATAGCTTCTCTGGACTTCTTAAAAAGCATAGTCAAGGTTAAAGCAATGAGGTAGACAAGATTTTTACCAGTGATGCTCTGAATGAGGGCCAGGTCTAACAACATGAATATAATGCTTTCTCTATCACCAATCATTCTTCATAACAAGGCAGACTTAGAGAACGAATCACCCAAACGCCCTTACTGCAGGAAAAATTTGAGGCCAATAATCAACAGGTACCTAAGAAAATACTTTAAAGACACAATGAAGCATAACTTCAAAGGCTGTTGGCAAACAGGAAAGGACTGGCTCTTTTGAAATGACTAACTACCTGCACCAGAGGCTGGGAAGAGGCATTAATCATTATATGCAGAATGCTGTAATTAGCAGCTTTTTAAAAAGCCAAGCTTTTTGTGTTCAAGATGTGGAAAAACTGACATTGGACCATCTACAAGACATATCCATAAACTTAGGCATCCAATCAAGTAGGTAGTTCCCAGCTGCTACTAAATCTAATCTAGCACAGTAGCATCATCTTTTACTAGGATAGTACGGTTTATATGTTTAACTTAGTTTTTAATTTAGTTCTGTCCATTTGACTTGAACATCTACCTAGAAAAATTATGTAGAAAAAATAAAATATCAAAGAGCCTACCTATCCAACAAGTAACTCAATAGCTTTCCTTTTATCTCTGACACTTTTTAACACTTCCAATCATGTACACATCATAATTCTATCTATCTGCAGCCAGGTGGCCTGGTTTCAATTTCCCAATCTGCCACATAAAAGCTGTGAAACTGACAAGTTACTTAATTAACCTTTTTGTGCCTCAGTTTCATCTGTAAAATGGGGATAATTATAGGACCTACTTTATAATGTCAGTGTGAGGACTAAAAAAAACACATATAAAGCAACTGGAACAAAATCTGTACAAAGGTTCAATGAATGTTAGAATTTATAAAAGCCAAGTTTGCTAAATATGGTCTATCTATGAGACTGAATACAGTATTATCTATAGATTCATAACAAGTCTAGCAGCTGACATAACAATTTTATAGTGCTTTAGAGTGTATGTAGCACATAATCTTTTTTTTTTTTTTAAGATTTTATTTATTTATTCATGAGAGACAGAGAGAGGCAGAGACACAGGCAGAGGGAGAAGCAGGCTCCATGCAAGGAGCCTGACATGGGACTCAATCCCAGGTCTCCAGGATCATACCCTGGGCTGAAGGTGGCGCTACACCTCTGAGCCACCGGGGCTGCCCATGTAGCACATAATCTATTACTAATGACTTCAGGCATTGTGCACGAAGCATTCTGCCTCTCTCCTTGTGCCCTCCAAAAGTGTTCCAAGATATTTTCATTGTTCAAATCCTACCTAGCTCGTGAACACAAAGTGAATCACTAACTATCCAGAACCGTCCTGGTCCTGGTTACTCTCTCTCTGCCAGTGGAATCAGAAGGAACAAAGAGTTGCCTCTATGCCACTCTGAAAAGCTTATAATATCCAATGAGTATTGTGGTTCACAAACTACAAAGGACCTCAGGAATGCCTCAGTCAGATTTTCTCCTATGTGCCATATGGCACTGAGGATATTCTGGGCATTTAATAATGTCCCTGGAGAATAAAATGCCAGTATTCACCAAATTACCGCTTTTTGCTGCCAAAGAACAATGGGGCTTCAGTAATTTTCTCCTGTTACAGCAGAAATAGATAGGGCATGACTTCAATATGAGCAAACTGTGAAGATCACTCCAATGTGCACTTGTTTACATCAGCATGAGGGCTGGTTAGCATGGCTCTGTGCTTTGGCCAGAGACTGCTCCTAACCCCATTTAGCTATTTGAAAATGAGAGCCACAAATGAGAAAATGTGGCTCTGTACTACTCTTTCTGGACTTAGAAAACGAGACAACAAAAAATAAAAGCCTCAAATGTTTATAATGCTTCATCATAATTCAAAAGAATTGCTGGTAAATTCACCCAGTAAACTCCTTAAACTTACAAGATGGGGACATCATCTTATTTATCAAGCACTTGGTAATTGCCTTAATCTAGAATATACTCAGAAAATATGTTCAAAAAGATCGTGTATTCTATATAATTTCTATGTTCAACACAGGGGTGGTCTTAATAATTTTATTTCAATATATTCTCTTAGTTCTTATGGATGATGAAAAACACAATACTAGTTTTTCCATTCTGGCCAATCCGTTAAAGGAAACATTACTTATAAACAGATTCTAAGCTATCAGGATGGTAAATTAAAAATGTACTTGCATGTTTTGGATACATTTTTAAAACCATTTGTCAGATTCTTGTTCTGGCAAGATTCTTATGACTAGCCACATTAGTTCTTGAGCTTAAAATGAATCTTATATTCTAGCTTCTTTCAATTAAGTAATAAATGCATATGGCTCTTTCAGCATTTATTAGTGACAGACGTATTTATAAAATGATGAAATATGTTTTCATGTTCCATCTATCTGAAGAAAAATAGCTTACTTTCCTACTTGTTGAAATAACTCCATTGGTAGATAAAATGATTGTTTCTACATTACCTAGTTTGATTATTTTTTCCAGCAAAGGACCCAAATCACACAGAATATACTAACTCGAGCCAATCTAAACATAGTGTCCCCTAAAAAACCTAATAAAGCCAAATGGCTGACAGACACATGAAAAAATGCTCAACATCACTCAGCAAAATCACAATGAGCAACCACCTCACACCTGTCAGAATGGCTAAAATTAACAACTCAGGAAACAACAGATGTTGTCAAGGACGCAGAGAAAGGGGAACCCTCTTACATTGTTGGTGGGAATGCAAACGAATGCAGCCACTCTGGAACAGTATGGCAGTTCCTTAAAAACATAAAGATAGAGCTACCCTACAACCCAGCAACTACAATACTAGGTATCTATCCAAAGGATAAAAACATAGTCATTTGAAGGGGCTCATGCACCCGAGTGTTTATAGCAGCAATGTCCACAATAGGCAAACTATGGAAAGAGCCCAGGTATCAATTAACAGATGAATGGCTAAAGGAGATGTGTTATATGCATACACAATGGAATATTATTCGGCCATCAAAAAGAATGAAATCTTGGGGAGCCTAGGTGGCTCAGCTGATTAAGTGTCTGCCTCTGACCCAGGTCATAAGCTTGTGGTCCTGGGATCGAACCCCATGTTGGAGTCTGCTTCTCCCCCTCTCTTTATCCCTTGCTTCTGCTCGTGCTCTATCTCAAATAAATAAAGAACAAAATCTTTCAAAGAAATTAAAAAATAAGAATAATGAAATCTTGCCATTTGCAACAACATGGATGGAACTAGAGGGTATTAGCTAAGTGAAATAAGTCAGTCAGAAGAAGACACCATATGATTTCATTTAAATGTGGAATTTAAGAAACAAAACAGATGAACAAAGGAGAAGGGAAGGAAAAATAAAAATAAAAACAGAGAAGGAGGTAAACCATAAGAGACTTTTAAAGAATAAACAGGGTTGCTGGAAGGAAGGGAGGTGGGGGGATGGGGTAACTAGGTGATGAGCATTAAGGAGGATATCTGATGTTATGAGCATTGGGTGTTGTATGCAACTGATGAATCACTAAATTCTATCCCTGAAACTAATAATAAACTATGTTAACTAAATTGAATTTAAATAAAAAATAAATAGGGACGACTGGGTGGCTTAGTGGTTGAGCGCCTGTCTGCCTTTGGCTCAGGGCATGATCCCCAAGTTCCAGGAACAAGTCCCGCATCGGGCTCCCTGTGGGGACCCTGCTTCTCCCCTCTGCCTATGTCTCCACCTCTCTCTGTGTGTCTCTCATGAGGAAATAAAATCTTAAATAATTAAAATTTTTTTTTCTAAAGATTTATTTCTTCATGAGAGACACAGAGAGAGAGAGAGGCACAGACACAGGCAGAGGGAGAAGCAGGCTCCACGCAGGGAGCCCAATGTGGGACTTGATCCCAGGACTCCATCAGGGCCTGAGCTGAAGGCAGATGCTTAACCACTAAGCCAGGTAGGCATCCCCCAAATTTTTTAAATCTTAATAAAGCAATGCTGTCATGCTAACTACTGACATCAAATTATTTCTCAAAGGATTTGAAGGACAAGGATACCAGTATCTGTCACACATGTTCTGCTTTAGAAAATCTGCATCCATTTCTGAAAAGAGAAATACGCACAAAAGATCTGAGAGCTGGGTGTGTGTGTGTGTGTGTGTGTGTGTGTGTGTGTAATACAAGGACCAAATCACAGTTTCAGTAAGTCTCCAAACCTGTCTTAGCCCCCCAAAAAACCAGATTCAATAACCACAGTGGAGGGATCCCTGGGTGGCGCAGCGGTTTGGCGCCTGCCTTTGGCCCAGGGCACGATCCTGGAGACCCGGGATCGAATCCCACGTCAGGCTCCCGGTGCATGGAGCCAGCTTCTCCCTCTGCCTGTGTCTCTGCCTCTCTCTCTCTCTGTGTGTGTGACTATCATAAATAAATAAAAATTAAAATAAAAAAAAAAATAACCACAGTGGAGGCTAATGAAGCAGGGCCAATTTTTGAAATAAAATTAACATGCTATATTTCCCTTGATATACAATTTTTAAGGCATTCATGACTTACTAGTAGAGAGCTGAATTACAGTAGGAAAGATTGTGAACAAAAGCTGAAAGAAGTTAACATGAAGTGGACAAAAACACTGCACTCTCTCACACACCACCCTACACATAAGCTGCTGCCTGCATACAGCCATGCTCACCTGTTCCCTCTACGTAAAACACGCCGCCCTGCCCCCCTACTCCCCACCCTCTTTCCAAGGTTGAGTAAATGCCAACTACTTACTATCTGAAGTTTACCTGACCCTGACAGTCAGTAATTGCCTATCTTTTGAGTTTAAACATTTTGTTAGACCTCTAAGATATTTATGCTTGAATGGTACCATCAGCATATCATAAAAGACCACCACCATTCCTCCACAATCCCCAAAACTACAAACCAGGGATGGAATTTTTTTCACTCTTGCTTCCCATCAATGCACAAAGCAGATACAAGTTAAGTATAAGAAATACGAAGTTTTCATCTCAGACTTCCTCAAGAGAAAATAAAAGGCCAAATGTTCTACAAGGTCAAGAGTCACCTGCCTGGGACCCAGATCTTCTGTTTTAGGTCTAGGATTCGAATGACTAACTCTATAAGGTTTTAGGAATCTGGAGATTAGCATTTCCTAAAATAGTGTTTGCTGGACATTGTTTTGCAGGATGCTAATAGCTACATACATCAATTGGAAAAGTCTGGATTAAAATAAAGCTAAAATGATTACTTTTACTGTAGAACACCTACAGGGCTTTAATATGGTAATAACACTACAAATTTCCAAGATAAAATTCCATCATGAAGCCTTTAGTAAACTAAGTTGAACAAGATCATGAAGAGAGTTTGGAAATGGTTCAAAGAAGGCTGTTTTGTGTTGTTTCTAATTGTCACAATATTACTGAATACTTCCTATCAGTTTCTATGATGCTCTTACCTGATATGTGTTGCAGGCAGAGATTCATACTGGCGAGACAAAAAGAGCTCCCTATGTTTCAGCTGATGTTTCTGTTTATCAGTCAAGTCCGCCTCAATTGTTGTTTCTGATTCTTCCTCAATTTCTTCTACACAAATAAAATTCAAAGAATGTATTATTACACGGCACATTATCTACCTGGACATTAAGACAGATCAACCATTTGTTCAAAATTTGCTTCAAACCAACTTTTGTTATTTTATTTTAAATTTACATATTTAACTTGTCATTTGAATTTACAACCATAAAATGACATGAATTGAGGCCACAAAGAGAAAGAACTGCAACTTTAAAATGGCAGATGGAACATATGTATTTATCTCCTCCACTCTCATAAAAGCACCCCAAATTAAAAAATAAATTAAATAAATAATTAATTAATTAAAAAGCACAGCAATGAAAATGTACACATATTTCAATGACAATAAAAGTGGAAACAATAATGGAGGAAAAACTTTCAGCCAAAAAAAAAGTTTTAGAAGATGGGAAGCAGATGTAAAAAAAAAAAAAAAAAAAAGTACAAGCTTAGCTAAGAGAAGGAAGTGACAATCTATATATTTGTATGTACAGATAGATGCAAGGAGAAGGCAAACACAAAGCTTGAGGTGACTTAGCCTTCAAAGATACTAAGTACTCTGAGAAAGAGGAACAGGCAAGAGAAAAAGCCAGGAGGAAGGTTGAAAGTCTATTTACAATACTATAACTAAATCCCAGAATACTCCACTTGAAAAAAAGACATTAATAGGAAAAATGGAAATAGGATAACACTTCTCAAATTTGATAACATGGGGGTGCATGGGTGGCTCAGTGGGTTAAGCAACTGCCTTCAGCTCAGGTCACCATCTCAGGATCTCAATGTCCTAGGATCCAGCCTCAAGCCTCCCATCAAGGCTTCTTGCTCAGTGGGGAGCCTGCTTCCTTTTTCCCCTTTGCCTCTCTCCCTGCTCATGCAAGGTCTCTCTCAAATAAACAAATAAAATCTTTTTCAAAAAATTGAGAACACAAACAAAAAACTAATAGAAGGATCAGAAGGTATTGCTAAGGAAATCGCCCAGAAATTTCAACACTAAGACAAAGAGATAAACCAGTAAAAAACAAAGTATAAAAAAAAGAAAATAAAAAATAATTCACAAAACCCAACATCCCAAGCATAAAAGTTTCAGAAAGAAACAACAGAGAAAACACATTTCTTTATCTCTTTTGGTGGGGAGAGGGAGGAAAGGAATACCTATCAAAGAAATGATTCAGGGACATTTCCCAGACTGAATTTCTGGCATACTTAGTTACTTTTAAGTGCTAACATGAGATCCGAAAGTTTACAGAGAGAAAACATAAGTCACATGCAAAGAAACTAGCATCATAGTGAAATTCTATATGAATAGGAACACTATCCTAAGATGGTGAAGCAATGTTATCCAAAAGGAAAAATGATAGTCAACCTAGAATTATACTCGTAAATTGTAAACTATTTATCAAGTCTGGAAACAGAGTAAGAACAATCTTTCATTCATGCAACCAAGATTTATTAGATGCCCAAACAGGCACCATTCAAGGTGTTAGAGACAATCCGTGAGCAAAAGTTATTAGGAAGAAACAATTCAAAGCATTTGCCTTTGAGAAACAGAGTTGGAAGCAAGGGACAGGAGACAGCAAAGTTTCATAGTTTTTTTTTTTTTTTTTAAACCCACTGCATTTAATAATATTTTTAAAGAAAAAAAGTTTAAAAAAGTAAAAAAAATAAAAATAAAGAAAAAAAAAGTCACCAAGGGCATCTGGGTGGCTTAGTCAGATAAGTGTCTGCCTTTGGCTTGGGTCTTGGGACTGAATCCCATGTCGAGCCCTGTATAGGGCTCCCTGCTCAGTGGGAGCCTACTTTTCCCTCTCCTCCCTGCTCATGCTCTCTCTCGCTATCTCTGTCTCTCTCTTTCTCTCTCAAATAAATAAAATCTTTTAAAAAAGAAAAAAATGACCAAGTGTCATTTACAAATACAATTCCAAATAATTTTAGATAAAAAAATTCTTAATAGAATACCTCTAGGGGGCTTACAGATCCCCTGCAGCCTTACTGTGGCCAGACTGTGTGGGAGTAGCAGGGGCACTAAGGACTCAGATGGTGAGGTCAGGGGTGGGGGTTGCTCTTCATGTAGGAAGAGCTTCAGTTTAGGACTCAAGGACTTAATTTTGGGACACTGATGGGCAACACACACAGATATACATGTGTGTATATTTCTGCTTCTCACTATTCTTAAAAGTTCTCATTTATGGACCCAGAACCACAAATGAGATTTGATCACATATATAATTCTCTAATTATAGCAGTGCTTTTAAACTGCATGAGGGCAATGAATGAGGCTAAACATGAGATCTTTTTTACAATATTTTCAATTTTTTTAAACTCTCAATTGAAAAACTAGTTTAGAAAAAGACTCACCTAACTCAAGACTAAAGCAACTTAAAATTCTTTGAATGTTCCTTTTTTCTTAATTTTTATTTTTTAAAAAATATTTTATTTATTTGACAGAGTACTGGAGCACAAGCAGGGGGAGAGGCAGAGGGAGCAAGAAAGGGAACAGCAGACTCTCTGCTCAGCAAGAAGCCCAATGCAGACTGGATCCCAGGACTCAGGGATCATGACCTAAGCTGAAGGCAGAAGCTTAACTGACTGAGGCGCTCAGGCGCCCCCTGAATGTTCTTTTTAATGAACTACTCAAAGAGAAATCCAGCACTAAAACAGCCATTTACTTGCATAGATATTTCAACAATGGAGATCAACGAAGTTATTGCTGCATTAGCTCTATTAGCACCAGCAAATACCACATACAAAATTATACCCTTTACTTAATGAGGATTTTGTTGTCCTGTAGAACACAACTAACTGAATTCTAATGCATACCCTATAGAGCTAAAATCACAACAAGCTCTACAAATAACAACAGCAAATCTTAATCTCTTCTACAACCTCTTGGTACAGGGTGAAAAGGACTAGAATCTCTGACATGCAACCGAGCCAAACGCAAATCACCGAACAGCACCTACAACTCACCTTCCAAAATTTACTAGTGTTAATTTTATTTATATATTTTCATAAATTTACACTAGCTTCCAAAAAGGAACAACTCCCATGCCATTCACATCCTAAAGACATTAAATGACCACAATGGCAAAACTAGCATTTAGACAATGAAAAATTTAAAATACTTAATTACCATCATCAGAAATTGGGTACATAACATATTTATAATTTTTAATATTTTACCAAGCTTGATGGAACAAATTTGCTATAATTTCCAAAAGTTATTAAAGTAGAAGTCCTATACTCTATACAGTGATAGAAGAGATGGATACAAAATTATTTACTGTATTTTCCTTACAATTGGGAAAGTTTCACCACAGTTTATTAGCAAGAAGGCACTGGGGGCATGGAGAAGAGAAAGAGTATGAAGGAAACTGTACAATGGGATTGTATCAAGTGTTAAGGAGCAATATAAATGTCCCTATATTTAATACTGATATCTTCGGTTTTAGTAGTACATACCACACAATGCATGACCCACCAAGGCTCCCACAAATTTCTAAGTTGTAGACTGCAGGATGAGAAAGAAACCATACTAAAAAATCTCAGTCAGGCTCATCACACATGCAGGCTGAGAGGGGATGGGATATGGCCTGGACAAACAGTGTCCAAGACACAGAGGTCAGACAACAAGTCAAACCAGCCAAACAGTCTGGAGCACCAGAGCACCCAGCTATGAGATGTGGGAAATCAGTTTTTTCAGCAGTATGTGTCAATCAGGGAATGAAGCAAAGCCCAGTTAGAAAATGGGCATGTGACATATACAAGAGCAGAGCTGGAGACTGATGCATTCAGGTGCCTGAGCAACAAGGCACAGAATGCAGGGAAGGAGGGCAGCCCCGGTGGCGCAGCGGTTTGGTGCCGCCTGCAGCCTGGGGTGTGATCCTGGGGACCTGGGATCGAGTCCCACATCAGGCTCCCTGCATGGAGCCTGCTTCTCCCTCTGCCTCTCTCTCTCGGTCTCAATAAATAAATAAAATCTTAAAAAAAAAAAAAAAAAAAAGAATGCAGGGAAGGAGCAGCCATTACTGATCCTAGGTACTTGAGTCCCATATCAGGCTCCCTACATGGAGCCTGCTTCACCCTCTGCCTATGTCTCTGCCTCTCTCTCTCTGAAGAAACAAATAAAATCTCATGAATAAACAAATAAAATCTTTTTAAAGGGTGGGGGGGGAATACTCCCTAACATTAAAAAAAAAACAAAAAAAAACAAAACTGAGTGTTTTTCAGAATAGACCAGAATTTTAATTCTTACTTATTAGTTGGGAGGGATGGAGGGGAAAGCAGACATGAGTAGAATCCTCCACAGGTTATTCCCAAACTTCCTTAGGTCTGTATTTTAATGGATTATCAGCACGTAATGATAAGATGTTAGTTGGTACAGACCGTCCAGAAAAGTAAGCAGTTAAAATTTTGTCTGTAGATGCATTTAACAAGTACCCAAATGTTTGAAGGTATATTATTGGATTGAAAATAGCTTAGTATTGATGCAACTCAAGTGTGTCTTGTAAGAAAAAACAATCCTCAAAAAAGGAATAAGGTAGTTGAATAAAATTTTTATGACAATGAAGATTTCAGGAAACTATCTGAATGAAGAGAAACAGTTTGGTAGTTTAGAGGCAAATAATAAAGAAAAACCAGTTATATTTCCATCATTAGCAATGAATAATCCAAACCCAAATTAAGAAAACAAAATCATTTACAATGGCACCAAAAGGAAAAAAATTACTTAGAAAAATACTCAACCAAGGACAAACCTTGTATACTAAAAACTATAAACGCTGTTGAAAGAAATTAAAGACCTAGGCAGCCCAGGTGGCTCAGAGGTTTAGCACCGCCTTCAGCCCAGGGCCTGATCCTGGAGACTCGGGATCAAGTCCCACACTGGGCTCCCTACACGGAGCCTGCTTCTCCTTCTGCCTGTGTCTCTGCCTGTGTGTGTGTGTGTGTGTGTGTGTGTGTGTGTGTGTGTCTCATGAGTAAATAAAATCTTAAAAAAAAAGAAAGAAAGAAAGAAATTAAAGACCTAAAAAAAAAAGGAAAAACTATGTTCATAGATTGAATGCCTTACTATGGTTAACACGGCAATTCTCCCTAAATTCACCTACAGATCCAATGCAACTTCTATCAAAATTCCAACTGCCTTTTCACAAAAATTGACAAACTAATTCTAAAATTCATATGGACATATAAGTGACCCAAAATAGTCAAAATCTTTTTGAAAAAGAACAAATTGGGATCCCTGGGTGGCGCAGCGGTTTGGCGCCTGCCTTTGGCCTAGGGCGCGATCCTGGAGACCCAGGATCGATTCCCACGTCGGGCTCCCGGTGCATGGAGCCTGCTTCTCTCTGCCTGTGTCTCTGCCTCTCTTTCTCTCTCTGTGACTATCATAAATAAATTAAAAAATTAAAAAAAAAAAAGAAAAGAAAAAGAACAAAATTTTTTTTAATTTTTTTTTTCATTTATTTATGATAGTCACACACAGAGAGAGAGAGGCAGAGACACAGGCAGAGGGAGAAGCAGGCTCCATGCACCGGGAGCCTGACGTGGGACTCGATCCCGGGTCTCCAGGATTGCGCCCTGGGCCAAAGGCAGGCGCTAAACCGCTGCGCCACCCAGGGATCCCGAAAAAGAACAAATTTAAGGTGACTCACACTTCCAGATTTTAAAGCTACAACAAAGATTATGTGATATTGGCATAAGGATGCACATATACTTGAGTCCAGAAATGAGCCCATATGTTTATGGTTAATTGATTTTGGACAACAGTATCAAGACAATTCATTGGAGAAATGAAATTTTTTCTACAAATGATGCTGAGAACTGAATATCCACAAAGAATGAAGTTTCACCCTCATACCATATGCAAAAATTAATGCAAAATGAATTAAAGTCCTAAATTTAAGAGCTAAAACCAGAGGCACCTGGGTGACTCAGTCAGTTAACCGTCTGACTCTTGATTTCAGCTCAGGTCATGATCTCACGGTTGTGAGATGGAGCCCCGCAGCAGGTTGTGCACTGAGCGTGGAACCTGCTTATGATTCTTTCTCTCCCTCTCTTTCTGCAGAGAGAGAGAGAGAGAGAGAGAGAGAGAGGGCTAAAAAAAAAAAAATATGGAAACTCTTAGATAAACCACAGGTATAGCTTTTCATGACCTTAGACTACATAATGGTTTCTTCACTATGGAACCCTAAAGCATAAGCAACCAAAAAATAAAATTATACACATACATATGGCCCATAAGTATATGAAAAGATGTATCATTACTTACTAGGGAAATGCAAATCAAAATTAGAGTGAGATATTTCATACCAACTAGGATGATTACAATAAAAAAGACATAACAAGCATTGGCATACATGTGGAAAAGCTGGAATCTTTGTACATTACTGGTGTAAAATGGTGCCACCGCATTTGTATACGGTTTGGCAGCTCCTCCGATAGCTAAACATAGTTACCATAGACCTAGCATTATTCAGCCATAAAAAGGAATGAAATGCTGATGATTCATTCTACAACACAGATGAACCTTGAGGCATTATACCAAATGAAACATTATGAAAGTGAAAGACCCAAAGGGCCATATATTATATGATTCCATTTATATGAAAAGTCCAGAACAAGCAAATCCACGGAGACAGGATGTGGATGAGTAGTTGCTAGAGGACGGGTGGAGGGTGAACCAGGGGAGTGACTACTAATGGGAATGGGTTTCCTTGCGGAGTGCTAAAAATGTTCTGGAGTTAAATAATGGTTAGGGTTAAACAAATCTGTGAATATACTAAAAACTACTAAATTATATACGTTTTTGAAAGATGAATTATATGATATATGAACTATATCAAAAACAAAAAAAGCTAAACCTGAAAAAAAAAGTCAAAATGTAAAAGGTCAGCAGAATCATCTTCTGGCAATGTGCCAAAATGCCCAACACAAAAGGAAAGAGGAGAGGTGCCTGCTATGGATTCTGTAGGCCTTTTAGAACACAGGGTATTGTTGCTCTTTCTGCCACACATGTGCCTGTCTACAGGAATGGTGATACTGTGAACATCAAGAGAATAGGCAGTCCTCACAAAGCAGTGCCCCACAAATGCTACCATGGCAAAACTGGAAGAGTCTATAGTGTTACCCAGCATGCTGTTGGCATTGTTGTAAACCGGCAAGTTTAGGGCAAGATTCTTGCCAAGTGAATTAAGGTACATGTGAAACATAGGTGAATTAAGGTACATGTGAAACACTCTAAGAGCCGCATGAAGGAAAATGATCAGAAAAAGAAGGAAGCCAAAGAGAAACATACTTGGGTTCGACTGAAGGCACCAGCCTGCTCCATCCAGACAAGCATACTTTGTGAGAACCAGTGGAAAGGAGCCTGAGCTGCTGGACCCCACTCTCTCTGAATTCATGGCATGATAGTTACAAAAAAATAAAAGACCTTGCTCTGGACTGTAAAAAGAAAGAAAGAAAAGAAAGAAAAGGAAAGAAAGGATGAAAGAGAAAGAAAAGAAAGGAAAAGAAAAAGAAAAGAAAAAGAAAAAGATAAAGATAAAGAAAAAGAAAAAGAAAAAGAAAATTTCAGAAAAAGGAAAAAAATAAACACAATGCAAAAGGCCAAGAAAGAATAGCTAAATTTCAGTGTGGTCATGTAATGAAATTCTATTCAGTAGCTTAAAATGCATGAGTGAATCCAAGTACCAAGATGGATGGATCTCAAAAATTTGATTTTGAGCAAAAAAGCAATCTGTAGAAGGACACATATGTACAATAACATTTTTTAAAACGTAAAAAAGTGTTCTATAAAAATACACACACATACAGCAAAAATATTAAAAACATGAATGGAAAAAACACACCAAAATTAAGACAGCAATTTACCTATGGAGAAACTAAGGAGGGATGGGGATACACATAGCACTATAAAAATTTGAAGCAAAAATATGAAAATATTGAGAAGAAAAAGCTAGCTGGTAGGTTCATTATTAGCACTACATTTTGCCTCTTTTCTGCTTCCTAAAAATACTTCAAAATAAAAACTGAATATGACCAAATAGGAGGGAAATACTTCTTTCTTTTGCATGTACCTAAACTCTAATTCATGTTAAACTTTTTTTTTCTTTCATGGCAACAACTACTACAGTTGATAATCATTTCTTTAACCTATATCTTCCTTGTCTTCATCTCTATCACCTTGCAAAAAATAGAAATTTCAACTGGCATTCTAGCATTAATCAATTTCTGAAATATATGTGAATATACATGTCTGTAAATACACAAATAAATTTTGGTTTTGAAGATTAAAAAAGGAGGAGATCAAAAGTGGACCAGCCAATGATACAGAGAAATGGCAACCTTCTTACACTGTTGGTGGGAATGCAAGCTGGTGCAGCCACTCTGGAAAACTATGGAGGTTCCTCAAAAAGTTGAAAATAGAGCTACCTTATGACCCAGCAATTGTATTACTGGGTATTAAACTCAAAGCTACACATGCAGTGATCCGAAGGGGCACCTGCACTCCAGTGTTTACAGCAGCAATGTCCATAATACCCAGACTATGGAAAGAGCCCAAACATCCATTGACAGATGAATGGATAAAGAAGATGTTTTATACACACACACACACACACACACACACACACATATACATACAATGGAATATTACTTAGCCATAAAAAATATGAAATCTTGCCATTTGCAATGACATGGAAGGATCCAGAGAATATTATGCTAAGCAAAATTAAGTGAGAGAAAGACAATTATCATATGATCTCCCTTATATATGGAATTAAAAAAAACAGGGGATCATAGAGAAAGAGAAAAAAATAAAACAAGATGAAATTAAAGAGGGAGACAAACTCTACATCGTAGGAAACAAACTGAGGGTCGCTGGAGGGCAGGAGGGGAGGGGGGATGGAGTAACTGGGTGACGGGCGATAACAAGGGCATATAATGTCACTGGGTGTTACATGCAACTGGTGAATCACTGACCTCTACCTCTGAAACCAATAATATATTACATGTTAATTAATTGAATTTAAAATTTTAAAAACAGCAAAAGAAAGAAAAAGTGGGCCAGCTCAGGAGATCAAAATCAGGCAAGAACTAAGTATCTAACACTTCTATAAAGAAATGCATGAGGGGCCTGGGTGGCTCACTCAGTTAAGCAACCAACTCTTGATTTCGGTTCAGCCATGATCTCAGGATCCTGAGACTGGGCCTGTGTGTGCCCTATGTCGGGCTCCTGCTTAGCAGGGAGTCTGCTTGAGATTCTCTCCCCCTCTCCCTTTGCCCTTCCCTCTACTTGTGTGCTCTCTCACTCAAATAAATAAATAAATCTTAATAAAAAAGAAATGATAAGATAAATAAGAGAGATTATTAAAGTGGATGAAAAGCTAGCAGAAGTAAGAAGACCAAATGTAAAGTTGAGATTTTGATACCTGATCTCTTTAGACTTTCACCAACCTCCACACGGCGGAGTCTTCTCCATGTTTTTTTGCCACAGATCAACACCCACATAAGCCTAAGGTACTTGTCACAGAATGCTTTATACTATAGTCAGCTCCTTCAGAGTCCCTTGTGAAAAAGATGGCTCATTTATTTTTGTATCCATGCTGTTTTACTTGTAGGGTAAAAAGAGATGCAACCTCAAGAAATGTTTGTAATAAAAAAAAAAAGAAATGTTTGTACTAGATAAACCAGGTAAGAATTATCAGGTAACACACCAGTGAGTAGCTGCAAGGATAAATGTACAAAGTTATGACATAAAACACTACACAGAGTAGCTATCAAAAAGTAGTTCAAAGGGCTCCACTTTGCACAATTCTTTCAAGATCTAAGAGGGTGGATGGAAAACCAGGCTTCAGAGTCACACCTGAATTCAAAGTCTAGTAACACATGTTCCGAGTATGTGATCTTGGGCAAATTATTTACTCTTTGTAATCCTCAGTTTCTTCATCTGTAAAATGTGTACACAATTCTTCCCTCTTAAGTTTATTGTTAAGATTAAGATAATGCACATAAATTGTTCAGTACAGTGCCTAAACAGCATTAGATTAAAAAAAAACTGCTATTACTATTTTTAAATGAATTTTAATATGAACTTTGTTATTTGGAAAACCATTTCTATCCTAAAACAACAGTTCCTAATTAAGAAGGCAAATCATATTAAAATTTAAACAAATTAAATATCTGATTTTACTTCTTTTTTTCTTAGGGTTTTTTTGTCATCTCTACACCCAACGTAGAACTCAAATTCACAACCCCAAGATCCAAGAATCATATGCTCTACCAACTGAGCCAGGCAGGCATCCAAAATTACTTTTTATAAACAAACAAAAACATATCTAGACCCTACCAGTGGAGATCCTGATTTAGAAACTATAGGGTGAATCACTCCAGTTAAGCTTCAGTTAAGAATCATTATTATAAAACATTAATTTGAAAATGTTATTTTGAAAGAATACCTAGGACAGCTTTTTTGGTCTCGGGACCCCTTATCCTCTTAAATCCTATCAAAGACTTCAAAAAGCTTTTGTTAGGGGTAGCCTCAGCGGTTTAGCACCGCTTGGGCCAGGGGTCTTAATCCTGGAGCCCCGGGATTGAGTTCCCCATCAGGCTGCATGGAGCCTGCTTGTCTCTCTGCCTGTGTCTCTGCCTCTCACTCTCTATGTCTCTCATGAATAAATAAATAAAAATCTTAAAAAAAAAAAAAAAGCTTTTGTTAAATAGGTTATATCTACCAATACTGTAATAGAAATTAAAACGAAGAGGGACACCTGGGTAGCTCAGCAGTTGAGCATCTGCCTTTGGCTCAGGCAGGGCATGATCCTGAATCCAGGGATCGAGTCCCACATCTGGCTCCCTGGGAGGAGCCCGTTTCTCCCTCTGTCTATGTCTCTGCCTCTCTCTGTGTGTCTCTCATGAATAAATATATATAATATTAAACAAGAAGAGGAAAGAAAAAAAAAGAAGAAAAAAAAGAAGAGGAAAGAAATTAAAATGAAGAAATCTTTAAAAATACAAATTACAAGCACACAATCCATCATCATGAGAGCAATGGTGCCATCCATGTCATTCCATCTCTGGAAAAACTCTGCTATTTACTCACAAGAGAATCAGTGGCACAATGAAATGATAGCTTAGTGTTACTATGAAAATTATTCTGTCCTCCAGACTTCCTTGAACGGTATTCAGGATGACTGACCTCTGCAAAAGAAATATTAACTGAAGTCTAACCTGAAAAGAAAAATAAAAACTGCCTGAATCAAGAGTTTTTTTTATTTTATTGGGTTTAAGAAATGTCACAAATTTTATCCTCACATTGTATGATATAATGACTCATAAGTTGTTCTACAGCAAGTTAGGATCCCATCAGAAATTTAAGCTATTTCTGCTTTACATTTATTTATTCAAAGAACACTGCATCTGGCAAAGGCTGCCCAATCTTATAATATATTCAAAGTCCATCTGGAATTTTATACAGCCTTAACATGCCACCATGCATTTTTTCACTTGCTATCAATTTTAAAACCTAAGAAACAAAATAAAAAGATCAGAAGTAACCAAATTTTCCAGCACCACCAGACCACCATTCTCTACAAATCATTCTGGACAGAGTAGTCAGCATCTTCCTATAACACAACTCAACGTTTTCCCTCTGCTTTGATTAAAAAACAAAAAACAAAAAACAAAACCCTCAATAGCTTTCAACCACCACTAGTATCAAATCTAAACTTTCATGGCTGAAAAATCTCTTAATGCCCAACCCTGCTACATGTTTCACCTATTTCCCTCCAAACCCCACCCCATTCCTGGTAAATTAAATAAATAAAATGTACTCATGTGCCTACCAATGTGTTCTGGGGATATCTATGAGGAAGACAAAAAAGTCCTGCCCTGATAAATTACAGCTGATCCAGGATTATAGATATGAATATATCTCTTCAAGTGTCGTAATTATTACACAATTCTGTAGGGTACTTCAGAAGTATGACAGAGGAAACTAATGTAGCTTGAATGGCCAGCAGAAGTTTCTGTGAAGAAACATAACTTACATGAGACTTGAAGGAGAAAGGAAATTGGGGTGGTGGGTCCCTGTCTTTTTTAATTAGAGAAATAGGCTGGCTCAGGCCTTATCTTTACTTGAGCTTGGCTAGACCATGGGAATTTCCTGTTACTATTAACATTCTGCAGATGACATCAGCAGAGAGCCTCATCTAGGGTGATTAGAACCATTCTGGTTTTAAAACAGAGTCTCCTAATTCAGAGAACCCTCCAGGTCGGCTGGTCACCTCAGCCTTGATATTATTCAACCTGACTATGATGCTTTAGCCTACTCAAGGAAAACTTATGGTCCCATAATGGTGAAAATTTAAAAGACTGAAAATACCAAAACTCATCAAGAACATATACCAATTAGAATCCCCATATATTCACAAACAAAGTAAAAGATGGTTCTACCATTCTGGGAAATTTTTTGACAATACCTCCTGAAGTAAATTGATACCTACCCCATAAACCAACAATTCCACTCCTGGGTATTTACCCCCAAGAGGAATGAAAGTTTAAGTACACCAAAAAATTTGTGCAAGATATTCCTAGCAGCTTTGTCATAGGAGCCAAAACCTGGAAATCACTCAAATGTCCATCAATAGGAGAAGGAATTCCACTGAGCTAGAGAAAAGAAAAAGTAGTAGCAAGCAATAACACCAACAGATCCTATAGACAGGGTGCTCAGGAGAAAAGTCAGGCAAAGAGGGCAAATACTGTAGGTACTCCATTTAGATGAAGTAAAAACTTGGCAAAACTAACAGATGGTAGGTAGACATCAGAATAGTGATTACCTGGGGAGGAAGAGAGCAGTAACAATGATTACCTTGGGAGGAAGAGCGCATTTATGACCAGGAATGCGCATAAAGAACCTACTAGGGTATCAGAAAGTTTCTTTAACTGAGTGGAAGTAACAGAAATGCATACATCTGGAGAAAATTTACTGACCCACTTTACCCATTCCGTTTTATTTTATCCCTTGACATTTTTTTTTTTTAAAGAATGAGGATTTCTGCTTCCAAACAAATGAATTAACAGGGACTAGATCTACCCTGAAACAACCAAAACAATTAAAAATTAATAATTCAAAAAGTGGACAGCAGACAGAATACTGAAACCTCAGTTTTCTTTTTCTTTTTTTTTTAATTTTTTTTTTATTTATTTATGATAGGCACACAGTGAGAGAGAGAGAGAGGCAGAGACACAGGCAGAGGGAGAAGCAGGCTCCATGCACCAGGAGCCCAAGGTGGGATTCGATCCCAGGTCTCCAGGATCGCGCCCTGGGCCAAAGGCAGGCGCCAAACCGCTGCGCCACCCAGGGATCCCCCGAAACCTCAGTTTTCTTAACACTGGACCACTGGCTATCAGGTGACAAAGAACAGTGATTTTTTTTTAAAGATTTTATTTATTTATTCATGAAAGACACAGACAGAGAGGCAGAGACTTAAGCAGAGGGAGAAACAGGCTCCCTACATGGAGCCCCATGCGGGACTCAATCCCCAGGCCCCAGGATCACGCCCTGAGCCAAAGGCAGATGCTCAACCACTGAGCCACCCAGATGTCCCAAGAACAGTGATTCTTGAGAGACAGGAAACAAACAAGAGATGAGCCCTAACATTACATACATAATGCCAAGAGAATTTCCAGGCAACAGTACAAGGAGGAGAAACTGAGGCAGAGCCTAGCAGAGTCCCAGAGTTAGAAAGGCAAAGCTGAGAGACCAGGGAGAACAAAGCAACCAGACTGTAGAAGACAGAGTACCCGAGAACAGAAAACCTGGGGACTGCATGGGTTGAACTTCCAGCACTGCACCAATCAATGAAAGCGCCTGAGAAACTAGTAAAAGCCAAGGAAAGGGGATCCCTGGGTGGCGCAGTGGTTTAGCGCCTGCCTTTGGCCTGGGGCGCGATCTTGGAGACCCGGGATCGAGTCCCACGTCAGGCTCCCGGTGCATGGAGCCTGCTTCTCCCTCTGCCTATGTCTCTGCCTCTCTCTCTCTCTCTCTCTCTATCATAAATAAATAAAAATTAAAAAAAAAAAAAAAAAGCCAAGGAAAGGATCCCTAGAAAGAATCAGAGGGAACAGTGCCTAGTGCTCACACGGGGCCACGAACATATTTGTTCCCAAACAGCTACCCTAGAAAAATTCATAATTCACAGTGTATTGGGTAGACTACACAGAAAGAAAGGTCTTGCCTAAACAATGGGGAACAATTAAGCCCAAGACAGAGCTCCATATCCACTTAACAAATACATGTGAGGTCAAAAATGCAACAACCAGGGATCCCTGGGTGGCGCAGCGGTTTGGCGCCTGCCTTTGGCCCAGGGCGCGATCCTGGAGACCTGGGATCGAATCCCATATCGGGCTCCCGGTGCATGGAGCCTGCTTCTCCCTCTGCCTGTGTCTCTGCCTCTCTCTCTCTCTCTCTCTCTGTGTGTGTGTGACTATCATAAATAAATAAAAATTAAAAAAAAAAATGCAACAACCAAAAGGATCAAACTGTTCCCAAGTAACTTGACTGCATCCCAGGAATCATCTCAATATGATTTATAGGAGTATGAAAATATCCAGGATGCAAAAAAGTAAAATTGACTATGTCTGCAACACATCTAGTAGGAGGCCTAAATTAAAGACTGACCATACCAACTGTAGGCAGGGTGAAGAAATCTAAATGCTCTTACACTACTACCTATCGGAATGTAAAATGGTACACTCACATTGGCAAACAGTTCATGGTTTCTTAAAAAGCTAAAAATAGGGATCCCTGGGTGGCGCAGTGGTTTGCGCCTGCCTTTGGCCCAGGGCGCGATCCTGGAGACCCGGGATCGAATCCCATGTCGGGCTCCCAGTGCATGGAGCCTGCTTCTCCCTCTGCCTGTGTCTCTGCCTCTCTCTCTCTGTGACTATCATAAATAAATAAAAATTAAAAAAAATAAAAAATAAAAAAAAATAAAAAATAAAAAATAAAAAGCTAAAAATACCCCTACCAAATGGATAAAGCCATCCTACTCCAACCCAAGAAAATGAATGTCTGTACAAAAATTTCTAACAAATATTCACAACAACTTTATTTTGTTGCCAATCTGTAATTGGCAAAAACCGGAAATAAGTGAACTACCAACAGATGAGTGAATAAACAAACGGTTGTACAGCCATACAATGGAAAGCTACTCAACAATAAAAAGGAACAAATGAGCAATGACAAAAGACATACTGTGTTCATGGATTAGAAGATTCAATATTGTTAAAATGTCAATTCTCCTCAAAATAGTCAATGGATTTAACACAATCCCAATAAAAATCTCAGCAGGCTTTTTCGACAAGTTGACAAGCTGGTACTAAAACTCAGATGGAAAAAAATAATAATAATAAATAAAACTCAGATGGAAGTACAAAGAATCTAGAATAGTTAAAGAGCTCCAAAGAAGAGAAATCAAAGTTGGAGGGCTAACATTACTTGATTTCGAAAAGTATTAGAAAGCTACAATAATCAAAAGCCAGTTACTGGCAAAAAAGAGCAACAAATAGATCAATGGAACAGAACAGAAAGGCCAGAAATAGAGCCACACATATATGACCACCCAATTTGACAAAAGCACAAAAGCAGTGCCATGGAGAAAGGATAGCCTTTTCAACAAATGGTGCTGGAGCAATCAGGTATGTACATGCCTGCTGGCCTCACAAAGAAAGGAATTTAGGATCCATACCTTGCACTAGATATAAAAACTAATTAAAAATGAGTCATAACTTAAATGTTAAATATAAAACTATAAAACTTCTATAATACAGGAGAAGACTAAATGACAGCAAAGCATGAAAGAAAATTGACTCATACTTTCTGGAAGGCTCTTTGGGAACGTGTATTTAAAACATTAAAAACTGCATATACAGGGGCACCTGGGTGGCACAGCCAGTTAAGCACCTGACTCCTGGTTTCAGCTCAGGTCATGATGTCAGGGTACTGGAACTGAACCCTGCATCAGGCTCTGAGCTCAGCCCAGCATCAAGTCTGCTTGAGAGTCTCTCTCACTCTCCTTCTGCCCCTCCTACTCATGTGTTTTCTCTCTTTCTAAAATGAATAAATTTTTTCTTTAAAGTATATACATGCTCTCTGGTCAAATCACTAAAAAAAAAAAAAGACAATCAAAAAAGACTCAAGAATGGGTAAATTCATGAGAAAGTATTTATTAGGACAGTCACTGAAACATTTTTCTACTCCTTTTTCTCTGTAAACTACTAAATAATAATTCTAAAATGCTATCCTCCATTTAAAGTTGTGAATTACATGATGTAGGGATTATCAATATAAGAAATATGAGCCACCTCATACTATAGAATATAACCTTTCTCAAAGCTTTAAGCAATATGGAAGCTAAGGCCTCAGGAAATTTATAGTCCGCCACAGACAAAATGGAAACAAAATCAACCACAGGGTACAGAATTACAACATTTCTCACAGACATTTTCTACAGTATATTTCTTTCTGTGAGCCTTTCACTAATGAGCTTCATAATTTCTAAAAATTTCTTATAATCTTGTCGTCTTCTGTTCTATTTGTAGTTATTTATATGAAAAGATATACAATCCTAAACAAGTTTTTAAGAAGTCTTTTCAAATAAGGGATAATATAGAAAACATTTCCTCAAATGTATAGAGTACTAAGTAATCTGAAACTCACCTCAACAGAAGAAATGGATTTGCTGCTTAAACTATTGACACACAACAAAGGAGTCAACCATATTACATCTTAAAGGCAAAAAGAATTATACAAAAACAAGAAATAAAATATTTTTTGTTATCTCTGGGGATGTCTTTCCAATATCTTAACCTTCAGTACTTTTTCTACCAGGTTGAAATTAATTCCTGCCAGGAATTATAGTTCACCCATATGAATTACTGATACTCTTAAATGTAAAGCAAGTTTAGATAACCAATTATTGTTACAGCCTTGCCACAAAGACTCACAAGTCCCCACAACATGAAAATACTCATGCAGCTTTAAAGACTAATGAAAGTATTATATACTGGAGTCAGGAAGGGGAAAAAACAAAAGACAAAGAAAGAGATCATGGGAAAAATTGTGCTAAGAAGAATGAATTTATAAAAATCTTTACTTATGCAACGAAGCTAGATAGAATGAAGATATTGTATCAGATGGTGTCTAAAGCTATACTTTATTCCAAGATCTATAAATACTGGCCAACAGAAAAGTTTAATTTGGCTGTGAAGAAAAAGAATTATTCCACTAAGCTATGGGTGGAGAGGAGAGGAGATCAGGCTCATAAAGTGGTATGGCTGGAAAATTAAGCCTTTAATCAAGACAAGAACTCCAGGGCAGCCCGGGTGGCTCAGCGGTTTAGCGCCGCCTTCAGCCCAGGGCATGATCCCGGAGCCCCAGGATCGAGTCCCACCTCGGGCTCCCTGCATGGAGCCTGCTTCTCCCTCTGCCTGTGTCTCTGCCTCTCATGAATAAATAAATAAATAAAATGTTTAAAAAAAAATAGCAGGACTGACAGGGCGGCCTCCACGGCCACACCCACGCCACCTGCGGAGGTGACTGTCCTTGGCTCCACCTCGTGCCCCCGCGGGCCTCCCCCACCCGCCCTCCTTCCCAAGGGCGGCAGAACATGGCGCCCAGACCCTGCCTTGGGGAGAGCGAGGCCTTGGAGCCGTCGCCTTGAAAGACAGCAGATGCAGGGCGAGCCCCCAGTGCCTGAAGACAGCGGCTCTGAGAAGGAACTCGATGATCACAGCCGCCCTCCCCGGGAGTGTCCTCAGCCAGCGGGGACGGATTCTTAGCACAGGAGAGGAGACTAGCAATGGATGCCGCATCCTGACAAACTGTCATACCTTCCATCTCTCTCTTTTTTTAAAGATTTTATTTATTTGAGAGAGAGGGAAGGGAGGAGAGGGAGAAGCAGGCTCCCCACTGAGCAGGGGGCCCAACGTGGGACTGGATCCCAGGATCCAGGGATCATGACCTGAGCCGAAGGCAGACCTTAATAACTGAGCCACCCAGGCACCCTCCCATCTGTTAAAAGAACAGGGCCCCTTCTTCTTCCCTAGAAACCATTCACTCTCCCCTGAGAGGACTATGTCCCCCTCCCCTTTCCCTACTGACATCCAGTGAAGCCTGAACTCTAAGTAAGCTACCTCAGGGACTCATTGCCCCTTGGGCATCTCCCATGAATACAGGAGGTAAACATGTTAAACTTCGGGTTTGCTCTTGTTAATCTCTTTTATTTCAGGGGTCTCAGCCAATAAGTCAGAATAGTGGGAAAAAATTATTTTTCCTCCCCTACACTTCCATCTTCCTTCTGCCTTTCTTAAGATTGTTGTTTAGCGGGGATCCCTGGGTGGCTCAGCAGTCTGGGGCCTGCCTTTGGCCCAGGGCCTGATCCTGGAGACCCGGGATCGAGTCCCACCTTGGGCTCCCTGCATGGAGCCTGCTTCTCCCTCTGCCTGTGTCTCTGCCTCTCTCTCTCTCCTCTCTGTGTATTCTTATGAATAAATAAATTAAATATTATATAAAAAAAAAAAGACAAGAACTCCAAACTATTCTTATTTAACTTATATGGGTAAGATGCAGTTTCCATTCTTTCACTAAAGGGAATTTTAAAAATAAATTCAAGAGCCAATATGATATTACAGCATCAAATGCAAGACACAAAAAATACAAAATAAAGTAACCTTTCTATTTCCCTTCAATATCATATACCAACCTAGCCCTTAACAGTTCAAAGTCCTCCACGAGTGAATATATGATACATCCTTTAGAAGTTTCAAAAATTCATGCAAATTCCAATGTGGATTCAAAATAATGGCTAATTAGAGTAAATCTGTAATGATCTTTCATCATTCTATTTCTATATTAGAGTGACAGCTCATAATACAACACTCCTATTCTACTAAAGTAGTGTGAGACCAGGAATGATTTTATTCTCTATTCTTTTTACCAGTTAAAGGACAAAAGTAGGGCAGGAACAAGTCTTTTCATTAAAAACAACTTGAAAGGGATCCCTGGGTGGCGCAGCGGTTTATCGCCTGCCTTTGGCCCAGGGCGCGATCCTGGAGACCCGGGATCGAATCCTACGTCGGGCTCCCGGTGCATGGAGCCTGCTTCTCCCTCTGCCTGTGTCTCTGCCTCTCTCTCTCTCTCACTGTGTGCCTATCATAAATAAAATAAAATAAAAATTAAAAAAAAAAAACTTGGAAAAAAAAAACTTGAAAATACACATTCTTAGAATTTAGGTTTTTCTATCTTTCCCTCCTCCAAAACAGACTCAAACTACAAAATAAGTTTACATCTAAGAAATGTCAGAAGTTAATAAACACTAACAGGGGTATCTGGCTGGCTCAACTGGAAGCATGGGGCTCTTGATCTTGGGATTGTGAGTTTGAGCCCCATGCTGGGTATAAAGATGAACTAAATAAACTTTAAAAAAATACTAATAATGTTATGCCAAGGGAATTTACAAAGAGCCTTTTAAAGGGTGCAGCACAGAGCCCTGGGACAATTACTCTGAGCATCAGTTTAGAAGGCTTTTAGTGTAGAGGGGGAAGCTCTCTGAGGGAAAGAGAACACTACGAGGGCTTCTGAATCACCACTACTTCCCCTTAAATATAAGCATCCTCAATAAGAAATATGTTAACAAATTATTGCTATATACTAAACTCTGCCAATATCTGCTCTACACATCAAGCAATATCTCTTCTAACTGATCCATAGCTCTTCACCCTTGCCCTCAGCTGTCTGTGGATGGTGATAATGGTGGTGGTAGTGGATGGTGGTGATGAAAGTATTAATGGTGGGGGGGATGGCAATATGCTCCAGGAAAGATACATGGTGAGGACTCACTATTACCAAACAAGAAAAAGCCCCAGGCAGTGCCAATAACTAGGTCTTGTGGGACTGTACTTCCCAAAGGTACAAGGGGTATACTGCTGCCCTTCACAGTACACCCTCCTACATACTTCTATTTGTCTTAAATTTGTCCTGACATAATGGGACCTACACATGTATTGTTTATTATATATCTAGAATAAAAACAAAGAGCCTCTTCTTCCATCTTGGATGAAAAAACAAAAAGATAGCAGAGGAAAAGGATAGAAAATATCTGGACCCTAGGGTCCAGAATCTGTGTTATGTCATGATGCCTGCTTTTACTCTTTAAGGAAGGAATACGGCCCCTGGAAGCCTTATAGGTGAAGAAGATAAATGGGTCAAAGCATAAGCTGCCATCAAGGATGCCACCCACCTCAGCTCAGCAACAGAACTGGCCAAATCTGAAAGGATTTTCTCCTAAGTATTCTCTCCATCCCGCACAAGAAGCCTTTCCCCTCTGGATCTTCCTGTTCTTGACAAAAGTTGTCATGATCCAATTCTCTTTACTTGTTTGTAAAATGTACAGGTGATTACAGTACTCAAACTTATAAATGATCATTTCCTAAAAGCGTCTGATAACATGTTAGAAGGCCCCCCGACAGGGGTCAGGTGTCCTGCCTTTGTGTTCCACATCTTCCATACACTTACTATCCTGTAGTAGAACAACCTGTGCCTATGAGCCCAGGACTAAAGGCTTTCTGAGAGCAGGGACAGTGTGGTCACTGTTAACATACCTAGCATTGAGAACAAACACCTGCTCATACTGAGATGTTCAGTGAATTATTTATTGAATGAATAAGAACAAGATATTGGAACGAGCATGGCCCACTAAAAAGAAAGGGATTTGAGATTTCCAGTTCTGGTTCTAGACTGTCACCCACTTGATGTATAATTCTGAAGAAGGTATATTAAACGCAGCAATAATAATCCTTATCCACCAGTATCACTACCATTCATCATAATACCACTACAATAAATATTTGGATTTCTCAATCTCCTTCCTTCCCTTTGGAGAGATCTGAAAGGTTAAAAAGAGTTCCTAGCTTCCCATGAACCCCAAGCTGTGCATGGGAACTGGCATAAAAGATACTGAAAGAAAAAAAAAAAAAAAACAAAGATACTGACAGGCTATGAGCCTGATAAGGCTGAGGTCACCTTCCTAAGACCCTTAGCCATTAGTCAACAAGGTTGAAAATGTGAGGCTTTTAGGTAGCAGTGTCCATTATCCAACTTCCCAAGCTGTCATGAAAGGAATGGGCATCAACAGCTTCTGGATATGACCTCTAAAACATTGGACTGACGCTGCAGGTGAACACTGTCAACCAAAAGCATGTTGCCAGCTTTAGCTCTGGAAAAAGCTTCAAGAGGGAGCAGCTTCCCATGTGGGTCAGTTCTCCGTACTGTTGTGGGAGTCCTCCCAGGGCCCAGCCTAGGATCTGACCTTCAAACGTTCCATCATTTTGTAAGCACCTAATTCCCAGTCCTATCCAAGCTGGTTTCTGTTTCTCTCACTAATTCCGAATGATATAAAAAGCTACCGTTTTCTGCATCCCTCATGATTTGCCAGCAGTTTATTCATTTAATTCCTACAACAACTCTCAAGACAGGGAAGGTAACAAGGTAGAAAGTATTAGCAAGCCCCTTGTAAAGATAAAGACACTTAAGGTTCAAAAGGGTTAATTAATCTGCCCAAGGCCCACAACAGAAATCAATATTAATACCCATGTCTGACTCCAAAACCTGTTTTTCTATAATGCCAAACTGGACAAACATAAAATGGGGTATAGCTATATTTATCTTCTCCAAAATAAATTTTAAAGAGATAAATAAAACAAAATAGAAAAGCAGCAATCAATGGACAGAATATTAGTCCAGGTACGTAACCTTGGTGAAGGACTCAACTATAAAATACAGAGGGTTGGGACGCCTGGATGGCTCAGTGGTTGAGCATCTACCTTCAGCTCAGGGCATGATCCTGGGGTCCTGGGATGAGTCCCGTGTCAGGCTCCCTGCACGGAGCCTGCTTCTCCTGTGTCTTTGCCTCTCTCCTCTCTCTGTGTCTCTCATGAATAAATAAATAAAATCTTAAAAAAAAAAAAAAATACAGAGGGTTTAGGGGCACCTGGGTAGCTCAGTCAGTTAAGCACCTGACTCTTGATTCCAGCTCAAGTCATGATCTCAGGGTTGTAAGATCAAGCTCTACTTGGGGTCTGTGTTGGGCGTGGAGCCTACTCCCTCTCCCTCTTCCTCTCCATACCCCCCTCCAAGAAAATTAATTAATTAATTAAAATAAAATACAGAGAGTATAAATAGATTATGTATAAGGTCCTTTCTGGCAGGAAGCTATAGAATTCAGTGTATACAGTACTATACTTCAATGAAACAAATTTTTCTAAAAGATTATCTGTGATAAATTTTAAATTTTTTTTTTAATTTATGATAGTCACACAGAGAGAGAGAGAGACAGAGAGACAGAGAGACAGAGAGACAGAGAAGCAGAGACACAGGCAGAGGGAGAAGCAGGCTCCATGCACCGGGAGCCCGACGTGGGATTCGATCCCGGGTCTCCAGGATCGCGCCCTGGGCCAAAGGCAGGCGCCAAACCGCTGCGCCACCCAGGGATCCCCTGTGGAAAATTTTAGATTAGCTACTCTACAAAAAAATGGTTTTCACTCAATTAGTCACATGAAAATACAAAACCCGAGTCCACAAATTAAGTTAAAGCTGACACAAAACCTTTAAAGAAGCTTAAGAATATCTAATTATTGGAATGCTTCACTTAATAATCAATAAGCAATGTGACATCAACTTTAAAGTATTAATACAGTACTAGCTTTGTTTAAAAAGATAATAGCAACCATTAACATTCAAAGTAATGGATCAATAAGAAAATGTGTATCATAAAACATAATTAACTTGTCAAATAACAAGCCTCTGTAATATTTACAGTTGATAATAATCTGGTTAATGAGACACAAACTTGCCATAACTGCTAATTATAAAATGTCATTCCTAAAAATAAAAACATTATAAAACAGCAAGAGGAAAATGTCCTTATAAATGAACATTTATTACTTTTAATGCTGCAACAAAAAATAGATTGTTGCGCCAACACCAATCAACTGGTAGTAGCTACCTGGAAAGGATTGAGAAGGGTTTCCAGGGACAGACTTAGGGCTCAGTGATTGAGATTAGCTATATTTGGCACTGGATCCAGAAAAGGAGAGTGTCAGGCTGACATCTATGTACTTACACACTTAACAGACCAGACTAAGAAACAACAGACCTATGGACTATACTCTCATAATATCAAACTTCCTAAGAAATTACAAAAGACATCTAGAAATCGAATATGTTTAGCCTTATCCCAACTAATAAAATTTGTAGTCAAACTACAAAAACTGGAATGAAGAAACAGTTCTTCAAATGCCAGGCTAACCTTCTGTTATATTTCCCTTCTCTCTTTAGTATTCCTCTTGCAGGTACAGAGCACAGCTGACTCTTGAACATCAAGGCTTGCCATGATCATATCAATGTCCATATCAGTGGACACCAGGGCTCCACTTACATGCGGATTTGTTTCAATAAAAACAGTGCATACGTGTATTTTCTCTTCCGTGTGGTAATCTTAATAACATTTTATTTCTCTAGCTTACTTTATTTTAAGAGTACAATATATACTACATATAGCATACAAAATATGTATTAATTGGCTGGCTCAGTTGGAAGAGCATGCAACTCTTGATCTGACGGTTATAAGTTTGAGTCTTGATCTGAGGGTTATGAGTTCAAGTCCCAAGTTATATGTAGAGATTACTTAAAATCTTTAAAAAAAAAAAAAAAGTTACACATGGATTTTTTTTACCATGCAGGGGATTGGTACTCCTAGCCCCTATATTGTTCAAGGGTCAACTATATTACAATTTCAACAAATGGGCTGAACAAATCTCCGAATAGATAGTGGCTGATGAAATAGGTGAGCTAAAGTATTATATCAAAGAAGTCTCCCAGTAAGCCACACAAAAGAACTAAGATATGAAAAAAATGGTATCAAGTCAACAGAAATCACAAACTTTTGTTACTAGGAATTCCATAAAGAGAATGGAAAAAATAGACAACACAGAAACCGTAGTCTTAGAAGAAAATAGCCCTGATGGGCAGCCCAGGTGGCTCAGTGGTTTAGCACCACCTTCAGCCCAGGGCGTGATCCTGGAGACCCAGCATCGAGTCCCACGTCGGGCTCCCTACATGGAGCCAGCTTTTCCCTCTGCCTGTGTCTCTGCCTCTCTCTCTCCCTCTCCCTCTATCCCTCTCCCTCTCTCTCTGTGTGTCTCTCATGAATAAATAAGTAAAATCTTAAAAAAAAAAAAAAAAAAGAAAAAGAAAAGAAAAGAGCCCTGACCTGAAAACAAAATAAAGGTCCTCTCTCACCCCAACATAAAACACAGACTGGCTACTAAAGGGGCATCTGGGTGGCTCAGTCGGTTAAGCAGCTGCCTTTGGCTCAGATCATGATCCCAGAGTCCTGGGATGGAGCTCCGAGTAAAAAGCTTCCATCTCAGCAGAGAACCAGCTTCTCTCTCTGCCCCTCCCTCACCACGTTCACGCTCTCTCTCTCTCTCAAATAAACAAATAAAATCTTTTTTAAAAAAATGGTTACTGAAATAAGTCCAACACACAGACATGTGCTAGTAAAATTTCAGAACACCAATTCTAAAAGAGAAAAGCTTCCAGAGGACAAACCATGTTACCTACAAAAGAAAAGAATCAGGGGATCCCTGGGTGGCTCAGCAGTTTAGCGCCTGCCTTCAGCCCAGGGCATGATCCTGGAGTCCTAGGATCGAGTCCCACGTCAGGCTCCCTACATGGAGCCTGCTTTTCCCTCTGCCTGTGTCTCTGCCTCTCTCTCTCCTCTCTGTGTATTCTCATGAATAAATAAATAAAATCTTTTTTAAAATAAACAAATAAATAAATAAATAAAATCTTAAAAAAAAAAAGAAGAAAAGAATCAGAATGACATCAGACTTCTTATCAACAACACTGGATTCCAGAAGACAATGAGACAATTGCTTCAAACTCCTGAGAGAGAACTATTTTGAACCTACAAGTCTATAAAAATCCAAACTAACACTCAAGTGTGATGGTAAAATAGAGACATTTTAAGGCAGGCAAAGATTTAGAAAGTTCACCACCCACAGACACTTTCTGAAAAAAACTTTGATAGCGACATATTTCAGCAAAGCAAAACACAAATGTAATTCAAAAATAAAGATAACTTGGATACAAGAAACAGCAAGGGAACAAATCAAATGAGTATAACACATATGAATCTTAAGCAGCAGCTACGTAATGTAAGATGGACTTCCATGTAAACTATACGGAGAACAGCGCCTGGTGTGATGTGCCATTAATATTATTAAATCATCACTACTGCTTAGTAAAATTGGAAGGTAGAGAACAAGGAAGAAAATGTTAAGCTAAATGTATTTCCATATTCTAATGGGAGAATAACTAGTGGGAAAATATAAGATTAAACATGTCTGTTTAAATGGAAGGGTATCTGCTTTTCCCCCCTCTTTGAGTTAAGGACTTTCCCCTACAAATTATTTTAGCAAAAGTTAAACTCAACAGAAAACAAGGAAAAGGTTTAAACAGAAAAGGAAATATAAAGTGGCTTCTATTTAAAAAGCCACATTTTCTGAAGAAATGTGATATAAAACTATACCAAGGTATTTTTCACCTATTAGGTGAGTAAAAATCAAAAGCCTGACAGTAAGCATATTGCTAAGGGGGGGAAGGATTAGGCACTCATTCACTGCTGGTAAGTGTAAACTGGTACCCTGAGGCAAGCAATTTGACAGTATCCATCAAAATTACAATTTACAACCTTGAGACTCCCAATTGCAATTATAGGAATCTATCCCAAATATAGATGCTCTACTCCTACATGTGCTAAATGATATCCACTCTGCAGAATTAAATGACAGTAAAGGATGAAAAATCCACCAGTACAAAGTGGTTAAATAATAATACATCAAACTGTGGAATACAATGCAGTCAGGAAAAAAAAGCACTAATATGGAAGGATCTCCAAGATAAAAAGAAAAAAGCAAGGACCAGGAAAAGTGATCTAGTATATCAGAAAACTTCAAAAGGTGAACTTGAACCCTTCTGTGAGTACATGAAGAAATCTGAAAAGGATACAGAAACACAGGTTTAAGGAGATGGACTGATGGATCTATCTGTCTAGTAAGCTCTACACCCAACACGGGGGTTGAACTCACAACCCCAAGATCAAGAGTCACATACTCTATCAACTGAGCCAGCCAGGTGCCCCAGAGGAGATCAATGTTTAGATCAACTTCCTTAGACACTAGTTCCTGACACACCTGAGAACTAACACAGGGTAGAGGCATCTGGATAACCCTTCTTTTCTCACATCTATCTGTTCCTGCCCCCCACCTCTCCACCCCCCTATATCTTACAGTGAAGCACAACCCAAGGGAGTAAAAACCTCCAGGGCATGAAACAAAGAGACCACTGGTGACAAAACAGACACAATACAATCTCTCAGAAGCCTCTTTAACCAAAATACCAGAGACACACACAATAAGGTTTTGTCTTCTATACTTCAGTTATAGAGAAGTATGGTAGTAGAATTGGGGTGTTTAGTCAGTATTAGGATGTTATGAATTCAGAAAGATTTGAGACTATGGCATCAGATATCAAATTGACAGATAATGAACAATTTTCACTTAAAGACTTCACTTTTTCCAACCCTTAATGATCAAGAAATACTATCACTCCTTCTAACATTGTATGTTCACTATACTTCAAAAAAAAAAAAACCTTTTTTAGGGTTTTTTAGGGGCACCTGGGTGGCTTAGTTAAGCATCTGATTCTTGATTTCAGCTCAGATTGTGATCTGAGCAATGTGAGAATAAGCCCTGTGTCAGGCTCCATGCCAGGAGCCTTAAGATTCTCTCTCTTTCTCTCCGTCTCTCTCTCCCTCTGCCCTTCCCTCTCTCTCTTTCTCTCTAATAAAAATTTAAAAATTTAAAGACATTTTTTAAAAAATCGCTCCTGAGAAAACAGTCCTAAGAAAACAAAATCAACACACTAAAAAAAAAAAAAAAAAAAGGAAGCAAGCAAGCTAGCAAGCTAGCAAGCAAGCAAAGAGTCTAAAAAATAGTGAAGGTCTCAATCCATCACAGCAAGGCTCTAAACATTATCCCAGAGTCTATCTTAGAACTCAGAAGGAGGGGGTGCCTTGGTGGCTCAGTTGGCTAAGCATCCCACTCTTGGTTTCAGCTCAGGTCATGGTCTCAGGTGAGATCAAGTCCTGCATCTGGCTTCTCACTCAGCCAGGAGTCTAGTCTGCTGAGGATTTTCTCTTCCTCCCTCTCTGCCCTTCTCCCCACTTGTGTGCTTGCTCATTCTCTCTCTCTCTCTCTCAAATAAATAAATTAATAAATTAAATAAAAACAGGATTAAGAGACAGTTGTCTTGGGGATAAATAGTACTCACTTATTAAAAGAGAAAAAAAGAGACTTTCCAACAAAGTCACTGTGATTTAGGCACCTGGTTTGTCAATATGGGCTAGCTTCACCATTGTTTACTGGTGATCATTTTCCATGACTAAATAAATGAAATCTGTTGTTTCAACAATCTGATGAAAATATATTTAAATACAGTTCATATTATACTTTATATACCAATTTACATAACATCTATTTACATATATTTTAAGTACACAGTATAAAACTCAAACATCTTCCCAGATACAAATGTAAAATGCAAAGGTGGGGATCCCTGGGTGGCACAGTGGTTTAGCGCCTGCCTTTGGCCCAGGGTGCGATCCTGGAGACCCAGGATCGAATCCCACATCGGGCTCCCGGTGCATGGAGCCTGCTTCTCCCTCTGCCTAGGTCTCTGCCTCTCTCTCTCTCACTGTGTGCCTATCATAAATAAAATAATAAAAATAAAAATAAATTTTTAAAAATAAATAAATAAAATGCAAAGGTGTATTTAAATGATTATTTCAACTTCCCAAAACATTTCTGAGTATATTAGTTTAAATAAGGTTCAGTCTCACGTTAGCAAGGCTACATTTCCTCTTATTCAAAATCTAATCTAGGTATTGCTATGAAAGTATTTTGTAGATGTGATTAACATCAGAAGACTCTGGGTAAGAGAGATATATTATCCTCAATAATCTGGGTGGGCCTCATCTAATCAGCTGAAAGCCCTCATGAGCAAAACTACATTCCTCTGAGGAAAAGATTCCAATAACCAGCCTATTAAGATTTCAGGCTTGCCTGACTAGCCTCCACAATCATATAAACCAATTACTTGCAATAAATCTCTTTATATATTTATATAAACCAGTTAGAGATTATAAATGTTTGAGTATGTACATAGGAGATTATATGTATGTGTATGTGTGTGTGCATGTGTGTTGGTAAAGTCTTTTTACTGTGCTTCTCAGAAAATGAGACCATGAAGGACTCTAATGACTGGTTAACAAACCTCCTCCAAGACTGGTGGTTTCAAATTCTCTGCTTTCAGCAAAACTGAAGGAGGGCCTAATTAAATTGTCAGCTGCTAAATCATTAAAAATCGCTTTTGGTAAAAACTGTTATATGATTTTTCGTATACAACTCAGAAGAACAAAGAAAGATACATTTATAAACTCTGAGGACAGAAATTTCTGTGGCTTTGTTCACTGCTTATCACCGGAGCTCGGAAGGGTGTTCAGAACATAATAGGAGCACAAAATGATAAATGAATGAGCAAAACTCCACCATTCTTATCTGCTTACATAAATGAAAACATTTTGTCAAAAGTTTCAACCATAAATCCAAAAATCAGGAATCCCTGGGTGGCTCAGTGGTTTGGCGCCTGCCTTTGGCCCAGGGTGTGATCCTGGAGTCCCGGGATCGAGTCCCACATCGGGCTCCTTGCATGGAGCCTGCCTCTCTCTGTCTCTGCCTCTCTGTGTGTGTTTCTCATGAATAAATAAATAAAAATATTTATTAAAAAAATAAAAATAAACCCAAAAATCAGGAAGAGAAAATGCCAAACCCTATCTCATTCAAGCAATGAGTTACATTAATACAAGGATTCATTAACTAATCGAGAGTAAGAGGAAACCCCATCTATCTCATTAAGAGATGATTTCCAGTAAAAATGTATCTTTATGTTTAGCGATTATCATATTTTTAAAGATTCATTTGAGAAGGAGAGTATGCAGTGGGAAGCGGTGGCAGAGGAAGAGAGAGAATCCCAAACAAGACTCCCTGCTGAGCACAGAGCCAGATGCAGGGCTGGATCTCACGACCCTGAGATCATGACCTGAGCTGAAGTCAAGAGTCAGACACTGGGGAATCCCTGGGTGGCTCAGTGTTTTAGCGCCTGCTTTCAGCCTAAGGTGTGATCCTGGAGACCTGGGATCCCGTCCCATATCAGGCTCCCTCCCTGCATGGAGCCTGCTTCTCCCTCTGCCTATGTCTCTGCCTCTCTCTCTCTCTCTCTGTCTCTCATGAATAAATAAATAAAATCTTAAAAAAAAAAAAAAAGACACTTAATCAACTGAGTCACCCAGGTGCTCCAATAATTACTGTTTTTTCTAATAAAGCATGTTCTATTCTATAATTAATTGAAAAATTCTTAAGACTCTGGGCCTTATGGACTCAGGAAATACAGAATGTTTTTTATTTTAATTTACTTATACATTTTTGTTTCAGAGAGTGGTATGACGAATAAAACTTGTAAGCATGGGGCACCTAGGTGACTCAGTCAGTTAAGCGTCCGACTTGATTCCACCTCAGGTCATGATCTCAGAGTTGTGAGACTGAGCCTCAGGTTGAACTCCATGCTGGGCACGGAGCCAGCTTAAGATTCTCTTTCTCCCTCTCCTTCTCTCCCTACTCCCAACCCCGCTCACGTGCTCACTCTAAAAACAAAACAAGGGCAGCCCCTGTGGCTCAGCGGTTTGGCACCACCTGCAGCCCAGGGTATGATCCTGGAGACCTGGGATCGAGTCCCACGTCCGGCTCCTGGAGTGGAGCCTGCTTCTCCCTCTGCCTGTGTCCCTGCCTCTCTCTCTCTCTCTGTGTGTGTCTAATAAATAAATAAAATCTTTAAAAAAAATAAAATAAAATAAAATAAAAATAAAAAAACAAAAAAACCCCTCCCTAGAGTAAAATACATTAGGCTGAAACTCTGTGGAGAAAGCAAAATGCAAAGGAGCTCAAGGAGAAAAAAGATCCCATAAAATTTCAAACTGTAGAGTAGAATTTGTTCTTCCTTTTCTTAACCTGTGATGGTAGGCAAATTGTTACAGTATTTCTTTCCCACCAGAACACTTTAAAGTGTGATATAATTTATTTTTAAATGTCACTATTTACAACATGCAAATATTACATCTTTGCAACTATTTTAATTTTTGTTAAGTAAGCTCTATGCATAATGTGAAGCTTAAACTCAAGACCCAGAGATCAAGTCACATGCTCCACTAACAGAGCCAGCCAGGTACCCCCACAACTATTTGAGTTTTTGATGAAAAACTTTAGAGGTCAATTTTTTTTTTTTTTAATTTTTTGAGTATAGTTGACATACAATGGTACATTAGTTCAGGTTGACAATATAGTGATTTGACAAGTTTATACATTATGCTGTGCTCACCATAAGTGTAGTTATCATCCATTACCATACAACCTATTACATCTCCATTCCTTATGCTTTTATTCCTAGGACATATACATTCCATAACTAGAAGCCTGTATCTACCACTCCCCTTCACTCATTTTACCCATCTCCCCCCCAACCCCTTTCTGATAACCAGTTTGTTTCTCTGCATTTATAAGCCTGATTCTACTTATTGTTTATTCATTTGTTCTTTGGATTTCACGAGTGAAACCATATGGTATTTGTCTTTCTCTGACATTTCACTTAGCATAATAAATAAATAAATGGCTCCATCCATGTTGTCACAAATGGCATGATCTCACCCTTTTACATGGCTGCATAACATTCCAATGTGTGTGTGTTTACCACATCTTCCTTATTCATTCATTTATCAATGGACACTGGGCTGCTTCCCTGTCTTGGCTATTGTAAATTATGCTGCAATAAACACAGGGGTGCATATATATCTCTTTCAATTAGTGTTTGTGTTTTCTTTGGATAAATAGGCAGTAGTAGAATTATTGGATAATAGAGATTTCTATTTTTAATTTTTGAGGAAACTCCATAACATTTTCCACAGTGATGCACGGACTTATATTCCTACCAGCAGTAAACCAATTTAAATGTCAACTTTAAATGTATTAAGACAGGGCAGCCCAGGTGGCTCAGAGGTTGAGCACCACCTTCAGCCCAGGGCGTGATCCTGGAGACCTGGGATCGAGTCCCACATCGGGCTCCCTGCATGGAGCCTGCTTCTCCCTCTGCCTGTGTCTCTGCCTCTCTCTGTCTCTGTGTCTCTCATGAATAAATAAATAAAGTCTTTAAAAAATAATAATAAATGTATAAGACAGTAAATGTTTTTTAAGTTTCTTTTTTTTAAGATTTTATTTATTTATTCATGAGAGACACACAGAGAGAGAGAGAGAGAGAAGAGAGGCAGAGGCAGAGGGAGAAGCAGACTCCATGCAGGGAGCCCGAAGTGGGACTCGATCCTGGATCTCCAGGATCAGGCCCTGGGCTGAAGGCGGCGCTAAACTGCTGAGCCACCTGGGCTGCCCAGTTTTTTAAGTTATTAAGGGAATTTTGAGAGCAAAAAATATAAAAACCATTATATTATGTCATCATTTTTATTTAAAAAAAGAGAGAGAGTTGAGGAAATGCCTGTATACACATTTGTATGGTTTCTGTATACATACGTTGATTTTTCTCTAGAAAAGATTCCAGAAACTAATAACAATGGTGATTTGTGGGGGAGAAGTGGGTCTCTGGAGACTGATGTAGGGAGTTTATACAGTGAGTATACTTTTATACCTTTTAAATGTTGACCCACATTCAAATAATTACCTTTCAAAAGACAAAAATTTTTAACAATTAACTAAATTTAAAAATGTGAATGTGACTACTATAAGACTACAAATAGGATGAATGCCTTCCTGAAAAATAGAACATTTAATAAAACCAACAGAAAGGAAGGAAGGAGAAAATACACAGGATTTAAAATAAAATACAATTAAATATAAAAGAATTAAATATCCTTATTGAAGTTAAAGACCCTCAGAATGGGTTTAAAAAGGCCAAACAATGGAAACAAAAAAAATTCCAGGGCAGCCCAGGTGGCTCAGCGGTTTAGCACCACCTTCAGCCCAGGGCATGATCCTGGAGACCTGGGATCGAGTCCCACATCGGGCTCCGGCATGGAGCCTGCTTCTCCCTCTGCCTGTGTCTCTGCCTCTCTCTCTGTGT
Source organism: Canis lupus baileyi (assembly GCF_048164855.1). NCBI lineage: Eukaryota > Metazoa > Chordata > Mammalia > Carnivora > Canidae > Canis > Canis lupus. The sequence continues at coordinate 30,800,593 of NC_132849.1, forward strand.
CTCATGAATAAATAAATAAAAAATTTTTTAAAATTCCAGCTATGTGATTTAAAGAGATAGGACACTCTAGAAAAAGACTAAAGATAAAAGGAAATAAATATATTAACTAGACAAATATTAACAACAACAAAAATGGGAATAGCAATAGCATAAAAACAAAAACAAAAACCCAGAATTCAAAGCAAAAAGCCATCAGAGAAAGAACTTTCCTATTATTTTTAAAAAGAATTCATTTTGGAGGGGTGCCTGGCTGGTGCAGCATGACACTCTTGATCATGGGTCATGAGTTCAACTCCAATACTGGGTTTAAAAATCAATCAAACAAACTTAAAACCAAAAACTGTTAAAATGTAAGGCAAAATGGATTTATATACTGAACATAAGTAACCAGCAGATTAGTAATGGACAGGTCAAACAAAGTCTATTCATGTAAATAAATATTAGGTTAAAAAAAAGGAAGTGTAAAGAGGAAAGTTTGTGCTGAAATTTCAGTTGGGGTCTGAAGTGGGGAAAGAAGAAGCAAAGAGTAAAGGAAATGAGACTGCTGATTAATTGTTGAAGCAAGGGGATGGTTATAAATGGAAGTTCATCGTGCTCTTCTACATTCCTGTTATTTGAAAAAAAAACAAGACTATTCAGAAGTGAAGTGACACCTACACAGCAAAACCTATGGAAGACAGGAGATGATCACAGGCCCTCAATGAAAAATAGGTAATCTTAAGAGTGTTTATTAGAGGGGCGCATGGCTGGCTCAGTCAGGAGTGCATGCAATGCTTGATCTCAGAGTTGTGAGTTCGAGCCCCATATTAGGTGTAGTTTACTTTAAAAAATATACTCAATTTAAACAAGGATTTACTAGAAAACAAGAAAGAAAACAAATGAACCCTTTCTTTCTCCTCACTCTTTCTCTTCCTCTTGGTATATAACAGAATCACTTTGCCAAGGTCCAGATGAAATTATATTAGGATTTTGACTGGGATTTCATTAACCTTATGGATATGGGAAAAACATTTACAACACTGAATAATATTTTAAAGAACCAGCTACTCATTTCATAATCTCTATATTTTCCATTTCAGTAATTGTTGCTTTTATATGTAATCCCTTTCTTCTTTTGGATTTTTTTCTCTTCTATCTTGAATGCCCGTCCTTAATAATTACTTGAAGTCATTTTTTTTAAGGTTTGCTTTGAAGTCTTTAAATTTTCTTTTAAGTGTCACTGTGGCCTCATGCTCCATGTTTTTAAGACATAGTACTTTTATTGTCAATATTTTGGAATCATTTGCAATTGAAGATTTTAAGATTTATTTATCTTTTTTATTTTAGAAAGAGAGTAAGTGTGTATGCAAGCAGGGGGAGGAGGAGAGGCAGATGGAGAAAGAATCTCAAGCAGATTCCCTGCTGAGTGAAGACCAGGACAAGTGACTGGGTCCCAGGACCCTGAAATCATGACCTGAGCTGAACAAGAGTCAAGACAAAACCAAATGAGCTACCTAGGTGTCTCACAACTAAAGACTTTATTGCTTTTAGCACAAAAGCTCTTATAATCATGTTTTTTAAATTTCTAAATTGGATACTAACCTGGCTTGTTACCTTTTATAGTTAATTATTTACTTTGCTGCCTAGTAGACAGAATGTTACTTGTGCATTCCTGCTTTTGGTACTTGTTAAAGGTTTTCTTTGTGCCTCATTTATAGATGAATGTTATGAATAACAGTCTATCTTTTAACAAGAGAACTTATCCCACTCACATTTTTGCCATTTGATATGTTTGGCCTCATTCTAAGCCACCTTATATTTACCTTATTGTTCTTGTTCCCTTTTCTCTTGAGTTGGGGTCTATTTGGGACCATTTTAATTTATCTATTAATCTAGTAACACAAGTGAAATAAAATCAAATAATTTATCTCTATCCTTCTATTGATTATCCTTAAACTAAGATACAGTTAATATGGTGAACTATCAAACATAATTGAACAATACCTATAATCTTCCCCTTCCCCCAAATATCAGACTTTTGAAACACATACACTTCCCTGCCCTATTTCTAATGCTCTGATAATACGAACCTTTGCTTTAAAGATTTATTTACTTAAAGAGAGTGTGAGCAAGTGGGGGGGAGGGGACAGAAGGAGAGAATCTCAAGCAGATCTATGCAGGGCTTACTCCCATGATCCATGAGATCATGACCTGAGCCAAAATCAATGATTCAAATGACTGAGCCACTCAGGTGCCCTGATAATACGAACTTTTATTCCTAAATTATTTATATCATATTTTATATATTGAAAAATACCTTTACTTGATTGCTCATACTGTTACTGAATTCTCAACTTAAATAAAATAACTTGCTCTTGGGAATCCCTGGGTGGCTCAGTGGTTTAGCGCCTGCCTTTGGCCCAGGGCATGATTCTGGAGTCCCGGGATCGAGTCCCACATCAGGCTCCTTGCATGGAGCCTGCTTCTCCCTCTGCCTGTGTCTCTACCTCTCTCTCTCTGTCTTTCATGAATAAATAAAATCTTAAAAAAAAAATAATAACTTGCTCTTTAGGACACCTGGGTGGCACAGCAGTTGAGTATCTGCCTTTGGCTCAGGTCGTGATGCCAGGGTCCTGGGATCGAGTCCGACAATGGGCTCGGCACAGGGAGCCTGCTTCTCTCTCTGCCTCTATCTCTCATGAATAAATAAATAAAATCTTTAAAAATAATAATAATTTAAAAAAAAATAATAATAATAATAATAATTTGCTCTTCTACTATCTAAGAAATATGACCCTCATTCTTTTATTGGTAACTTTCTAAAAACTTAACAGGATCCTCAGTTTTTCTTTGGTGTTTTGAAATAAAGATTCTGTCTTTTTTCATCCAATCTAAAGATTCCTGTCCTTTAATTCTAGGGAAATGTTATTTTTAATAATTCCTTCCTGTCATTTATTTTCATTATTTAAATCCATCAATGTCTTTATCATTCAGCCATCCTAGTCATTTTTTCATTTCAACATGCATTTTTAACATCCCAAAACACTTTCCTATTCTGATTGTTCATTTATACCTGTATTTTGTAGGATCATTATCTATCTGCATAAATTTATATATACATAATAATTCACACATAAATGTCTATAAATTTTTTACTTTTCATAAATGTTCCAAAACTGGGGCTAGGGGCACCTGAGTGGCTCAGCTGGTTAAGTGTCTTGACTTTGGCTTGGGCAATGATCTTGGGGTTCTAGGATGGAGCCCGATGTCAGGCTTCCCATTCAGCAGGGAATCTGCTTCTCCCTCTGAACCTCACTCATGCTCTCTCTCTCTCTTTCTCTTTAATAAATAAATAAATAAAATATTTAAAAAAATACAAACGGGGGCCATAACTTACATATTTTTTTAATATATTTTTTTAATTTTATTTATTTATGATAGTCACATAGAGAGAGAGAGAGAGAGGGAGGCAGAGACACAGGCAGAGGGAGAAGCAGGCTCCATGCACCGGGAGCCCGACGTGGGATTCGATCCCGGGTCTCCAGGATCGCGCCCTGGGCCAAAGGCAGGCGCCAAACCGCTGCGCCACCCAGGGATCCCCATAACTTACATATTTATCTCATTATTTAATTCAACCATATTGTGTCATCTGTTTATGTTGATACATACATGTAAATCTATTTTCATTTAAATGGCTGAAAGGCATTCCAGAATATGTGCAGTAAACAAAGTTTGCTTAGTTCAGTACCCTATTGCTCGACACTTAGGTGTCTATTTTTTGCTATTACAAAGTCCATTTCCTTGTGTACTTGTCTATGATTAGTACCCAGTAATGGAAATAGTGAGTTTTAATTTTACTAGGTATTCAAAAATTCTCCCTTAAATTCTAGGTCAAGACAGTATCAATCTTAGTGCAATATAAATAACTTTAACTTTTTTATTGACTCAGCAGTTGAGTGTCTGCCTTTGGCTCAGGGTGTAATCCCAGAAACCTGGGATCGAGTCCCACATCAGGCTCCCTGCATGGAGCCTGTTTCTCCTCCCTCTGCCTGTGTTTCTGCCTCTCTCTGTGTGTCTCTCATGAATAAATAAAATATTTTTTTGAATAAATAAAATCTTTAAAAAGGCCATTTAAAATATATAGTACAATTTTCACAATAAAACAAAACAAAAAACAATTCCAAGATCAAGAGTCTCATGCTCTACCCACTAAGCCAACAAGGCTCCCCAAGAAATTTTTTTTTAATTTGTACATACCAAGTAACTTCCACGTTCCCAGCCTTATGGTGGATGTTAGCACATATATTCAGTACAAGAAAGACATAGTTTTTATTTTCCTATGATAATGAGTTTAGTGCAGTGGTTTTCAGTGGGTACTAGGCTACAACCTAAGGAGTCCTTTGGAAATGTGGGTCTGGGGGAAGGGAGGTGTGAAGACACCACAGTGGGAGGGAATGGTACAAAGATTTCATATATAAAAGAATGCTAGACATCAAATTCAACAACAACAACAAAATAAATGGGCAGAGGACTCAAAAGACATTTTTCAAAAGAAGACATACAGATGGCTAACAGACAAATGAAAATATGCTCAACATCACTCATCATCAGGAGATACAAAGCAAAACTACAATGAGATACCACCTCACACCTGTCAGAATAGCTAGTATCAAAAAGACAAAAAATAACAAGTGTTGGCAAAGATGTGGAGAAAAGGGAACCCTCATACACCACTGGTGGGAATGTAATTTGGTGCAGCCACTGTGGAAAACAGTATGGAGGCTCCTCAACAAATTAAAAATAGAAATATAAAAAATAATAATAAAAATTTAAAAAATAAAAATAAAAATAGAAATATATATGATCTGGGACGCCTGGGTGGCTCAGTGGTTGAGTGTCTGTCTTTGGCTCAGGGCATGATCCCAGAGTCCCAGGATCAAGTCTCGCATCGGACTCCCCACAGGGAGCCTGCTTCTCCCTCTGCCTGTGTCTCTGCCTCACTCTCTCTCTCTGTGTCTCTCATTAATATATAAATCTTAAATATATATATATATGATCTAGTAATTCCACTACTGGGTACTTACTACCCCTATAAAGAAAAATACTAACTCAAAGAGAGATATGCAACCCTATGCTTATGCAGGATTATTTATGATAGCCAAATTATGGAAACAGCCCAAGTGTCTATTGATAGATGAATGGATAAAGATGCAGCATGCGTGCATGTATACACACACACACACACACACACACACACAGGATGTGCAACCCTATGCTTACTGCAGGATTATTTATGATAGCCAAATTATGGAGACAGCCCAAGTGTCTATTGATAGATGAATGGATAAAGATGCAGCATGCGTGCATGTATACACACACACACACACACACACACACACACAGGAATATTACACAGCCATAACAAAGAATGAAATATAAAAAAAAAAAAAATGAAATAAAAAAAACAAAAGAATGAAATCTTGCTTTGTGACAACATGGGTTAAAAAACAAAAGAATGAAATCTTGCTTTGTGACAACATGGGTTGAGTAGGGGGCATTATACTAAGTGAAATGACAAACACCATACAATTTTACTCACACATGCAATCTCAAAAGCAAAACAAAATGAACAAACAAACAAAAAACAGACTCATAAATACAAAGAGCTAGTGGCTGTCAGTATGGGACAATGGGCTAAATAGGTGAAGGGGATTAAGAACTACAAACTTACAGTTATAAAATAAATAAGTCACAGACCTAAAAAGTAGAGCATAGTCAATAATATTATAATAACACTGTATGGTCATAGATGGTAACTATACTTATCATGATGAGCATTACATAATGTAAAGCTCTGTTGAATCACTAAGTTGTACATGTGAAACTAATAAAAAAAAAAAAAAAGGATGCTAGACAACCTATATACAGTATATAGCAGAACACAGTCCAGTACCAGAGAACTGATTCACATGATTTTCAATGTCCCTCTGACCATTTATACAAGTGAAAAACATGATTCTGTTACTGGAAACTAAAGTTAATCCCATTTTATATAAGAGAACAGAAATATTTTGGATGTGGTTTTAATAAAACTGCATTTTCTAGGAAGGCAGCTATCATATAAAAAGAGAAAATTCTACTTTGTTTTGTTCAGAATTTACCAAGAGCACCATTCTGAAAAGTCTCAACAAATATTAGAGTTCCCTAATATAACATTTCAGTCTAATCTGTGACTACTGCATTGCTAGCAATTTCATGAGTACACGTAGACGTTTCACAACTTCATTATGTCTTCCACTATAGTCATGCCCCAGAATTTACAAATATTGAAATATAGTACAAATGATATTATATTACGTATTATATTATATATTATCCCATTATACATTTTTTTATTTTATACTTCAGTTAGAACATAATGAGTTTTAGTTTTGTCTTTTACATAAGTTATATTGTCGATGAATTTCATTTCAGAATAAAAAAGAGGGCATTTTTCCTAACTTGTGCTCACTGTGGCCAAAAATTAAGTATGAGGAAAATATTCAGCATAAGGCATCAGTGCAAGATCATTTAATCTGTCAAAAGAAAATGAGGTTTACTTAAAGAAAACTAATAGTTCATTAAATACTTTTAGTAGGCAGTGATAAGCTTTGACAATGATCTTAAATTGTCTTGAAATTACACAAAATCAGAAAATCCATTATGATCCTGTTCCAGTTAACTACTGCAGAGTTATGAATCACCCCAAAACTTAATGACACAAACAAGAACTATTATATTTTGTTCACAAGTTCAGTGGGTAAGGAATTCAGCACAGCACAGCAATCTTGCCTTTGCTTCACAATGACCAGGGCTTTAAGAGGAACTCAAATGGCTGAGAGGATCAGTTGGTGGTTCCTTCAGTCACATGTGTGGCACCTGGGCTCTCAGCTAGCGCTGTCAACCATGGCACCTAAACATGGCCTCTCTATGTGACTTGGCCATCTTACAGTATGGTGGCTGAATTCCCCAGCAAGAATATCTTGAGAGCAAACATTCCAAGAGAACCAAGCAGAAGCTGCATAGCCTTTTATAACCTAGCCTTGGGAGTCACACAGCATTACTTCCACTATACTGTACTGATCACAACAAACTCGACTCCATCTAACAATGGAAGGAATGTCAAAGCACTTGGGCACCATATTTTAAAACCACTGCAGTTTGTTTTCAGCCAACCAAGATGCTAAAAAACAACTAGTAGCCTGGCTGTTCTTCAAACTTGTTCCCCTGCTAAAAATTTAAAGCTACAAACATCTGTATAAGCAAATATAATGAACAAGACACACGAAGACTTGAAAGATGATCAAGACCAGATTCCCAACATTAAAGAACAGTGAGCACTGAGAATATACAAACTGTGTGCTAAGGCCAGGAAAGGACAGAGCAGATGTATTCAAAACAATCAATTTCAGTACTTTTTTTTTTAAGATTTTATTTATCCATTCATGAGAGACCGAGAAAGAAGGAAGCAGAGACAGAGGGAGAAACAGAATTCCCTCGGAGTGGGGAGCTCCATATGGAACTTGATTCCAAGACCCCGGTATCACAACATGAGCCAAAGGCAGGTGTTTAACTTAGCCACCCAGGTACCCTGATTTTAGTACTTTAAAGTAACAACTGTGATTACTGGTTACAAATCTTTTAAAAAGAGGTACCAAGGGGCACCTCAATAGCTCAGTCAGTTGAGTGTCCAACTCCTGATTTTGGCTCAGGTCATAATCTTGGAGCCCTGGGACTGAGCCCTAAATAGGGCTTGCCTCCAGTGGGGAATCTGCTCCAGATCCTCTCCCTCTGCCCCTCCCCAACTCACTGTCTCTCCAAAATAAATGAATAAATCTTTTTAAAAAATAAATGAGGGATCCCTGGGTGGCGCAGCGGTTTGGCGCCTGCCTTTGGCCCAGGGCGCGATCCTGGAGACCCGGGATCGAATCCCACGTCGGGCTCCCGGTGCATGGAGCCCGCTTCTCCCTCTGCCTGTGTCTCTGCCTCTCTCTCTCTCTCTGTGACTATCATGAATAAATAAATAAAATCTTTAAAAAAAAAAAATAAATAAATAAATAAATGAGGGATCCCTGGGTGGCGCAGTGGTTTAGCGCCTGCCTTTGGCCCAGGGCGCGATCCTGGAGACCTGGGATCGAATCCCACGTCGGGCTCCCGGTGCATGGAGCCTGCTTCTCCCTCTGCCTGTGTCTCTGCCTCTCCCTCTCTCTCTCCCTTTCTGTGACTATCATAAATAAAATAAATAAATAAATAAATAAGTAAGTAAATAAGTAAGTAAGTAAAAGGGGCATCTGGGTGGCTCAGTTGGTTAAGCCTCTGCTTTCAACTCAGGTCATAATCTCAGGGTCCTGGGATCAAGGCCTGAGTCGAGCTCCCTGCTCAAATGAGTGGGGGAGAGAGAGACAGAGTCAGAGAAAATGAGTGGGGTAGGGAGGGGTAGAGGGAGAAGCAGACTCCCCACTGAGCAGAGAGCCAGATGCTGGGTTCAATCCCAGGACCCCGATATCATGACTTGAGCTGAAGGCAGCTGTTTAACCAACTGAGCCACCTACGTGCCCCTAAATAAAAATCTTTAAAATATGAGATGCCTGGGTGGCTCAGCAGTTGAGCATCTGCCTTTGGCTCAGGGTGTGATCCCAGAGTTCCAGGATCGAGTCCCACCTCAGGCTCCTTGCGCGGAGCCTGCTTTTCTCCTGTCTCTGCCTCTGTGTCTCTCATGAATAAGTAAATAAAATCTTAAAAAAAAAAAAAATCCTTAAATAAAAGAGATACCAATTATTTTATAAAATCCCAGTTAAGTCCAAAAATCCTATAAAATACAATAAACATTCTATATCTTTTTAATAATTATAAATCATGTACTACCTAAATCTTAAAAAAAAATAAAATTCCCAATATGCCCTTTGACACCAAAACATTTTATAAGAACATAATGACTCAGGGATCCCTGGGTGGCGCAGCGGTTTGGCGCCTGCCTTTGGCCCAGGGCGCGATCCTGGAGACCCGGGATCAAATCCCGCGTCGGGCTCCCAGTGCATGGAGCCTGCTTCTCCCTCTGCCTGTGTCTCTGCCTCTCTCTCTCTCTCTCTGTGCGACTATCATAAATAAATAAAAATTAAAAAAAAAAAAAAAAAAAAGAACATAATGACTCAGACCAGGATACGATATAAGACCTGGATATAGGGCAGCCCCAGTGGCCCAGCGGTTTAGCGCCTCCTTCGGCTCAGGGTGTGATCCTGGGAACCCAGGATCGAGTCCCACGTCGGGCTCCCTACATGAGCCTGCTTCTCCCTCTGCCTGTCTCTCTGCCTGTCTCTGTGTGTCTCTCATGAATAAATAAATGGAATCTTTAAAAAAAAAAAAAAAAGGCCTGGATATAGAAGTCACTTCACTTTTTACCTATACCAAATCATAACCTAATTGATTAATAATATTGCCACATACTAAAATGTCTTACTACTTAAAATTTTAAGATCAAGTGTTCCTAGCTGGCTCAGTTGGAAGAGCATGTGACTTGGTCTCAGAGTTGTAAGTTCAAGTCCCACACTGGGTGTAGAGTTTACAAAAAAATTGTTAATTAATTAACTTAAAAGAAAAATGTCACACACAAAAAAGGAAGAAGAATGTCAGTACTACTTTCTGATTCTACTCAAAATAACACAAAAATGCCAGAATCATTAATAACTTAGTAAACAATAATATGAACAGGACTTAAGGTAGGCAGGATCAGTCTCTCCCCAATTCTCTACAGGAGTTAATTCTGGTTTTATAATTCTGAGTAGGAATAAATAAATCTTCCCATCTTCTTTCCTTTTTTCCTTCCACAAAGCTCCAAGTGTGTGCATGTTGTAGTGGAAACAGTGGCAAAAGAATGAACATTGTCAGAAAATAATTATTCTCACTCATCTCATTCTGCCTATGTCCCAACTTTAGCCCACAATAAGTGACACAATAACTTAAAAATTGGGAAGAAAATTCTAAGGAGGGATCCCTGGGTGGCGCAGAGGTTTAGCGCCTGCCTTTGGCCCAGGGCGCGATCCTGGAGACCCGGCATCAAATCCCACGTCGGGCTCCTGGTGCATGGAGCCTACTTCTCCCTCTGCCTGTGTCTCTGCCTCTCTCTCTCTCTCTGTGTGACTATCATAAATAAATTTTAAAAAAAAATTAAAAAAAAAAAATTCTAAGGAAAGAAGAGACCTGTAAGTATAGAAAACACTTTACTTTTTGCCTAACAGGTTAAATACAGAGGAAGGTGAAACAAAATTTAATTTTCTAAAGCTTTATATTTTTACTTAAAAATAAAATCTTGGGGATCCCTGGGTGGCGCAGCGGTTTGGCGCCTGCCTTTGGCCCAGGGCGCGATCCTGGAGACCCGGGATCGAATCCCACGTCAGGCTCCCGGTGCATGGAGCCTGCTTCTCCCTCTGCCTGTGTCTCTGCCTCTCTCTCTCTCTGTGTGACTATCATAAATAAATAAAAAATTTAAAAAAAAAATAAAAATAAAAATAAAATAAAATAAAATCTTAAAAAAGAAAAAGGGGTGGGGGTGGGGGGAACCTGGCTGGATCAGTTCAATAAAGCATGCGACTCTTGATCTTGGGCTTGTGAGTTTGAGCCCCACACTGGTTATAGAGATAGCTTGAAAAAAATTTTTTTTCTTTTTTTGAGAGAGAGAGAGAGAGAGAGAGATCACAATAGCGTGGGGGGGGAGGGGCAGAGGGAGAAAAGAAAGAATCTTAAGCAGGCTCCACGCTGAATGTGGAGCTTCATCTGGGGCTCAACTGCACAACCCTGAGATCAAACCTGAGCCGAAATCAAGAGTTGGGTGCTTATCTAACTGAGCCACCCAGGCTCCCCTTAAAAACCCAAACTATTTAAATAAATAAATGAATAAAAACCAAAGCTTTACATTTTAGGAATCACAATATAAAAGTATACAATGTCGGGCAGCCCTGGTGGCGCAGCGGTTTAGCGCCGCCTGCAGCCAAGGGCGTGATCCTGGAGATCCTGGATTGAGTCCCACGTCAGGCTCTCTGCGTGGAGCCTGCTTCTCCCTCTGCCTGTGTCTCTGCCTCTCTCTCTCTCTGCATCTCTATGAATAAATAAAATAAAATCTTTAAAAATAATAATAATAAAATAAAATAAAAGTATACAATGTCAAAAAATATCTAAAACATGTAAAGGGCCATACAGAGTAGTGACGAAATCATTTTTTAAAATTTCATCAGTCCTGAGAATCATGCCCATCTGAAACTGGCATCTTTTCTTTAAGCCAAAATTCCATTTCTAATAGATTAAGAGAATCAAGATTGCTTTTAAAAACAAAGTATGGGGCCCTCTGGGTGGCTCAGTTGGTTGTCTGCCTTTGGCTCAGGTCAAGATCCCAGGGTCCTGGGATGGTGCCCCTCGTCAGGCCCCTTGCACAGCAGGGAGCGTGCTTCTCCCTCTCCCTATGCCTACTGTTCCCCCAGCTTGTGCTCTGTCAAATAAATAAATAAATAAAATCTTTTAAATAAATAAATACATACTTACATACATACAAAGCATAGGGGCACCTGGTTGGCTCAGTTAAGCATCTGCCTTTGGCTCAGGTCATGATCCCATGATCCTGGGATCCATCGAGCCCCATGTCAGGCTCTTTGCATTACTAAGACATTTCAAAATGACTCAAGAGCCAAATCAAACAAGCCCTCTGGCTAAAAGTGGAACAACTTTTGAGTTTCGGTAAGGACAATAATTGAGGAATGCCTGGGTGTCTCAGTCCAGTAAGTGTCCACCTTCACCTCAGGTCATGATCCTGGGGTCCTGGAATCGAGCCCTGCATAAGGGGCTGGCTCCCTGCTCAGTGACGAGTCTGCTTCTCCTTCTCCCTCTGCCCCTCACCTTGCTTGTGCTCTCTCTCCTGCACTCTCCTTCTCTCAAATAAATAAATAAAGTCTTTAAAAAATGGATAAAGAAAGGATAACTGATAAAAATATGAAATATGTCCAAATCCTTGAGTTCATAATGAAACTGATCTTTGGAGTATGCCAGGAACCATCTCATTATCTTTGAAAGCCGGTAAGAACTAATAAAAGGAAAAATCACATCAAGACTTTAACCTTCCTGAACCTAAAGATTAACTTGATAGCTGACATAGGGAATATTCTGGTCATAAAAATAGTCTATCCAGTAAATGAGGGGATAATAGAACTAAAAGCATAATTTTCACAACTTTAATGAGCTAAAAATCAAGGCAATCATCAATCAACAATGATAACATTACAAAAAGACAGCTTAAAAATTCTGTTTTTAAGAGCACCTGGCTGGCTCAGTCAGTAGAGCATGTGACTCTTAATCTCAGGGTTCTAAGCTTGAGCCCCACATTGGATGTAGAGATCACTAAAAAATAAAATCTTTTTTTTTAAAATTCTGTTTTTATTCTTTACTATAAAAGGCATTAGTAGGCAACATTGCAAAATCTGATTGAATCTATAGATTAGTGTACCATCATGCTTGGTTAGATAAGAAACTCCTTGTTTTTTAAAAGATATACCCTGAAGTATCTTTAGGAATTAGGGGAAATGTCTTGAACCTAGTTTCAAATGGCTCAAGACACTAATAAGTACATAGATATAATAGAGCAAACAGAATAAACTGTGAACATTTTGGGAATCTGGATGAAGAGCATATGAGATTTCTTGGTACTCTTTTTAATAATTTTTCTGTAAATCTAAAATCAGTTCATATTAAAATGTTAAGAGAGACAGGCAACAATACATTATGGATCTCATAGGAGAAGTATACAATACTACCTTCTAAAGTAATCTTGTACTCTCTACCCCACCCCTCCCTCCCAAAAAACCATGTGGATTTTTTTTAATTTACTGTTTTTTTTTTTAACCATGTGGATTTAGATCCTCTAGAATCTGAAACTAACTATCCATCTACAGAAAAACCATGGTAAAGAACACAATAGATATGCAATAAACAACTCCAGACCAAAGGAAATTATAGAATGAACAACCAGTTATCTTCAACAAAATATTAAGGGATAAGAGAAAGAGAATATGAATGAATTATCTGCACAAAAATTTGTACATGAGGGATCCCTGGGTGGCGCAGCGGTTTGGCGCCTGCCTTTGGCCCAGGGCGCGATCCTGGAGACCCAGGATCGAATCCCACATCGGGCTCCCGGTGCATGGAGCCTGCTTCTCCCTCTGCCTGTGTCTCTGCCTCTCTCTCTCTCTCTGTAACTATCATGAATAAATAAAAAAAAAAAAAAAAAAAAATTTGTACATGAATGTTCGTAACAGCATTATTTGAAATAAATAGAAACAACCCAAATTGTCCATCAATTGAAGAATAAACAAAATGTATATCCACCCAATGGAATATCATTCAGCTATAAAATGTAATGAAGAAATTCAGGCAATAATATGAAAAAAACTTGAAAACATTATGATAAATCTTAAAAAGTCAGACACACAAATTATTATTATAAGGGGCACCTGACTGGCTCAGTTGGTAGAGCATGTGACTCCTAAACTCAGGGTTCTAAATTCAAGCCCCAGGTAGGGCATAGAGATTACTTAAAAAAAAAAAAAAAAAAAAAAAACTGGGATGCCTGGATGGCTTAGGGATGCCTGGGTGGCTCAGCAGTTGAACATCTGCCTTTGACTCAGGGTGTGATCCCGGGGTCCAGGATCAAATCTTGCATCAAGTTCCTTGCAGGGAGCCTGCTTCTCCCTCTGCCCATGTCTCTGCCTCTCTCTCTCTGTGTCTCTCATGAATAAATAAATAAAATATTTAAAAAGAAAACAAAAACAAAAACCCCCATCTGTACATATTATATGATACCGTAATAGGAAATGTCCAGAACAGGCCAATATGTAGAGACAGAAAGTGTATTAGTGGCTTCCAGAGGCTGAGAGGAAGGTGGAATGAGAAGTAATTGGTTTCCTTTTGAGGTGGTGATAACATTTTGAAACTAAATAGTGTTAATACTTACACAGCTTTGTAGGCGTACTAAAAACCACTCAATTGTGCACTTCAAAAGAATAGATTTTTTGCTATGTGGATTATACATCAGTTAAAAAAAAATATATGGACAAGGAAAAAAAGAGAGACTTAAGAGTACTACTAACCAATCATAATCTATTATTTTGGGGATCCCTGGGTGGCGCAGCGGTTTGGCGCCTGCCTTTGGCCCAGGGCGCGATCCTGGAGACCCGGGATCGAATCCCACGTGGGGCTCCCAGTGCATGGAGCCTGCTTCTCCCTCTGCCTATGTCTCTGCCTCTCTCTCTCTCTGTGACTATCATAAATAAATAAAAATTAAAAAAAAAATTAATCTATTATTTGGATCTTGATTTAAACAAACTATAAAAAAGAAAAAATGTATAAAAGAAAAAAACATGAAAACTAAGTAGATATTTGATGATACTGTTTACAGAATCCTAAACGATCAAAGAATGCTAAACTGAGTAGGCTATAGATTGAGAAGAAGGCATTCACGTAGATACTAAGTACCTCCCCAAAACAACTTACTAAATACAAAGGGACACCACCTTGACCAAGTCATCAACCTAATATAACCAATATTAGGACAAATCCAATTATGTGCTTCCTAATACAATGCACTGAGAGGGACACAATATAACTTCCGTGGCATCCATACAAAGAAAACATAACCTGGAAAAACAAACAAACAAAAAACCATAATCTGAATATAATCATGAGGAAACATCAGACAAATAAAAATTGAGCCATATTCTACAAAATAACTGGCCTGTTTTCTTCAAAAATGTTAAGGTCAGAAAACAAAAAGAAAGACTAAGGAACTGGTTCCATATCAAGGAGACAAGACAATAAAATACAATGAGTCTGGATTTTATTCAAAACTAAGAAAAAATATACATAGCTATAAAGAATGCCACTGGTGCATGAAATCTGATTAAGGACTATGAATAATGGTTTTGTGTGAATATTAGGTTTCTGACTTATTTACTATACTGTGATTATATAAAACAATTTTCTTGCTTTTAGAAAAACACAGATGTCTCCAACTTAACTCTCAAATGATTCAGTTTATACATATAAAAAGAATGATAAAGTCAATAGGGCAAAATGTTAATTTGCTGAATCTGGGTAAAGAGTATATGGGAGTTCCCTGTATATTCTTGGCACTTTCTGTAAGTTCAAATGAAGCCCTATCTTTTAGAAATATATACTGAAATATGTACAGATGAAATGGTCAGATGTCTCTAATGAGCTTCAAAATAAGGGGACAAGAAGACTAGAGAGGGATTAATTGGCATTTATTCATAACTGTTACAGCAAAGTAATGGAAATATCAGGTGAATTATACTAGTCTCTGTACTTTAGAATATTTGAAATTTTCTGTAATAAAAAGTTTTAAAGGAGTCCATAATGGAAAGGTTTTTAAATGGAGAAACTAAGGCTCAGGAAAATTAAGTGGCAACCACATCCAGGAGTCCAGTTTTAAAATAAAGAAAAAAACATGACAAATGTTTTTTTGAGAGTCAAATGTATGACTCTCTCTCTATTAATCCTCCCTCGAAACCTCTTTATATAGCAAGAACTATCCAAGCAATTTTATTTTTCCTACCTGAAATTTTGGTCAATACCAAACAAATACAGTAAGATACTTCTGACCCCACCATATCTAAAAATATAGTTACCTTTGAGAATAAACTCAATAAATAATGGCAGAAACTGGCAAATGTTGACAGAAGTTATCTACCCAAGAGGTGATATACAAATTGCTGAAGAGATAGAAAAAAAAACTGACATTTATTAAGCACCTATCTATGAACTTAGGTCATTTAATTCTCCCATCAATGGTGGCATAATTTTTTCCCTTAATTTTTTCTAATTGTGGTAAAACATATATAATACAAAGTAAAGTGATTTTTTTCAATCCCATTTTACACATAAGGAAAATGGAAATGAGCAAGAAATTAAGAAATTTTCCCAAGACCAGCAGCAGCTAGAAAAGTGGAATCTGAACCCAGGTCTTTCTCTAAACTATATGATTGCCATTATATAAATTGACTAACTTTTAAATCTCTTAAATTTGGTTTCTAAGAGTCAATACTAAGAGCCTAATCAATTCTGATTTTCTACATCCACAAGCCTAAAATAGCACCAAAATATAGCCCTCCGTGAATAGTCAGCAGATCCCCTAACAACCTTTATACCATACTACTTTTGCAGCAACTTTGGAAGCTGTATTAGAAGCTAAATTAAATCCAAAAGTATATGAATTGAGATATTTTATCTTTCTTTTCTTTTCTTTATTAAAGATTTTATTTATTTGACAGAGAGATTGCAAGACAGCACAAGCAGGGGGAGTGGCAGAGGAAGGAGGAGAAGTAGAATCCCTGCTGGACAGGGAGCCTGACATGGGGCTCGATCCCAGGACCCTGGGATCATGACCTGAGCCATAGGCAGACACTTAAACCAACTGAGCCACCCAGGCACCCCTTTATCTTTCTTAAGCTTATTTTGTAAATGGTAAATGAAATCCAAATAATTTTGCAGAGCCACTCTAATAACACACTGAATTCATAGATTTTTAGCTACAGTTAAAATAACTGATTAGAGTGATATTTTAAAAAGCAGTATTTTGGTCTCATACAGGAGGGACAATATAAATGTCCTAAATCTATCAATACATAATTTATAAATATTATAGAACTTGTATCGTCCTTTATTTATATATATGTATACATACACACACACACACACACACACACTCACACACAAAATTTTAAAACACTATTAAAAAAAATTTAAAAATAAAAAAAAAATAAAACACTATTAACTACAAGGGTGCCTCAGTGGCTCAGTGGATTAACCATCCAACTCCTGCTTTCAGCTCACATCATGGTTTCAGGGTCCTGGTATCAAGCTCCAACCTCAGCATGGAATTGGCTTGGGATTCTCTCTCCCTCTCCCTCTGCCCCTGCCCTGCATCCCACGCTCTCTCTCTCCCTCTCTAAAATAAATAAATAAAATCTTAAAAAAAAAAAAAAAAACACCATGAACTATAGCAGAAAATACAGTAGGAGTTTGACTTATGTGACAACCAATCTGCCTGATTAAACCAGTGACACAGTGGTGAAATGATTATCAGGCAGATACAGAACAAATCTGTGTACACGATAGCCTCCCTTACCAAAACACTTAAAAAGCTTGAGGACCCCCAAGACCAGAGCATTACAGATCAGTGTCAAACTGTAAAACACACATACATATGGTTCTAGTCTCATATATTTTGTAGGCTGAAAATGGCTTTCAAAATAAAGAACTTATATTTCATATATTTCTTCTTTCTTAAAATTTAAATCACTTTTTTTTTTATGATTCTGTTTGTTATTTTAAAAATCAAAGAGGTAGAGCACCTGAATGTCCAAGTTGTTGATTGGGGGGAAAACATACAATAAAGATTAAATCCAAAATAAGGGCTCAGAGTTGCTATCTACAGGAGTTCACCATATCTCAATCACTTTGTACTTCTTTTTCTGGCAAACCTTTTTCCATACGTGTCTAAAACTATATACATATAATAAATAATCAAAAGTTTTAAAATTGTAAATATTACCCAGCTGCTTTAGAGGGGAAAAAAAAATATCCTCCAAAATATCAACAAAGTATAAATGTCCTCATATTCAAATCCTTTCAAAACCACCACTGAAAACTACAGATGATAAAACACTGCCCTGATCATCTGCAGAAGCCTACTTGCAAAGAGTTCTATTTCAATGTATTGACTAATATACACGTGATGCAACTAAGAAAATATATACTAAAACCAAGTACCACCCAAAAAAATTACTCCCATCTAAACTAAGAGGAAGACAAATGTGAAAGCAAAAAGCTACAGGCAACAAAAAGTATTTTTCCTCCTATCATGGAAAACAAAAACCTTAAAACGTTTTTTAATTTTCAAAAAAAAAAAAAAAGACAACTTACTAGCATGCTTGTCTGCAAGCATTATAAGCGTGTTGGAAATATCTCTTCGTCTATAAAAGCACACTACTTTTGCTTCCACGTTGCCAGTTGCAGTCTAAGAAATAAGAAAAATAAAAGTTATTTGTACTGAATAGTAGATTCAAATAGTTTATAAAACAAAACTAAATACAATATAACTGTAAAAACACTCTCATTTATACTGTGCCAACCGCAACTGCAGGATAATCAGAGAGCTAAAAAATTCAAATGAGGATGAGCAGCATTTGCAATGGTTCCAAGTGAAACTGAAATGTCAAACATACAATAACTTACTAGCATCAATTAAACTAAAGTGATCAGATCACTTTAATGAGCCAGAGAGTGAAATCTGATTAGCCAGCCTTGAGAAATTAATCCCCCAAATTTTAAAAGCCACAATGTAACTTATTTAAAACAGTTAAACATATCTCCTCCAAACCCACTCCCAGAAGCATAGGCTGAGTAAAATCATGCTTGCTTGCTCTCTCTCCTCAACACTTCCAAAATGTTTGACTGATGGTGAACCTCTGTGAATTTGGGCAGCCATCACCCATTAGAATGGAGCAGACGACTTGGAAAAGCATTCTCCAGCCCAGGTAAATCTATAAATCTGTAATAGTCAATATTCTCAGTAGTAGTTATTTTACATTCACATGTGAAAGTATTAAAACCTCTGAGTTATGAACACTAAAGCTCTTATTTATTTTGACTCCGGTCTAGAATACAACCAATATTAAGTTAGGTTGTAATTTACTGCAGCTGGGGCTCAGGATCCTACTCTCCTTTCCTCATGAATTCTGAGAATTTTCAAGGTCAATCATTCATTACAAAGTTCCTTCTAAAAACACATAAATAGATTACAGTAAAATCCTACTGTGATTTCCAATTTCAAAAAAATTTGAGAACAAATTTTCAGAATTTCTCTGGGCTTACATATTCGGACATAAAGAAATAATATACGTTGCAGTAAATGTGTCGATTTTATGAAGTTCAGCAGCAGTATTTTAGAGTGAGAAATAGTCATGGGGAAATA
Source organism: Canis lupus baileyi (assembly GCF_048164855.1). Lineage (NCBI taxonomy): Eukaryota > Metazoa > Chordata > Mammalia > Carnivora > Canidae > Canis > Canis lupus. Next base: position 30,819,641 of record NC_132849.1, read on the forward strand.
TTGCCCCTTTGAATTGAAATCATATTAAATCCTAACCAAAGTGCTTCTGTATTTCACAATGCTGTGATCAAATACATCCTCCAGAAATAATGATCCAGCAATCTAATAAATGAACAGGCCAATATTTCTTGTAAATAAAATCTATCAATGCCTACAATTACAAGCTCTTTATCAGTTTTGTCTTAAGACAAAAGCATGTTCGAAACCCAAAGCAAGCATTTAAAGGCATATTTTTTCTGCCTCTCTAGTGAATTCCTCCATTAGGAATACTCTACAAAACTAATTAAATTCTTATTTAAACCTGCTTGAGGTGGAGCAACATAGTTCAAAATAGTCTCTTCTGAACGATGCATACACTTGGCTATTGGGTAGTTAATAACTACAGTACTCCTCTTCCTCTATACAAATACACCCTTTCAAGCATGCCTCTAAAGTTAAGCTACTCAAACTGTGGTCCAAGGCCCGGTGTACAACTGTTGCTGTGTAATCAAATGAGAACAGAGACTGAGTGTATGTTAGAGCATTTAGTAGTTAATTTTAATCTATTGAACCTAATAATGAAAAACGAAAGCCTGTGTTTTTATATGTCTATTTTAAATTTCATTTTTCTACTTTTTAAAAAATTTTATTTATTTTTTTTTCTTTTTAAAAAATTTTATAAAAGTATCTGAGATAGTGAACATTCTTAAAAATCTTTCACCACAAAAAAAAATCTTTCACTACATATAGTTTCACCTCTAAAGGTTAGGAGCTCCTGACTGGCTCAGTCAGTAGAGCATGCAACTCTTGATCTCAGGGCTGTAAATTCAAGCCCCACACTGGATGTAGAGATTACTTAAATATAAAATCTTAAAAGGGGGGCCTGGGTGGCGCAGTTAAGTGGCTGGTTTCAGGGTTGTGAGATCATGTGTCAAGCTCCAAGTCTGCTGGCAATTGTCTCTCCCTCTGCCCCACCCAAAGACACACGTGCATGCTCTCTCTATCAAATAAATAAATCTTTAAAATAAAAAAGCAGCCACAATGGACATTAATTTCTTTGCTGTGTTCTTTTCTCTACTTAGGTTGCAGCCTCTTAAATCCCTATTCTGTGAAGCACAGTTACTAAAACATCCTCCAGCGATAAGGGGCTTTTCTTTAAGCTCTAAATTCATTTTAGTCAACTTCATATTCATGTCTGTTTCTATCTCAGACTTAGAAGTACACTATTAAAACAAAAACAAAACAAAAAACCCAACACACACACACACACACTTCCATTTCAGAAAGTCTGTGGTTTGTCTAAAATAAAGAACAAATGAAAAGGGATTTTCCAGGATGCCAGGGTGGCTCAGCGGCTGAGCGTCTGCCTTTGGTTCATGGTGTGATCCCAGGGTCCTGGGATCGAGTCCCACATCAGACTCCCCGTGGGGAGCCTGCTTCTCCCTCTGCCTGCGTCTCTGCCTCTGTGTGTCTCTCATGAATAAATAAAATTTATTTATTTTATTTAAAGGAAAAGGGACTTTCCTTTCCCAATTTCTGTCTTTATTCCCAAGAGAATCCAAATGGCAGGAGGGGTCTTGGCTTTTATGAGGGAATCTCCTGAAATTATGTGCAAATTCTTCTATGTGCAAATTCTTCTATGTGCAAATGTAGATGGAGGCAGAGGGTGTCATCAGACACTCAAAGAAATTAGTGACTCCCCTCTCCTCATTCAAAAGCCGCAAGACTCGAAACAGTAAAATGAATCTCAGAGCAAGTCAGATAGCTAATAAAATATACAGAATATGAAGGTACACAACAAATTATACAACATATGCAACAAAACCAAAAGAAATAGCAAGTAATATGCCAATTTTTCTGCAAACTGAACTTACAAAACCTCATGAGACTATACCATTATAATGTGCACATAGCTCTCTCACCATGCATGCAAACATAATCTTTTTTTTTTTTTTTTTTTTTTTTTTTTAAACATAATCTTTAGAAGTAAAAGGAGGGGTGCCTGGGTGGCTCAGTGGTTGAGCAGCTGCCTTTGGCTCCAGTAGTGATCCTGGAGTCCCCGCAGGGAGCCTGCTTCTCCCTCTGCCTATGTTTCTGCCTCTGTCTGTCTCTCATGAATAAATAAATGAAATCTTAAAAAAAAAAAAAAAAAAAAAAAGGTAGGAGCAACACCCAACCTAGACAATGACTAAATAAAATTTACCAAAAGTTGTTTTCATAATTTTAAATCTTATATTCGTCCTCCAGAAAATAATCTTCACAATATCTGTGTACAAATTAGGAGAGAGGAAAAAAGGGAACATAAGATAATCAACATTGAACTGTGTTCATGGACTGATAATTATTTTTGCACCTAAAAGTTCCTGAAACTTTAAGGAAAAAAAATTGAGACAAAAATCTATTATCAGAAACATCTGGCTGCCTCAGTTGGTGGAATGTGCAACTCTTGATCTCGGGCTTAGGAGTCTGAGCCCCATGTTTGATGTAGAGACTACTTAAAAATAAAATCTTTAAAAATAATCTGGAGCACCTCAGTGGTGCAGTCAGTTAAACATCTGCCTAAGGCTCAGGTCATGATCCTAGGATCCTGGGATGGAGCTCCGCATGGGGGTGGGGGGGCGGTCCCTGCTTGGCGGGGAGCCTGCTTCTCCCTTTCCTTCTGCCTGCTGCTCCCCCTGCTTGTGCTGTCAAATAAATAAAATCTTTTTTTAAAAATTATTACTGTAATTTAAAAAAAATTACTGTAGTCCAGCTTTCAAATTGAACAAGTAATATTTCAAATAGGATTTTTTTTAAAAAATCAGAAACCATTCTATAAAAGTGAATTGTCTATAACAATGGTGATTGACAGCTTATCCTAAGAATTTTGTTACAAAAACACATTCTATTCAGAAGATAATTAATAGGGGCCCTAGGCTCCTGGCTGATTCAGATGGTCGAGCATAATTGACTTTAGATTTCAGAGTCTTTTGATCTCAGGGTCCTTAGTTCGAGCCCGACACTGGGTGTAGAGATTATTAAAATATATAAATAAACTTCAAGAAGATAGTTAATGAGATAGGTTAATGTTCCTTTTTTTCTTTCATTTTTTTATTTAAGTAATGTCTACACCTAACATGTGGCTTAAACGCTGGACCCCAAAATCAAGTCATATGCTCTACCGACTAAGCCAGACAGGTACCCCGAGGTTAATGTCCTTTCTTATCCTGGTTTATCAATTAGAGTATAAAGGTGTTCTTAAATTCATTATTTGGATTTTCCATCATGTTAACTTTCCCCATTTTGCCAGCTTGACCTCTGATCCCTCAGGGCCTTTATGTGGAACGCTAGTGTGGCATCTCTCCCATGGCTACCTCTTTCTCATCCTTTAGGCTTAAACTTCAATGTCTTTTTTTTTTTTTAATATTTTATTTATTTATTAATGAGAGACACAGAGAGAGAGAGAGAGAGGCAGAGACACAAGCAGAGGGAGAAGCTGGCTCCATGCTGGGAGCCTAATGTGGGACTCAATCCCAGGACCCCAGGAACACTCCCTGCGACGAAGGCAAGCACTCAACTACTGAGCCACCCAGGCGTCCCCAACTTCAATGTCCTTAAAATCCTTTCCTTTTCTATCCAAAAGAAGTGACTTCTGTTATTCCCTATGTTAAGGCTCTTGTTTAACGTCAGACGTGTGAGAAATTCATTAATTCAATAAATATTTACTGAATGCCTTAACTATGTGCCAGTCTCTTACTCTAAGGCACTTGGGATGCATTAGTGAACAGAAAAGATCACTACACACAGAGCTTACATTCTAGTCCGGGAAAACAGACAATGAAAACAAACACAATAATTAACTATATTTGAAAGTGATAAATAATATGGAAAAGAGCAAGGTAGAGCAAGGTACAGGGAATTAGAAACAACTTGGTGGGGTGGTCCTGAGGTACGTGTATGTGAAAACAGCAAAGAGTCTACTGTCTTTGGAGCTAAATGAACAAGGCAGAGAGCAGTAAGAGTGGAGGTCAGAGGGATAGGGAGCAGCCAGAGAATATGTTTCATAGGCCAACACTTCTCTTTGTATCCTAATTAATTTTCTAAATAAACTCATAAACAGTTTCAAGTTGCCTACACTCTTACACATCACTAAAATAAAAGAGAAGATCAGAATGAGGGCAGCCCAGGTGGCTCAGCAGTTTAGCGCCGCCTTCAACACAGGGCCTGATCCTGGAGACCGGGGATCAAGTCCTGCGTCAGGCTCCCTGCATGGGCCTGCTTCTCCTCTGCCTGTGTCTCTGCTTCTGTGTGTGTGTGTGTGTGTGTGTGTGTGTGTGTGTGTGTGTGTCATGGAGAAATAAAATCTTTAAAAAAAAAAAAAGATCAAAATGACACCCCAACTGTTCCCACCAACAGACTGATCTAATCCTGAGGTCATTTTCTTCATTTGATGGTGGTGGTCTCAACTACAACAGAATTTTTATAGATGTAAGGTCCATGGGGATGTCTCCAGAAGCAAACCAAGATCTCAGGGTTCATAAACCAGAAATGCCCTAAACCAAATCTTACATCCTGGGACTCAGAACTTCCCCAGTCTCTAGAAGGTACTTTGGAGGAAAGGTATTAGCAAGACAGCTTCCGACATTTTAACACTATGAACTCTCATAAGTAAAACAAATAATCTTCAAAGTTGGTTTGGAGGAAACCAGAGCACCATTAGTAATCCATGGTTCATATAGTTTATGGCTTTTCATATGCTACCATTATAATAAGCTCACCTATTGCAAACAGTCACAAAGCTTCTGCTGTCAGGCCTAAAGTAGGAAGCTACTTTACATTATAACAAAACTGTATTCTTATTAGTTGACCTAGTCCAAAATTTTACAAATTCGCTTCAATACTACATTTCCTAGCTTCCTCTTTCTAAAGCTGAAAGAGGAAAAAATAATTCCCTGAAAGAAATACAATTATGACTCTAAATATAAAAAGGGACAGTTACAAGAGTGACCTGCTCCGAGAAGATCTGAGCAACGTGAAGAAATCTGCAGATTTTTTTTTTTAAGATTTTATTTATTTATTCATGAGAGACACACAGACAGGCAGAGATGTAGGCAGAGGGAGAAGCAGGCTCCATGCAGGAAGCACGATGTGGGACTTGATCCTGGGACTCTGGGATCACGCCCCGAGCCAAAGGCAGATGCTCAACCACTGAGCCCAGGCATCCCAGAAATCTGCAGATGTTAAATATTCAGTAACATTTAATATCATAGGTAATTATAAAAGCAAAAGAATATTCAGAATCCTGCATAACTCTCTAATCTTCAATCTCTAGTTTCAAAGAGTCCAGGACTGAAAGTAAAATCACCTCTTATGCCCTTTACCTAATTACTCGTCAATGGAAAACAATTTTTTTTTAATATTAGAATCAAGAACACTTAGCGTTTATACCTTGTTGAGTTCTTCTATCCTTCTGATTAGGTACGGGTTACTGGAGGAATTCTCAAAGTAGACATAATCTGTAATTAAAGGAAGTAAAGACCTTAATCTTTTCAACAGAAAGTTCACATTTGTCAATCTATGACTTTCTATATTAGGCAATGCACATTCAAAATGAAGCACATAATTCATTCCCGGTTAAAAGCAAATTTAGCAATACAACCTTAATATATTTTCTCATGCCTACTATTCACAGACCCTTATTTTCCTGAAATTTTCATTTAACAATTAATGTTTTATCAAGCTCTCTGAGCCTTTCATGCCACACATCACTTCTTTAATAATAAACAAAAAGACTCCTCATCACCGAGTAGTCAGGGCTGACTAAACATGTGTCTTTCATGCTATAACTGCTTCCACATCTTTCCCCTCCAATCCAATTTACCCTGGAGTATGCTTCTCACATAAAACTATTGACCTAAGACAAATTCAGAGCATCTTGAAAAGCTTAGCAGCCCAAAGTACATTTCAATCACCAACTTAAAAAAAAAAAAAAAAAATCAGGTGAGCAGAATAGGTAAGAGGAAGCACACTGACAAACTTCCACAGCTCTATCTGGGATGATGGGGGGGGGGGGGGCATGAAAGGGGATTCCCTTTCTGAGAGACAGAGCTCTCTGGAGATGGTTATCAGGATTTTGTTATGCTCTTTACCATATTTAATACAGATCCATTTGGGGTCTTGTTATAAAAAAAAAAAATCACCGCAGGCTTTCAATAAAAAAGATAAAAATTTTCAAGTGTGGCTTTTCCTCTCCTGTAATAGGCTCACTGGAAACTTCCCACTGTGTGTTTATTTGAAAGGCTGGGCTGCATTGTTATTGTCTATCTTAGTGGCTCTTTCCGTCGTCTCTCTTCTGCAAAGTGGCCTCATTTGGCCAGGCCATTCCCACTACCATCCATCAGGAGCTCAGCTAATGAGCAGAGAAGACCAAGTCTCACACACAAACACGCCACTTATCTGAATTATTATTCTACCAAGAAAGAGGGAGGAGGGCGTCGTGAGTAGGGAGAAAGTTTGTTTGACCTTATTTCTCTTTTCTGCAGAGGGCTGAGAAGGCAGTCACCAGAGCAAACGTCCGGGCAGAGCTCAACTCCCCACCTCTGGCCGCGGTGCCCTGGCCCCACTACGCCCCATCTTGGGGGGGCTGGGCAAGAAACGGGAGGGGGGAGTGAGGAAGGAGAGGTGAAGGGCCCTATCCCCGCCAACAGGCCTGTCCAGCTGTGCCTGGCTGAGCCCCCATCGCCCCCACCCCCCGCTCCCAACTGAAGGGGTGAAGGAGTAGAGCGGGGGGGCGTCCCCCCATCCTCTCCAACCCCCCCACTGCCTGGAAGCCACGCAGGGAAAGAGCACCCCACTGGGGGCTCGACGGCCGACACCCAATGGGGGCGTCGCGGAGGGGGGCAGCTGAGAATTCACACCCCCAAGTACAGGCCCGGCCGGCCCTAGAAAACTGAGCGGGGGTGCGAGCGAGGGGGAAGGTGGGCGCCGGCCCCCGGCGGGCCACGGCCGGGGGAGGGGCGGGTGGCGCGGGTGGGGAGCCCCGGCCCCTCCTGCGGGCCCCGGCGCCCCTGCCCCCCGCGCCCGCGGCCCCCGGCGGTTAGGGTGAACTCGCCCCGACCCCCCACTCCCGGAGCCCGCTCCCAGACGGGCCGGGTCGGGCCGAGCCTTCCTACCTCCGACCCGGTACATGTTGGCCGCCATGTCCGCCCGCCCGCCCGCGGAGCCCGAGCCGAGCCCCGCCCGCCGCGCCGCCGCCGCCGCCGCCGCCGCCGCCGCCGCCGCCGCCGCCGCCGCCGCCTCAGCCTCGGCCGCCTCAGCCTCGGCCGCCGCCGCCGCCGCCGCCGCCGCCTCGCCGCGGGGGGGAGGGGAGGGAGGCACCGAGGGGAGGGGAGGGGGAAGCGAAGGGGAGGGGACGCCGCGGGGTGGGGGCAGGTTCCCGCCCCCAGCGACGGGCCAGCCGGGCCGAGCGGGCCGGGCCGGGCCGGGCCGGGGGAGGTCGCTGCGGGGCCCGCGGGGACCTGGGGAGGCGGCGGCTTGGGGGCCCTCGCCGGAGGTGGGCGACCCCAGGGCAAGGGTCGTGGCCGAAGCGGAGGCCTGCAGTGGCAAATGCGGACCTGGAGCGGTGGGAGAATTGGGGTGGGGGCAGGGGCTCAGGCTCTCCCGAGCCCACACAGCCCCAGCCACCGTACCCTGTCACCTGGCCACCCGCAGACAGGTCTTCCTCCTTGCTGCGTCCCTGGGGAGCCCTTGTATGCAAGACCTTGAGCACGTGGGCGCCTGCCTCAGGGCAAACACTTGGAAACAAATAAGTGCGCCCAGCAGAGCGCCTGCCTCATGGTGGTGATGGAACCTGCATACCCTGGGGCCAGGAGGACCCTGGTGCTACCAGCTTCCCCAGGGAGCGTGCTAGCTGGAGAGAAGTCCAAAAACACTGACCCCCTCCCAAGTCACCCCAACTGCATTGACAGGTCTATCAAGTTCACCCCACACCTGGGCTGAACAGAACCCACTCCCAGCGGAGGCCTGGCCTCTAGACAGACCCTATATCCAGTGCCGCCCTGCCAGGAAAAGAGGCCCTTAGGAAAGGGACCCTACTTATTCGCCATTCCCACCCCCTCTCCACAAAGGGGGAGATGGTTTCAGTCCCCTTACTGTTGATGGACTTTTAACTAGTTATGTGCCTAATGCTTTTGAATCATTATTTTCCCATGCCAATTCTCTAGGCAATCCCAGCATTCTCAGCCTCCATTCCCTCACAGAAACAAGCAAAAAAACAAATTGAATTGAATCTTAGCTGGCAATCCCCCAAATGAATGCAAACAACTTTTTAAAAAGCCAGCAGCACCTGACTCTTGATTTTGGCTCAGGTCATTATCTGGAGGCGGTGTCCAGGCACACACACACACCCCCCCCCATGCTCAGTGAGGAGTCTGCTTGGGATTCTCTCTCCCTGTCGCTCTGCCTCTCCTCCAAGTGCTCTCTCAAATAAACCTTGATAAAAATTTGTTTTAAATTGAAAAAATAAAAAGCCAATCCATTCCAAACTACTTCCAGACATCATTATATAATCAAGGGTAAGATGATCCCTCACTGTTGTGAGTTGTTTGTGGAGTTTCTGGTGATTTACAGCTACATGTTGGTGACCCTGGGTATGGGATCTGTGCAGGGATGGGCAGTGTCCCCAGAAAAGAAGATTGTGTTGTGTTTGAATGGTGATGGCATATGTGATGGTCCATGATCACAAATTATTAAAGTGAAAAAAATAATGCTCTATATAGCTGAGGCAAAGTAAAAAATAAAGCACATTTGCCTGAATTACCTTGATGATGTGTGTCACCCAAATTTATTCAGGTACAAAATGAGAACATTAATTCCATTTCACAGGTGGGGTAAGGATCAGTTGTGACAATATATGAAAATGCTTTATAAACTATTCAGCATAGAGCAGTATGCAAATAACAGGTGTCTGTTGTTTTTTATTAACTCCATAAAGTTTCAGATTCCCAAGGGTTTTTACACCATGTGTACAGTGTGAACCTGTGTCAGCTCTTCTGACCCAGAGAAAAAAGCAGAAGTGTTCTGTTATGCACACTGACTAGCTGTTACCATAATCCTTTTACTGGAGATCCCACAGAAAACGTATTATGACATATCTGACATCACTCTCTCCATTTCTGTGCTGACAAATAGATTGAATAATTCACCTGGAGTCTTCCAGCAGTATTGGGATTATAATTCTGCCCTTTCCTCTGGCCTAGAATTCTCTAAACCAGGAAGCCTTTCTCCAGTGAACAGGCCTCTGGAAACCATAAATTACAAAGGAATGCATCACAAGTTTTAAAGTGTTTGCCCAGGGATCCCTGGGTGGCATAGCGGTTTAGCACCTGCCTTTGGCCCAGGGTGCGATCCTGGAGACCCGGGATCGAGTCCCACGTTGGGCTCCCGGTGCATGGAGCCTGCTTCTCCCTCTGCCTATGTCTCTGCCTCTCTCTCACTGTGTGCCTATCATAAATAAATAAAGTGCCCATTACTTTTAAGTAAATGAGCAAGGAATCCCCAACATCTCTTCTTTAGTGATGAGGATGGCTGGCATAGAGAGAAGGGACCTAATATGTAGGAAGCTCTTGACATGTGATGAACACTTTATATATTTAAATTTTTAGCACAAGCCTTTGCTATAGGTGTCAGTCCGTAATCATATTTTGAAGAATTTGAGGCTCAGAGGGGTTAAGTGTCTTGCTCAAGGTTTTAAAGCTAAATAGCCAAAGTAGGAGTGAAGTTTAGGTCTGGTTGATGGCATGGTTGTGAGCTGAACCATGCAGCCTATGGAGGTGGAGGTGCCTTTGCTATCTTTGAAGATTAAGACTTTTCCACCCTTTGTCTGGTCCAAGGGTTTCTTTTAATCTCCAAACACTTGCTAACCTCCCATATGGCAGTACTTTTTTTTTTTTTTTTTTTTAAGATTTTATTTATTGGGATGCCTGGCTGGCTCAGTGGTTAAGCATCTACCTTCGGCTCAGGGCATGATCCCGGGGTCCTGAGATCGAGTCCAACATCGGGCTCCCTATAGGGGCCTGCTTCTCCCTCTGCCTGTGTCTCTGCCTCTCTCTCTCTCTCTCTCTCATGATACATAAATCTTTAAAAATAAAAATAAAGAAGACATGTCTCTCAGACCATGCCAGAAATCCCAGGGCACATCCAGCCTCCTGTGGGTAAAATTTCCTGGCACGGCTATTGTGATTAAAGAATCAGGATAAGAGATTTCCTAAAGGCCCAAGACATTCCTTGTGTCAGTTTCTAGCATCCTACCACTTAGCTGAAGAGAAATGGATGTTCAGGAAAACGTTAGATGAGACAGAGTTGGTTTTTGTCATAATCTGAGGATGGAGTTTTCGAACAGGCTCTGCGGAGCTGACTGAAGGGTCTGGAAGCTTTGTGATATCAGGAAAGGAACTTTTGTGAGGGATGGGGTTATAGAATGTAACTAATCTGAGAGTAGATGCCAGGTTTTGAATAAAGGACTATATTTTATTGTGTTTTCTATGATTCATCTCTCTCTTTTTTTTCTTATCTTTCGCAAACTTATTTAGTAACATTCTTTTGGAAAGAGGCAAGCCTGTCTCAGCTATTCTAAGGAAGTCTGGGTTTTAAAGGTGGAGGAATGTATCCTAGGAGAAAGGTAAGGGTAAAATAGCAAGAATCAAAGCAAGCGAGCCCCTGAGGGAAAGAAAACCAGAGTCAGGAGTTTGGTAGTTTCTCCTGTGAGGGAGGTTCTCCTTCCATCTGTCCCTGTGCTGAAAACATGAAACTCAGGGTCAGTCCCAGAAGGTCTTTTTTGGAAATGTGCATTTAGGATTTCATGGTTCTCTCGAGCCCTCAAAGGGGAGCTGGCTCAGCCCTTGGGTTGCCTCCACAAGGAGGTTCCTACTCTGATGACAACATTGCTTCCAGGTAGCAGAAAAGTCACAAAGGGGACAAGCATGAACTCCTGGAAGGTTGAACTAGTTGATCTTAGAGCTTCCCCTTTAGCCTGCCTAGTGCTATGAATTTGATGGCTGGACTGTACAGGGCGTGGAGTTAGGAAAGAGAATTCTAAGGGGCAATGGGAATGTCTAAGGGATATTACAGGAACTGTTTATAGGAATGACTCAGGCTTCAGTAAAGGGGATTAGACAGGGCAGAGAGTCTAGGCAAGAGATCAGTTGGTAGGCTGGCAAAAGGGATGATGGCCTGACCTAGAGTAGAGGCAGTGGGATGGGAAAAAAGTAGAAGGATCTGAGAAAGACTTAGGAGGTGGGGGCTATGTGACCCAGTGGCTCTGGGGAGGCACAGAGTGAAAAGGTAGCACCAAGTTATGAGTAACTGGGTAGAGAGAGGTATGATGTGGTGAGTTTAAAATACTGTAGGGGAGGTAGTACCTGGCTGGCTCAGCAGGAAGAGTATAAGACTCTCAATCTCAAGGTTGTGAGTTCAATCCCCACATTGAGTGTACAGATTACTAAAAACAAAGTAAACTTGTTTTTTAAAGATTTTATTTATTTATTCATGAGAGACACAGACACAGAGAGAGGGGCAGAGACACAGGGAGAGGGAGAAGCAGGCTCCATGCAGGGAACCCGATACGGGACTTGATCCTGGGTCACCAGGATCATGCCCTGGACCAAAGGTGGCGTTAAACCTCCAAGCCACCAGGTCTGCCCACAAAATAAGCTTTAAAAAATTAATTAATGAGGGGATCCCTGGGTGGCTCAGCGGTTTGGCGCCTGCTTCGGCCCAGGGCAAAATCCTGGAGTTCCAAGATCAAGTCCCGCATCAGGTTCCCGGCATGGAGCCTGCTTCTCCCTCCTCCTGTGTCTCTGCCTCTCTCTCTCTCTCTCTCTCTCTGTCTATCATAAATAAATAAATAATAATAATTAATTAATTAATGAAAAAAATTATAAAATACTGGGTCTGTCTGGCTGGCTCAGTTGGAGGAATAATGTGGCATTTGATCTCAGGGTTATGAGCTCAACCCCCAAGTTGAGTATAGAGATTACTTTAAAAGATAAAAATCTCAAAAAATAAAGTTAAAAAATAAAACAAATAAAATACTGTAGGGAAGGCAATTTGGGGGGAGGAGGGATAGTTGACAGGTTCAGTGTTAAATGGATTGTGTTCAAGGTGCTTTTGGAAAGATCCAGATAGATGTTTCCTCTTTAGGACAGAGGTGGATGAGTAGGCCTAGAGCTTAGGAAAGAGATCTGGGCTGGAAATATCTTCTTCTGTGTCACCATCTGCACACAGCCCAGTCTGTCTTGTCTAAGGAATAAACCAAACCCTGGCCCCAGGGGAAGAAGCAGGTTCCCTGAGTCCTTCAGCTTGGGTAAAAACAGGTTTAGCAGGTCCAGGTTCAGGAGATCAGAGTCCAGGTCCAAATGTGCAAACAGGCAGGGCATGGGCAGAGAGCCACACAAGTCACTGACCAAGACAGATAGTGAAGACGAAGGGGAGTGCCCAGGGCTGACCATCTCACAAGGGTCAGTGAGCAAAATTCTCAGACAGAGCTCGAGAGTTCTGCTCTCAGCTCTGAAAAAGCAGCCAGACTTGGGAAGAAGGAACACAGAAAGCCAGAAAGAAGGAAAAAGGAAAGGAAGGATACAGTCTGAAAAAGCAAATCTGGCTATTTCCTACTTACTTTCTTGTCTCTAAGATGGTATAATGGGTTGAATGGTGGTTTCCCAATAGATATGACCACCTAGAACTTGTGAATCGGATCTTATTTAGATAAAGTGTATTTTCAGATGAAATAAAGTTAAGGATCTGGAGATGAGGTCATCCTGGACTAGAATGGGCCCTAATTCCAATGACAAGTATTCTTATGAGAGACAGAAGACACAGAGTGAAGAGTGGAAAAACCATGTGAAGGTGGAGGCAGAGACTGGAGTTATTCAGCCTGAAGCCAAGGAATGCCAAAGATTGCCAGCAACCACCAGATCATGGGGAAGAGACATGAAACAGATTCTCCCTTAGAGCCTTTGAAAGGAATCAACCCCGCAGACACCTTGTTTTCTGGGTTCTGGTCTCCAGGATTGTGTGGAAATATGTTTCTGTTGTTTAAAGCCACCCAATTTGTGGTAATTTGTTATAGCAGTCCTAGGAAACTAATACAGATGGTATCCACAACTCAACTTTAAGTAAACATAGATTCAGCCAGAAAACACCGAACATTAAATGCAGAGACTAGGGGACACAGAATAAGAGAAGAAAAGAGAGACGGGCAGAGAAAGAAGGGGATCCAATACTACTTCATCTAATCCTGTCTAACCCCTTGAGACAAAGCTCGGCTGACCACATCTTGGTCTCTCCTTCTAGCTGTCTTGGTTGGCTTAGTACTAAAAGAACCCCCGATTGCTATGACCCCCAGCTAAGAGCCAGTGGAGGCATCCCAACATTTTTTCTTCACCAACACACCTGAAGGATGTCACACATTCCCAGGAGCAGCAATTGATTACCAATATGGTGCTGTACCAACTAACCTCTTAATTGGGTTCTTTTGTCAGAAAGCACTCTGGCTACTCTGATCCCAATCCGTACTTCTATAGTGGGTGGTGTGGTGGAGGCTACCAAAAATATAAGTCTTGTCTACAAAAATGCCCTTTCATTCAACAAATATGTATTAAGCACTATTGAAGGCAATGAGGATATACCAGTGACTGAAACAGACAAAATACCTGTACCCTTGGAGCTTGTATTCTAGTGGGGAAGACAGACAATGAGAAGTAAAGAAATCAGTTGATACGCCCTGGGCCGAAGGCAGGTGCTAAACTGCTGAGCCACCCAGGGATCCCCTAGATGTTTTTAAACACAGGAGTGATGGAGATCTGATTTAGGTGTTTTTAAAAGATTACTTAGGCCATAAAGAACACAGATAGAAAGGGGTAGTTATGACTTCCAGTTCAAAAGAACGTGATTGTCGGGACATCTGGGTGGCCCAGTCGGTTAAGCGGCAAACTCTTGATTTTGGCTCAGGTTATGATCTCAGGGAACTGAAATTCAGCCTCCTATCGGGCTCCCCACTCACCAAGGAGTCTGCTTGTCCCTCTCCTTTTCCTCTCCCTGCCCCTCAACCTTCCTCACACTCTCCCACTCTAAAATCAGTAAACAAATCCTTTAAAAAAAATGATGGAAAAAAAATCATGATGGGATGCCTGGGTGGCTCAGTGGTTGAATGTCTGCCTTCGGCTCGGGGTGTGATCCTGGGGTCCCAGGATCAAGTCCCACATTAGGCTCCTTGCATGCAGCCTGCTTCTCCTTCTGCCTATGTCTCTGCCCCTCTCTCTCTCTCTCTCATGAATAAATAAATAAAATCTTAAAACAACAACAACAACAAAAACCATGATTGGGGCACCTGGGTGGCTCAGTTGGTTAAGCATCTGCCTTCAGCTCAGGTCATGATCCCAGGGTCCTGGGACAGAGCCCCTCGTAAGGCTTTCTTCTCATCTGGGAGCCTGCCTTTCCCCCTCCCTCTGCTGCTCCCCCCCCTACTAATGCTCTCCTCTCACTCTCTCTCAAATAAATAAATAAAATCTTAAAAAAAAAAAAAAAGCATGATTGTGTTCTCTGTTGTCTCCTTTGGATAGTAGGAATTCAAAACTCACCAATCTAAAATTTATTTGGGGGGAGATGCCTGGGTGGCTCAGTCAATTAAGCATCTGCCTTCAAATCAGATCATGATCCCAGGATCCTGGGATGGTTCCTGCATGGGGGTCCCTGCTTGGCAAGGAACCTGCTTCTTCCTCTCCTGCTCCCCTTGCTTGTACCCACTCTCTCTGTCAAAATTTTTTTTCATTTTAAAAATTTTATTTATTTATTTATTTTAAGATTTTATTTATTTATTCATGAAAGACACAGAGAAGGCAGAGACATAGGCAGAGGGGGAGAAGTAGACTCCCCGCAGGAGGCCGATGTGGGACTTGATCTTGGAACTCCAGGATCATGCCCTGAGCCAAAGGCAGACACTCAACCACTGAGCCACCCAGGTGTCTCTAAAAAAATTTTTTTTTTCTTTTTTTATTTGAGAGAGTGCATGTGTGCAAGCACAAGCAGGGGAAGGGGCAAGGAGAGAGAGGAAAAGAGGGGAAGCAGACCACCCGCTGAGCAGGACTCCATGCAGGGATGGATCTCGATCTCACAATCCTGAGAGAATGACCCTGGCGATCATGACCTGAGCCAAACCAAGAGTCAGACACATAACTGACTTAGCTACCCAGGACCCTCACCAATCCAAAATTTGTGCTGATGAAAAACCCAAACTCCTCCTGTGTTTCATTGGTATGATAGTGAAAGAGACCACGTCAAACTCCATCTGTGGTTCTGAGACCCGTATGTAATTGTGATGGGGAAAATGGCAACATATACTGGCCACTTAAAAAAATTTTTATACCGGGATCCCTGGGTGGCGCAGCGGTTTGGCGCCTGCCTTTGGCCCAGGGCGCGATCCTGGAGACCCGGGATCGAATCCCACGTCGGGCTCCCGGTGCATGGAGCCTGCTTCTCCCTCTGCCTTTGTCTCTGCTCGCCCCTCTCTCTCTCTCTCTGTGACTATCATAAATTTAAAAAAAAAAAAAGATTTTTATACCAAATCACTATCCCATGTTGGAGATAGGGATTACTTTAAAAAAGAAAAAAGAAAAGACAGCAAAAATTTTTTTACCAAGTAAGACAACACCTAATCATGTAGGCTGTTCTTCCCCTTTACCTCTAGTACTTGAACAGCTTTTCATGGGCCATTCACCTCTTCTTTCAGGTGAATTGCATCTTTGTAATGGGGCATATGGTAAGAACAGTGAATTCCATGGATATGAGCCACTTACTACATTTTTTCATCTTAAAAAAGGTTTCTTGGTTGTAAGTGATGCTCTGTGTAATAGCATGGCCTGAAATAAAGCTTTTTGAAAGTTTAAAAAAAAATCACTTGAGCTGCTATGCAGTAGACTGGGGAATACAAACAGGGAGACTAGTAAGAAGGCTAACAGTTTAAGGAGGAAGTAGGTAACAAATGTTGGAAATAAAATCATAGCTTCCATGGCCAATGAAGATACTTTTTTCTTTAAGATTTATTTATTTATTAGAG
Source organism: Canis lupus baileyi (assembly GCF_048164855.1). NCBI lineage: Eukaryota > Metazoa > Chordata > Mammalia > Carnivora > Canidae > Canis > Canis lupus. Next base: position 30,835,710 of record NC_132849.1, read on the forward strand.
AGCAAGAGATCGTGGTGGAGAGGGGCAGAAGAAGAGGGAGAGAAAGAATCTTAGACACACTGTTAACTATGGAGCCCAATGTGGGGCTGGATCTCACATCCCTGAGATCACGACCTGAGCTGAAATCAAGTCAGACACTTAACCAACTGAGCCACCCAGGTACCCCAAAGGAGATGCATTTTTAAGGCAGAGCCAACGGTTCTTGCTAAAGGTTTGGATGTAGGCAATGAGAGGATAAAACCAATGGACATTAGTACTTCCAAATGCTTGTAGATATGTTTGGAGGTGTTATAGATAAGTGGATATGGGCTCGGGAACTCAGCACAGAGATCCAGGCTAAAAATGCAAATCTGTGTAGGCAATCCATGAAGCTGGGGATTGAGCAGATCAGCTGACAAAGACTGTAGATGGAGGCCAGCAGAAGCCTGAGCCCTGGAGCAAGCCAGCACTGATAGCAGGTGCTGTACCCTGGCTGTACCAGAGGAACTACTACAATACCAAGCCCCACCCCCAGGGATCCAGATTTAATTAATGTGGAGTGGATCCCGATTTCCAGTTTAAAAAAAAAAAAAACAACAACTTAGGTTATTCTATTTTTTTAAAAAGATTTTATTTGAGAGAGCGCACACATGCGCATGAGCCAGAGGAAGGGCAGAAGGAGAAGTAGACTCCCCGCTGAGCAAGAAGCCTAGCTAAGGGCTCGATTTCAGGATCTCAGGACCCCGGGATCACAATCTGAGCCGAAGTCAGATGCTCAACCAATTGAGCCACTTGGACACCCCTCTTGGGTTATTCTTTTTTTTTTTTTTGAGAGAGAGACAGAATTAGCAGGGGAAGGGGCAGAGGGAGAGGAAGAAGCAGATTCCTCACTGAACAAGGAACCCAATGTGGGGCTTGATATGGGGCTCGATCCCAGGACCCTGAGATCATGACCTGAGCTGAAGGAAGATGCTTAATCAAGTGAACCACTCAGACACCCCCCTCTTAGGTTATGTTAATATACAGTCAAGATTGAGAACTACTCATGTAGTAAACCAGGAAGAGGAGAGGCACAGAGGCGGCCTGAGTGAGCAGTGAGGTAGGTAGGAGAAAAACCAGAAGAATACAGGTTCCAGGATCCAAGTGAATAAGGGAAGGGTTCAACTGTGACAAACCACAGCTACCGATGACCAGTGAATTTGACAAGGTGCCAGTCATCAGAGGCCAACTGCAAGCCATCTTTCCTTTGTTGGGTCCTGACTCTCTAGATATCTAAGCAGCCCAAAATGAATTAGCAGAGCTCTGGCCCTAGATAGTCTACAGAGTGGATGACTCCAGGCGTAGAGAGGAGCCTTATGAACCCCTCAAACTGAGGGATAGAGACTAGAGTTTGCTCTTTTCATCAGCTCCTTTTATCTCTATCTGTAGGTTTATAGCAGCTGCCCTTTCTAAAAGAGACTGAGGGAAGTTTATTTGCACTCTTGATTTCAGAAAGCACGGAATATGTTGAAGGGCTTAAAGCTATACTTTGAACTTCTGGATAAATAAATCGCTGTTTATGTTTCCTTTTATCTCTGCAGAGTTTGGGAGGAAAAAAAGCATGAGTATTACAGAGCTGCCCCAAGGAGCTTCTTCTACAAAGCCAGGCCAGGACCATATTATTAATGGCGACTAACACAGTGCTTCCCATCTAATTGCACAGATCAGAATGCTGAGGGGCTAGCTCCAAAAAAGAGGGTACCCGGAGGCAGTTTAATCTTTTTGAGGTTTTGGCAAATGATACCCAGGACTTGTCCAGCCAAATCCCATCATTGGCTCCTTTCTGTAAGAGGAGAAAAGTGTGCATCCTCTGGAAGCCCGAACTCCCCCCCCCCGCCCCCCGCCCAGGCTTAGGGTATAATGGGGTGAAATTTAGACTGTGTTCTTGAAATAGAAGGTGGAGCCCATGTTACAAGCCAAAACTCTGGAGGTGGAGGGAGAATAGAAGGTTCCCGCATTTCATGGAGTCACCTTATTCCTCTGCCCTAGAACTCAGCTGCCTCCTTATATTTGGTGTCCTGATCCTCTCCTCTATATTCACACAGACTCTAGGTTGGACCTGTTCTAAGTGGCCCTGAAGACTCTCCACCAGGTCGGAGCAACCTCAAAGGTGGAGTGTGAACACTCTGGGGTGGAGGTGTTCTTGCGTCTTCCTGCTCCTCCCACTCTCCTGACCAACACACACACCCTTGCACCCCCACATAGTCCCTCAGATCTGGGCTGCCATGAGGATGACACAGTGACTCCATCCAGAGGAGTAGCTTTGAGGAGAAGCCCTCAGGTTCAAGATGGACTTCTCCGTTTAATCCAGCTTCTCCCAAAGCAGCTGCAGCAGAGGGCAGACCCTGAGACTTGAGGGATGGTGTGACTCCCAGCTGGTGGCATGTTCCTGGGATCAGATGCATTATTTATGATGCTGATGTCAGCATGGCTCCCAGGCACCAGGGGAAATGGAAAAGGCACTTGGGCCTGGGCTGATTAAACTAAATATTTAAACAGGAATCAGGAATTGAAGCAAAATCCATTTTTCTTCAGTAAGGCAGAGAGCGCCACAAATGACTTCAAGGCTAGGGACTTAGTAAACACCACACAGATCATAAGAGAAGACTGGGGCTCCTGGCCCTCCACAGTCAACTCCCTATTCCCTCTCTGGAGCAAGTCTCAAGGGTTTGTGGGGGACTTGGGAGTTAGAGTAGGGGAAGGGAGATAGAGAAGCAGGGGAACAGTTTGAGCCACTGTGGGAATGAGATTAGGAGACACTAGGACAAAGTCAGGCCGGATTCCTGCCTCTGGCTGCTTTTTCTTTCTCCAGACACCTTTTTTCCTTGTCCATCAAGATCTATTCTAGGGCAGCCCTGGTGGCTCAATGGTTTAGCACCGCCTTCAGCCTAGGATGTGATCCTGGGGACCTGGGATCAAGTCCCAAGTCAGGCTCCCTTCTGCCTGTATCTCTGCCTCTCTATGTCTCTCATGAAAAAATAAATAAAATCTTTGAAGAAAAAAAAAGATCTGTTCTATTGCATTTTCCCACATTATCGCACTTACATTTTGATTAGCTATGAGGACGGTAAGGTGTCAGGCAACCATGAACCAACACTCTTCTCTTGATTCTTCTTATCCCACCAGAGACAGGTCCCAGGTCAGGAAGCCAACCTTGGCCCCTTTGCACACTAACACAGAGGAGACTCTACACAGAGAGCCCACAGGGGATTGGGGCCCTCCATTGACAAGATACGGAAATCTCCAGATTTGACCAACGATGAGATCTGAAAAGGAAATTTCCTGGTGGAAAGAAACATTTGTCATTTGATCTGGCTCTTCCCGCTGTTTTTTCCTCCCTACGGGGTCCCTCACTTATGTTTCCATACCAGTCACCATCCCTGGCCCCCAAGGATATGATTTTCTCAGTCTCAGCATGAACTTGCTCCCTTTCCCTCCCGTCCTCTCATTACAGTTGAGACAAGTTGACATTTTCAAAATTAACTTTTATAAGAATTTGGAAAGAGAGAGAAATAATTGCAGAAAATACAAATGAGTAAGTCCAATTCTGTTCAACATTTACCCAAAGTCTTGTGCTTAGCCAGTGTGCTATATTCCAGGTTACCTTGATGGATAAAATGACATCTGGTTCTCAAGGTGTTCACTACCCAGTGGGAGAGGCAGTCATGAATATATGATAAAGTATAATCTATTAAGATAAGGGCCATATTAGCTCAGGATTGGGAGCAATGAATATGGCCTGACATAGGGGCAGGGCTAGTAGGAGAAGACTTTAAGAGAAGCTAATAGTTAATCTGGACCTTCAATTAATATAAGGATTTTGCATGATAAAGAGTCAGGAAGGATATTCCAGATAAAGGGAGCAGCATATAGAAAGTACACACATAAAAAAAAAAGAAAAAGAAAGTATACACATGGCACATAGGAACCAACTGCAAAGTTCAGTCAGGGCTAAATTGCTAAGGAGTTTGACCTAATCATATGGTACCTATAGATAATGGTAGAGCTAACATAATTATGTTTCTGTCTAAGTAAGAAGTATAATAATGGCTAAAATGTAATAAATTGGCATTTTTTTTTTTAAATCTTTATTTATTTATGATAGTCACACACACAGAGAGAGAGAGAGAGAGGCAGAGACACAGGCAGAGGGAGAAGCAGGCTCCATGCACCGGGAGCCCGACGTGGGATTCGATCCCGGGTCTCCAGGATCGCGCCCTGGGCCAAAGGCAGGCGCCAAACCGCTGCGCCACCCAGGGATCCCTAAATTGGCATTTTGATTTATGTAACAGTCTTCTGTGACTGAGGTTGGCATAAATATATCAAGTCTCTAGACCAGCAGAACTGACGATAGAGTATGGGCTAAAATATTGCCACCCTATGAAGTAGCCAGGCTCCCTATAAGACTTATTTTTAATTTTTTTAAAATTTTTTTCTTAAGATTTTATTTATTTATTCATGAGAGACACACAGAGAGAGAGAGGCAGAGACACAGGCAGAGGGAGAAGCAGGCTCCCTGTGGGGAGCCCGACCTGGGACTCGATCCTAGGATCTCGGGATCACGCCCTGAGCCCAAGGCAGAAGCTCAACCGCTGAGCCACCCAGGCGCCCCAAGACTTATTTTTAAATTCAAAAGAGAGAAATATTTAAGAAGACAAGGGGTTGGGATCCCTGGGTGGCGCAGCAATTTGTCACCTGCCTTTGGCCCAGGGCACGATCCTGGAGACCTGGGATCGAATCCCACATCAGGCTCCCGGTGCATGGAGCCTGCTTCTCCCTCTGCCTATGTCTCTGCCTCTCTCTCTCTCTCTCTCTCTGTATGACTATCATAAATAAAAAATTAAAAAAAAAAAAAGACAAGGGGTAAATCAGAGCTCATTGCTTGAGTTGCATTAAAACTTTTACCTTGGTGTTAGGGACTGAATGTTCCTGTCTTCAGAAAATTTGCATGTTGAAATCCCAACACCCACAATGTGAGAGTATAGGAGGTGGAGCCTTTGGGAGGTAATTAGGTCATGAAGGTGAAGCCTTCACAAAAGGGATTAGTGCTTTTATAAAAGAAATCCTAGAGAACACTCTAGTGTCTTCCCCCAAGTGAGGCTACAGCAGCAAGTCTCAGCCTGGAAGGGGGCTTTCACCGTATCTCGACCATGATGGCACTTTGACCTTAGGCTTCCAGCCTCCAGAATTGTGAAGAGTAGATTTCAGTTGTTTATAAACTTCCAGTCTATTGTACCCTGTTACCATTCTCCAAATGGTCTAATATGTTTGGGAAAGGCAAGAATGACCCAAATATGAAGAAAGGCAGTGTTATTGCCCGAATACCCTTCCTGTGTGTTGGTTCAATTTCAGAAATCCCAGCTGTCTGTGGTGCCTTGTTGGCTCAGTTGGTTGAGCGTCTGACTCTTGATTTCAGTTCAGGTCCTGATCTCAGGGTCATGAGATGGAGCCCTGCATGAGGCTCCTTGCTCAGACGAAGTCTGCTCTCATGGGTCTTAGGATCAAGCCCTGGTGTTTGGCTCCCTGCTTGGTAGAGAGTCTGCTTCTCCATCTGCCCCTCTCCCTGCCCATGCTCTCTCTCTCAAATAAATAAATTAATAAAATCTTAAAAAGAAGGAAAGAAAGTTCTTTCTTTTGGGGCTCCTAAGAGAACTGGTTATATAGGCTTAAGAACTTGAGAGAAGTGGTTATTCTGGCCTTTTAGACTTCCAGATGATGGGAACTTAGAGATTTTTAAGGATCTAAAATCCTCAAAACTTAAGAAATCTGAGGACTGAAGTTGCCCAGGCCTTTGAAAAATTAACTGAAGAGTAATGGATGGCAGATTATAACAATTTTTTAAAAAGGTAAATAGGAGTGCCTGGCTAGCTTAGTCGGTAGAGCATGTGACTCTTGATGTCACCGTCATGAATTCAATCCCCACATTGGGTGTAGAGATTACTAAATAAATAAGCAAAAATTTAAAATATAAAGAAAATAAACATTAAGCAACTTGAGAAGAAATGCTGGCTAACAATGGACCAAAATTTATAGAATCCCAAAGCTATGGTACCGTGTTCCCTCTGCCATCTCTCTCTGGCCCTAAGTCTCTAAGAAATTTAGGAAAATACTGACTTCTCCCACTAAAACCTATAAAATATGAGTGAAAAAAGTAAGCTGATTAAAATTCATATGGTACCATTATATTAAAAAAATTTTTGGATGAGCACTGAGTGTTATACTATATGTTGGCAAATCGAAATTCAATAAAAAACTAAAAATAAGGGGATCCTTGGGTGGCTCAGTGGTTTGGCGCCTGCCTTCAGCCCAGGGCGTGATCCTGGAGTCCCAGGATCGAGTCCCTCGTCAGGCTCCCTGTGTGGAGCCTGCTTCTCCCTCTGCCTGTGTCTCTGCCTCTCTTTCTCTCTGTCTCTCTCATGAATAAATAAAATCTTTTAAATTTTTTTTAAAAATAAAAATAAATAAATAAAATATAAAATAAAATAAATTAGGGATGATTGGCTGGCTCAGTGGTTGAGCATCTGCCTTTGGCTCAGGGCATGATCCTGGAGTTTCAGGATCGAGTCCCACATCGGGCTCCCTTTGGGGGGCCTGCTTCTCCCTCTGCCTGTCTCTCCCTCTCTGCCTCTCTCCTGAATAAATTAATAAATAAAAAAATAAATAAAATCTTTAAGAAAAAAATTAGGAGTGACTGGGTGGCTCAGTTGGTAAGATGTCTTGATCTCAGCTCAGGTCTTGATCTCAGGGTCAATGAATTCAAGCCCCACTTTGGAGCCTACTTAAAAAAACAAACAAAATTAGATATCTGTAGTGTAAATATATAGGCATATATAAATGTATCAAGACTGGTGGGAATATCTATACCTAACAGTACTTACCTCTGGCTCTGGGGGCAGAGAGCTGTGTGAAAAAATAACTCAGTTTTCTTCTGGGTACTTCCATATTGCTCTAAGTTTTTTTTTTTTTTACAATGAGAATGTACTATGGGATGCCTGGGTGGCTCAGCAGTTGAGTGTCTGCCTTCGGCTCAGGGAGTGATCCTGGAGTCCAGGGATCAAGTCCCACATGGGGCTTCCTGCATGGAGCCTGCTTCTCCCTCTGCCTATGTCTCTGCCTCACACTCTCTCTCTCATGAATAAATAAAATCTTAAAAAAAAAAGGGGGGAATTTACTGTTACATTTTCATCAAAAATATTTTTTAGGGACACCTGGGTGGCTCAGTGGCTGAGTGTCTGCCTTTGGCTCAGGTCATGATCCCAGGGTCCTGGGATCAAAGCCTGCATCAGGCTCCTCACAGGGAGCCTGCTTCTCCCTCTGCCTGTGTCTCTCCATGAATACAGAAATAAAATCTTTTAAAAAACACATTTTTTTAAATTAAGAAAAAAGAAAAAAAATGAATGACATAGACACAATATGATAGAGTATAACTTTCTGAAGTCAAGTTTATTGGTCCAGAAATCCTCACTTATCTTGGGTGTTGGGACTGCACCCCTTTCCCTTACACCCATCCAGGAGCCAACCAGGGTGCTCGGCAGAGAGGTGGGGGAAAACACTGAGCCAAAGGGGAAAGACCGAGAGCCTCCCTAACCTTCCGGGACACCCCAGATTCCTGTTCCTTTCTGAAGTATAGCTTCATTCCACCCCTGCGTTCATGAGATCATCCTCTCCTTAATAACACATTTCTTTTTTTTTTCCTCTTAAAGTAACTTATATTAGCTTATGTAAACAAAAGCAACAACAACAAAATAAAATTAACCAAACAAAACAAAAAACTTAAGTAATGTAGCTAAGAAGATATCAGATCACAAATGCCAGTGTACTTGAGGCTAAGATGAAACTTTTTTGTGTGGAGACCACAGGGAGCCTCTGAAGGTCTGTGTGTGTGTGTGTGTGTGTGTGTGTGTGTGTGTGTGTGTGTGTGTTTTAAGATTTTATTTTTATTTATGAGAGAGAGAAAGAGAGTGAGGGAAGGAGCAGGAGAGGGACAAGCAAGCTCTGAGCTGAGCTGAGAGCCTGATTCAGGGCTTGATCTCAGGCCCCTGAGATTGTGACCTGAGCTGAAACCAGAGTAGGACACTTACCCAAGAGAGCCACCCAGGCGTCCCTATGTGTGTGGGTTTTTTTTTTTTTTAATTTTTTTATTTATGATAGTCACACAGAAAGAGAGAGAGAGGCAGAGACATAGGCAGAGGGAGAAGCAGGCTCCATCCACCGGGAGCCCGATGTGGGATTCGATCCTGGGTCTCCAGGATCGCGCCCTGGGCCAAAGGCAGGCGCCAAACCGCTGCGCCACCCAGGGATCCCTGTGTGTGGGTTTTTTAAAAAATATTTTATTTATTTATTTGAGAGAGAGTGAGAAAGAGCACAAGCAGGGGGAGCTGCAGAGGGGGTGGGAGAAGCAGGCTCCCCACTGAGCAGGCTCTCTGCTGAGCAGGACTCTGGGATCATGACTTAAGCAGAAGGCAGATATTTAACTGACTAAGCCACCCAGGAACCCCCTACCCTGGATTCCTGAAGGAACACATACCATGGACCCCTTTCCAATATAAACCCCCAATCCTAAGCAATAACAAGATTCACTCTTCTTTCCTTTTAAGTCTCCCAGACACTCTTTCTGCTCTACTCTATCACACTCAATAAACAGCTTGTACTTCCTCCTGGCTCAGGTTTGATCTCTATCCTATGCAAAGTCAAGTACTCTCTCCGCAAATGCAGTTGGAGTGGGTTGAGAGAAGAAGCACATCCCAGCTCTTAGCCCTGGACTGAGGTGCCAGTCTCCCTCCTACCTGCCCCCAAGTCCTCTGAGTCATACCCTGGACCTGCTGTTCCTTGCTTTCCAGGGCAGTGGGCAGCCCGCTGGCCATGGACCCTACAAGCATCTTCAGGAAAGCACGGCAGGACCCCTCTGGGTCTTTGGACCTGGCATGCCTCTATTGTTACAGAAAGCTTTTTTATTTTGTTTTTATTTATCTTCATTTATGTTTTTAAAGATTTTATTTATTCATTTGACAGAGAGAGAGAGAGCACAAGCAGGGGGAGTGGCAGGCAAAGGGAAAGGGAGAAGCAGGCTCCCCGCCGAGAAGGAAGTCCAACATGGGGCTCTATGCCAGGACCCTGGGACCATGACTCAAGCCGAAGGCAGACACCTAACTGACTGAGCCATTAGGCACCCCCAGAAAGCATTTTTTAGGATTTTATTTTTAATCCTACACCCAAAATGGGGCTCAAACTCACCACCCTTAGATCAAGAATCTCATCCTCTACTGACTGAGCCAGCCAGGCACCCCACAGAAAGCTTTTTGAATAGTCCAAATGAAAGAAGGTTTTAAGGCAGCCTTCTTCATATTCTGCTCTAAACTTGCTGATCAACTTAGATTCACTTGTATTCTGAATTATTTAGTAATTTACCCAAGAGAGAGAAGGAAGGAATAACTGAATCCCTACATTGGCTACAGGATCCTACACCTCTGATTTATATACCTCTACCCTTCTTTCTCTGCTATGGTCTTTTTTCCTCTTTCTCCGCTCACTGGAGCTCAGTTACACTGGTCTCCTGGTTATTCCCTGGCCATCCCAGACACTTACCAGCCTCAGGGCCTTTGCAACTGTGCTTACCCCAAAAGCCCCTCCCTCACCTGCTAATGACTTAGCTCAAATACTAACCTTCTCAGTTCAGCCCTCCCTGCCCATACTATTTAAAATTGTTACTTCTGGGCAGCCCCGGTGGCCTGGGGGTTCAGCCCAGGGTGTGATCATGGAGACCCAGGATGGAGTCCCACGTCAGGCTCCCTGCATGGAGCCTGCTTCTCCCTCTGCCTGTGTCTCTCCCTCTCTCTCTCTCTTTGTCTGTCGTGAATAAATAAATAAAATCTTAAAAAAAAAAAACAAAGTTGTTACTTCTGCCCAACTCCCCATCACCCCATATTGCCTTCTACTGCTCTGTTGTCATCTGACATACCACATATTTCACTTATTTATTATCAGTTCCTTCTCTTAAAATGTAAGCTCCTTGAGGACAGGTATGTCTGTTTGTTAAATCGATTGATGTTTCCTCAAGATCCAAAATAGCACCTGGCAAGCCTAAAATAATCTAGAAATACTCATTGATTTAATGAGTGAGCCAAACTCCTCATCCACTATTCCATCAAGGTATCATGTGCATAAAAATAACTACTAGGAGCACCTGGGTGGGTCAGTTGGTTAAGTGTTGGACTCTTGATATCAGCACCGGTCGTGATCTCAGGGTGGAGAGTTCAAGCCCTGCTTTGAAGACCACCCCTAGAGTGGAGCCTACTTAAAAATAATCTTCACTGTTCTTCGGTGTGTCTGCAGTGAAGTCCAGATTCCTTAGCACAATATTGCAAGGATAGTCCTTTGAAACCTGGGGCATCTGGCTGGCTCAGTCAGTAGAGCATGTGACTCTTGATCTTGGGGTTGTGAATTTGAGCCACACCTTGGGAATAGAGGAAATATAGAGGAAAAATAATAAAAATAATAAATAAAAGTAAAATAAAATAATAAAATAAATAAATAAAAACAAAAATATTTATAAATAAATAAAATCTGTCCTCAATTTTTCCTTCTCAATCTCATGTCCCACACTTCTTCATGTACCCAACCCACCAGCTACTTGAGCAGGGTATGGACTTTGACTCAACCTTGACCTCCACACTCATGTTCTCAGGACCCTGGCTTCTCTCTTTCCTGTTGCACTGGCCGAAGCTCTCAAGATTATATTAAAAAACTCCTCCCCAGGGCACTAGCCCCTCATCACACTATTGTAATACCACGGTTTTTTGAGCCTGTCCCTCCACTGTTCCAAAGGGCTCCAAACCTGGCTGATCATCAGAACCACGGGGCAATTTGTATTCTTGTTTGTTTGGTTTTTTTACTGGACTCCCAGACCGCACCATAGATCTACAAAATCTGAGTCTCTTTTTGGTTTGCCTTTGGTTTGTCTCTTTTTGGTTAGATTGTAGGCTGTTGCCACCCCTAGACTTGATTATACACATTTTACTAAAAAACAAACAAACCCCACAGAGGTCCAGGGAAGTGCAATGCCTAGCTTCAGGTTTCACAAAGCCAGGTAGGGAAGAGGAAGACATTCTAATTCAGAGCCCAGGACTTCAAGCATCACAAATAGACTTCTCACCCAGTGTGGGACCAGGCCACACCCTCTGCTAATCTCCCCGCTGTCTTTGTTTGAGTGGAGCCACCTCATTAGCATGTAACAATGGAGGCATCCAAGGTGCTCTCTTCGTTTCCATTTACAATTTAAGTGCCAGCAATCACCAGGCGCCTCCATTGTCATTGCAATTAGCTGAACTTAATGGTTTTTTATTAAAACTATAAGGCCTCCCCCTCTCCCCACCAGGTTATTTTACAGAATGAGTTCTGGAATCCACCAATCGCCTTTTCAGGAATGGCATAGGGGAAGCTTCTTTTAAGTAGTACATTATCTACATTATCATTGTGATTAGCGTGATACCGAGCCCTACGCTCATTTCTTGGCATTTTTCTGGGAAGGCGAACTCAAGACGCTTTGCTTAAAAGAATTAAAAAAAAAAAAAAAAAAAAAGAATTTCAGTAAGGGGATCCCTGGGTGGCTCAGCGATTTAGCGCCTGCCTTCAACTCAGGGCATGACCCTGGAGTCCTAGGATCGAGTCCCACATCGGGTTCCCTGCATGGAGCCTGCTTCTCCCTCTGCCTCTCTGTCTCTCATGAATAAATAAATAAAATCTAAAAAAAAAAAAAAAAAGAATTTCAATAATCAGAATTTTTGGTTGAAAGTTCTCCTAACACCATGAGACAGTGAAGACAAGAGGTCACAAGACCTGGGCTGGAATCTTGACCCCATGCCCCACTGACCTGGGGAGCTGAAACCCCTGGGCTTCCATCTTCACCTCTGTAAACTATCTGCTCTTGTATTTCAAACTCCTGAGGATCATATGCAATCAATTGAAAATGGTTTGTAAACTTGAAACCCTCTCCAAAACCTGCCCTGCTCCAGACACAAAGCTTTACGTGTTTTATCTAATGAGGTAGGCATTATGCTTTTATCTCACACACAAGAAATCAGATTCCTCTTTTACATCCCTCCCTGTGTGCACATGTCCCCACCTCCCCTTTACGAACTTCCAACATGTTGATTGTTTGGGTACCTCCCACCTTCTCCTCCATTCCAGGAGCCAAGGTCATCATTGCTGTGGTGGTCTCCTCCAGAGAATTCCTCTCCCGAATTAGTGACAAAGCCTTGCACTTTCTTAGGTTCTTTCTACCTTCCAAAGGTTCTCTTTGTCCTGCAAATCTCTTGAAGCCACTCCCCTAACAAGCTCCATTGTCTCCCCCCACCGTGTAGCTGAGCTGGAACAACCACCAGCCCCCAGTCTCCCTCCCTGGACTCCATGTACTCTGCTATATCACAGTGAGATGCCAACCATCATCAAAGCTGCCCCTGCGTTCCTTCCATCTCCTAGCCTTCATACCTGCTGATCCTTGCCCCTTTGACTCTTCAGGCAATTCCTACTTAAGGCTAGAAGTAACTCCCTACCAACCACATAGGCTGATGGATGCTCCTCTGGGCTCCCTTGGCACTTGTGGGCTGCTCCATTACTGCATATTACATTTCTGCTCATTGCTCTGGAATGTACATTCTGGCATCTGGGTTGGCAGATACTTGTATTGGGAAAGGTGAGAAATTGACATTAATATGGTGGAAGGAGACGAGGTTATGATGCCTGGTGCATAATGGGAGATGGATCTGGATCAACAAAAACAAGAAAATCAAGAGTCTTGAGTGCTAGGAAATTTTGGGTTTTACTTTGTAGGTGATCATGGGAGTTTTTATGCAGAAAGCAACAGTGGGCTTATGTGTTCAATGAGATAGTCTGATTCTAGCATGGAAAATAAACTGGAGGACAGAGAACAATTATAGAAGTTAATGAGGAGGCCACAGCAATTGTCCAGACAAGACATAACAGTGCTTAACCAAAGGGCCAGTTGTGGGGTTAGAGATAGGGAACAGAAGGAGAGAATGCAAGGAGTCTCGGCAGTAGTTTGGGGGAAATGCCAAGTGCTGGTTTGGTTATATGGTAAACAAGAACTTTAGGGGAAGATAGTAGAAGAGGCTTCTATTCTCCAAGAGACGTAAACAAACCACTATGTTGATCAAAGGATGGGCTGGCTGTTCAAGGTTAGATATTAGTTGGTTGTCAACTACCAGCTATTGCCAAGTAGCCGGGCAAGAAATGGACAGGGTGATCTTTGTATTCAGTATCATTCTCCTCACATTTGAGGATCAGTAACAGGAAGTTCTCAGGAAAATTCTAACATCATAAGCCCATGACCTACATTTTCTGAGAATTCGCCAGCACTCCCACCACCTGCAGAAAGATCTGGAACCAGGGCCACATGTGTCGTTGACAGGCAAAGACCCCAGACTCAAGGGGGTCAGTTACTCAAGAATGTGGCACCCTGACAGGTACTTGTAAGTCTGTGTAGTTGATCAAGGAGCACACACATTTTGGAATTTCGGCAGAGTGAGGTCAGCTATCTCTTCCATGAGCACAGAGGAAGCTGGTCTTCAGAGGATAAAGCAGGGAACAGTGATGTAGCCCCAAAGAGAGAAAGAGACAGAGACAGAGAGAAAACACACACCAAAAAATGGACAATATAGTTGTCTTGGCTCCTTACAGCCCTCTATTTCCAGATTTCCCTCCCAAGGTCTGTTTTTTGGACTCATGGCTTCTGTCTTCCTTTTTGCCTGAGCCGATCTGAGCAGGCTGCTATTATTTACAGCCACAGAGATTGGCAGTAGCAGCCACCTGGCCTGAACGGGAGAAGTGGATAGAATAGGTATTACTGAGAAGACGTGGGGAATGCCTAAATCCTATCAAGAGGCTGGAGCATATCCTTAGGACTGAAATGGATTTAGTGAAAACTATATCATCAACTGTTACTATGACTAAAGAAAAGATACTGAAAGGTACAGGAGTTTTGTAGACTGGCTAAAACTACAAGGCACACAACAAATTGGCAGCGGGGTGTGTGTGTGGGAATTTCACAGTAAAGGGAAAATACTTGTTCTGCTTACATCATTTTCACTTCTCATTCCAGCAAAAGTTTCTACAAAGGTAACACCCACTGTTGGCTGTCATGAGCATTACTTTGTCCATCCCCAGCCAGACCCCTTCTCCTCCTTCACCCCACTAGACCACTGTTACTGGACAGGACATGAGATGCACGCACACTGGACCATCCTGAGTCCTTCTCTGGCATTTTAAAATTCCCAGCCAGAGATAGGAAGGAAAGAACAGCTCCTTTCTAGTGGTAGATGTGAGCTCTGAGGCTGATTTGGTTAACAAATTCCCAGCGCTGAGCAGCAACAGCCAGTCTGCAGCAGGAAGGAAAAATGCTGATGATGCAGAAAGAAGGTGGCATTTGAGTGTCTGACTCCAGTTGTTCCCAAGGCCAACTGCCCCTGCCCTTCTTGCAGTTTAGTTACATGAGCCAATAAAGCCACTAATTGGGATACCTGTGCTGTGCTCAAATGTGAGGCATGAGGGACCACTATACTAATCAATGAGACAAGATTGCCTAGAGATGGTCTTTAGTTTGCCTCTGTGCATAGACTTGATTTGTTATTGTATGCCCTCTCCATTTTTGGGAGGCAAAGAGGAAGATCTTTGGAGAGCTAATGTTCTATGACCTATCTTTTATCTATATGCCTATGCTGGAAGCTGCAGGACCTTTCTGTGGATCCTTTCAGCATGACACAATTCATGACCATGTAACCAAGGCATACAAATGTGTTGCTTACTCCAGTATTCATTTTCCTCTTCTTAGTGCCAGAACCATGCTTTGATTTAAGGCAGCATGATATCTTTCTCAAGGGTATTTCCTATTCTCCTCCCCCCACCTCCTTTTTTCTTAAGTAGGCTCCATGCCTAGCGCCCGGGAACCCAATGCGGGTGAACCCTCGACCCTAAGATCAAGACCTGAGCTGAGATAGAATCAGATTCTTAACTGATTGAGTCACCCAGGTGCCCCTCCCATTTCTCTTGAAGTTGGTATACCGTGTGACAGTCTGACTAATGAAATGCAGATAAATCGTACGGTACTTTTGAGGAATCAAGCTAAAAAGAAAGAGAAGATCTTATTCCCTCCCCTTTTCACTTTTCTTCCGCCTGGAACTTGGAATTTCAATAGCCTTCTTGAACCCTGAGACAATAAACCAGTGATAACTTCATTGTCATTCAGGACCTGGGTTCCTTCTATCTTGCTGCTCTATCTTCATTTGCTCATTGCCTCATGGTCCTAGAAGCCCATGCAATGCTTCTTATTAGGTTCAGTTACCTATAACTAAGTCCCTCAAAAAATAGCAAAACAAGCCAGTTTATGTCTCTCAAAAAAATTTTGAAAAAAATTTTTTTTCCAAGGTCCCTGGCTTGCTCAGTCAGAAGAGCATGCTGCTCTTGATGTTGGGTGTAGAGATTACTTAAATAAATAAACTTAAATTTTATTTTTTCCTTAAGAAAGAAATAAAGTTCTGTTATTTATGCTACTGTTATTTGGGTTTTTGTCTTACATGCAACTGAACTCAATCATCCATCAAATAACCTAGAATGGGCACTGGTATATATTGGAGGAGTCAGTGATGGGGCCAGTTTCAGTCCACTGTGAGTAAAGGGTACTTTCCCATGGGAATCTGCTCCCCACCTTTGGAATCTTCTCAAACTTGTTAGGGCCTCCCACCAAGCAAACTAGGTAGAGAGATTTCATCTGAGAGGAGGAAGGCTGAGAGGGTGTTGCTCTTAACCCTTGCCTCTTTATTGAGGACAAGACTTCAGATTCAATATGAAAAATTCCCTGTTTCTTTATTTTCTCACCTGAGGAGGTCTCTATAGCCTAGAGTCTAGACTATCACAATCCAATAATGTGAGCCCACATATGCAATTAAAATTTTTCCAGTAGCCACATTAAAAAAAGGAAAAAGAGGGCTGCCTAGGTGGCTCAGTGGTTGACCACCTGCCTTTGGCTCAGGGCGTGATCCAGGAGTTTCAGGATCCAGTCCCATATCAGGCTCCCTGTGAGGAGCCTGCTTCTCCATCTGCCTATGTCTCTGCCTTCCCTCTGTGTCTATCATGAACAAATAAATAAAATCTTTAAAAAAAAAAGAAAAACTTCTTTTAAAAAAAGTAAAAAAGGGGATCCCTGGGTGGCGCAGCGGTTTGGCGCCTGCCTTTGGCCCAGGGCGCGATCCTGGAGACCCGGGATCGAATCCCACATCGGGCTCTCGGTGCATGGAGCCTGCTTCTCCCTCTGCCTATGTCTCTGCCTCTCCCTCTTTCTCTCTCTGTGACTATCATAAATAAATTTAAAAAAATTTAAAAAAAAAAAAAGTAAAAAGGGCAGCCCGGGTGGCTCAGCAGTTTAACGCAGCCTTCAGCCCAGGGCCTGATCCTGGAGACCGGGGATCGAGTCTCACGTCAGGCTCCCTGAATGGAGCCTGCTTCTCCCTCTGCCCCCGCCCCCCATCTCTCATGAATAAATAAATAAATAAAATCTTTAAAAATGAAAAATAAAAAAATAAAAAATAAAAAAAGTAAAAAGAGGGAAGCCCCAGTGGCACAGCGGTTTAGCACCGCCTTCAGCCTGGGGTGTGATCCTGGAAACCTGGGATCAGGTCCCACATCGGGCTTCCTGTATGGAGACTGCTTCTCCCTCTGCCTGTGTCTCTGCCCCTCTCTCTGTCTCTATGAATAAATAAAAAGAGATCTGTAAAGTTAATTTTCTAAAAAATGATTTTTCATGAATAAATTTTTAAAATCTTTTAAAAAATAAATAAAAAATTTTAAATATTTTATTTATTTGAGAGAGAGAGAGAGAGCATAAGGAGGGGGAGAGACAGAGGGAAGAGAGAGAAGTAAGCTCCCTGCTGAGCAGGGAACCCATTGTGGGGCTCTATTCTAGGACCCTAGGATCATGACCTGAGCTGAAGGCAGATAACTTAACCAACTGAGCCACGAAGGCACCCCTGGTAAAGTTAATTTTAATAATATAGTTTACTAAAATATATATATATAGTTTACTAAAAAAAATAATAATAATATAGTTTACTTAACCCAAAATATACAAAATATTATCAATTTCAACATAGTCAATATAACCAATAAAAACAGAGTCGATATAAATTGTATTGGATCAAATGTAATCAATATAAAAATTATTAATAAAATGCTTTAACACTTGGGGTGCATGACTGGCTCAGTCATTAGAGCATGTGACTCTTGATTTTGAGTATATGAGTTTGAGACCCACGTTGGGCAGAGTTTACTTAAAAAAAAAAAAAAAGATACTTTACAGTCTTGTTTTTGTTCCAAGTCTTTGAAATCCAGTGTATATTTTATACTTGCAGTGCATCTCAGTTTGAGCTAGCTACATTTTAAGTGTTTAATAGTTCCATATGGCTAGTGGCTACCATATTGGACAGAGCAATGGACAGGAATTGCTGGTTATAATCTGCCTCTAGTAGTGTCATCATGAGGGTTTTGCCTCTCTGCCTAACTCTTTTGGACTGATGCATTATTTTGGATCTTTTAGATCTTCTTTACCTCCTGGTCCACATGGTCATGGTCCAGCCCCATCTCTATTCTGTGCCTAGCCTTGACAACTCTAGACATCTGAAAGGGAAGTTCAGATGTCCGAAGTTCCTCTGTTGCTTCTCAGATACATGGCTGATCCTTCACATTGGCAGTCTCACGCCCTGCTTACCCAAATGCCAAGATTTTTTTTTTTTTTAATTTTTTTTATTTATTTATGATAGTCACAGAGAGAGAAATAGAGAGAGGCAGAGACACAGGCAGAGGGAGAAGCAGGCTCCATGCACCGGGAGCCCGATGTGGGATTCGATCCCGGGTCTCCAGGATCACGCCCTGGGCCAAAGGCAGGCGCCAAACCGCTGCGCCACCCAGGGATCCCCCAAATGCCAAGATTTAAGATCTTGCAAAGGAAACAAAAAGTGTGGGAGGCAGAATCACCTGATGAGTGAGGTTACTCTTGATGTTAATCACTTGGGAAACTGGCAAGTTCTCAAACTGGAAATAAAAACTGGTAAGATTAGGTGCAGAAGGGCTTTCTCTCCTGGCTCTCAGTGTCTAAAAGGTATATGAGGTCGTTTTATGGCTCTTAACACTTAAGGACAGGGAAGGACCTGGAGCAGGAAGGATCAAGGCCAGGGGCTAGTGTACTTGTACCAATTCCTGGAGATAGAGCTATGATTTTCAAACAGCACTCTCTGAAACTCCCAGTTTATGGAGATCTTCTGGGGGCTGCCTGGACAAGGATGTAAGGGGAGTAAAAGGGATGCCTAGTGGATAGAACTCTATGTTCCTCAAATCCCACTCAACCTGAAAATGACTGAGATGATAAAAAAAAAACCAAGGGGATACCTGGGTGGCTCAGAGGTTTAGTTTCTGCCTTTGGCCCAGAGCGTGATCCTGGAGTCCCAGGATGGAGTCCCACACCGGGCTTCCTGCATGGAGCCTGCTTCTCCCTCTGCCTGTGTCTCTGCCTCTCTCTCTGTGTCTCTCTTGAATAAATAAATAAAATATTTTTAAAAAAACAAAAACCAATGCTCAGAGAGATTAGGTGATTTTCCTAAGATCACACAGCTAGTCAGTGGTAAACCCAGGATTCAAATGACCAGATCTACCTCTGAAAGCTAAGCTTCTTTTACAAGAAAAATAGGTAATTTCTTTGGCTCACCAGAAAAATATGTACTGGGCAGCCCTGGTAGCTCAGCGGGTTTAGTGTCGCCTCCAGCCCAGGGCGTGACCCCGGAGACCCAGAATCGAGTCCCACATCAGGCTCCCTGCATGGAGCCTGCTTCTCCCTCTGCCTGTGTCTCTGCCTCTCTCTCTGTGTGTCTCTATGAATAAATAAATAAAATGTGTTTTGTTTTTTTTTAAAGAAAGATATGTGCTGCCTGGAAACTCATGAGGCCAAGGAGAGATCTCATGGAAGAATGAATCTTTAACATGAACTGATAGAATCTGGACATAATGAACTCCTGCTGAGAATGTGCCCTAACAAGCAAAGAAGAGGAAGTCTTGGGACTCTACAGAATTCTGACATTTGGGGATCCCTGGGTGGTTCAGTGGTTTAGTGCCTGCCTTTGGCCCAGGGTGTGATCTTGGAGTCTCAGGATCAGGTCCCACATGGGGCTCTCTACATGAAGTCTGCTTCTCCCTCTGCCTGTGTCTCTGCCTGTTTCTCTCTCTGTGTCTCTCATGAATAAATAAATAAAATCTAAACAAAAAAATAAAATAAAAAATAAAAAGATTTTCTCTCTCCCTTTGGCCTTCTGCCCCTTCCTCCTCAGAAAAAAAAAAAAAAAAAAAAGGAAAAATGGTTTGAAAGACTGAAGATAAGGTAAGAAGACTGAAGTTTGAGTCAACATGCCTTCTCTGGGCTCTTCAAGTTTATATTATCTTTATCTATTTGTAACACCATGGAGGTCAAGAGGACTTATGCCTGAAGCAGCTCATAGTTGCATGAGTATATTCTCAGGACCACATCCAGCTGTTCTCCTTCCAAAGTGAACGTTCAATATATTTTTTTCAGTAAAGAAGAGAAGGAAGGAAGAAAGGGAGGGAGAAAGAGAAAAAGGGAGGGAAAAAATGTTGTGACCAACAGGAGACAAAGCCACACAGGCCTCCTTAGTATTCCTCCAACACATTCAGCATGTTGCTGCCTCAGGGCCTTTGCACTCTTCTTCCTCTCTTTTCCAAAATCCTCACACCTAACTCCTTTCCTTCACTGAGGTCTCTGCTGAATGCAGAGGGTTTCCTTGACCAACCTATCTAAAAGAGCACTCCAACCCTGCTTTTTCTTCATAGCTTTCCTTAGCACCCAACATATTATATATCTACTTTTTTTTCCTTTACTTTTTAAAAAAAGTTTGTTTATTCATGGGAGAGAGCACTAGCAGGGTAGGGGTATGGTGGAGGGAGAAGCAGACCCTCTGCTGGATTCGAGCCAAAAGCAGATGCTTAGTTGAGGTGCCCCTATTATATACCTCTTTTAAAAAATTATATCATTAAGCTTTATTTCACAGTTTTGAGGAGTTTTGAGGAGTACTGTTCGGGTATAGAATGTCTATATTTACTTTTTAAATTTTTAAATTTTTTTAAGTAGGCTCCATGCTTAATGTGGGGCTTGAACTCATAACCCAGAGATGGAGTTGCATGCTGTACTGACTGAGCCAGTCAGGCCCTCCTCTATTCATTTTTTATCTATCACTTCTATTTCTCCATTAGATTGTAAGCTCCAAAGCTACAGAGACTTCGTTTTGTTCACTGCTGTAAACTCAGATAGTAGAACAATGCCTATCACATAGGAATTTCTCAATAAATGTTGAGTGGAAAAAAATAAATAAATAAATTTTGAGTGGAAAAATAAAATAAATCACAGTTCAGATAGGGAGTTCAGAAACACAGGCAATCTTCCAAGGAGCCCAGAGATGAGGGTGAATGCAGCTGCCCTCAGGGTGCCTGTCATTTGTCTGGGTTCACATGGCAAAGCACAGTGAGTGTTGGCAGGGCCAATAGAAGTTCCAAGGAATGCATTAATCATCTTGGCAGGACCCTGGAGGCCTAGGGAAGTGTGGGACACAGACAGCCATGAATATTGGCCTCACCCAAGATATATTTTTTTAAGTATGCTCCACATGGGGCTTGAACTCTCGACCCAGAGATCAAGAGTCACATACTCTACCAACTGAGCCAGCCAGGAGCCCCAATATATTTTTTTTAATCCAGGCAATCATTTATTTAATCAAAGCAGTTTTAGCGGGCCCACAATTAGCATAACCAGGTGCCTGTTGGTTCACTTTCAACAAGAATTGTGTCTTAGGGAGTATTTGAAAAATACAAGGAGGGCAGCCCCAGTGGCACAGCGGTTTAGCACCACCTGCAGCCCGGGGTGTGATCCTCGAGACCCGGGATCGAGTCCCATGTCGGGCTTCCTGCATGGAGCCTGCTTCTCTCTCTGCCTGTGTCTCTGCTTCTCTCTCTCTCTGAATTAAAAAAAAAAAAAAAAAAAAAAACTTAAAAAAAAGAAAACTACAAGGAAAGGGCAAACAACCAGCTTCTGAGGCAGGCAGCCACCCCTGCACTTGCCTTTCTCTGGGACTGTGTCAGGGTGACAGAGCTCCTGGATATCAGATTGGTATTATTATTGGTTCTGGGCAATGATTTCTAGGTCTAGATGGGGTTATCTGGCTGTGGACTTCAGGTGGCACTGGAGTCCCTTAGTACTCTGGCTCCCTGGGAAAGCAGTGACATGGCAGTTCTTTCTCTCTGGCAAAAGAGAGCTTAAAATGGAAGTGTATTAGTAATAGGACTAAATGAAGCCCTAATGCATCACCTTCAAGACACCCACAGGTGCTTCAGGCTTTGGTCATTCAGTATTATGTCATACAGTATTGGTTTTCCCAAGTTGGCCTTCCTGGCCTTCCCACCTGGAAGGTGTCCTGACCATGGGTGCTTTTTTTTTTTTTTTTTTTTTTTAAATAACAATATAGCTTTTTCTCTCACTTTTACCAGTGCCTAAATACAAGTTTTTCGATTTTCTAAAAAGATTTATTTATTTATTTATTTATTTGAGAGAGAGAGAGAGAGAAGGAGCAGAAGAGAGGTAGAGGGACAAGAAGACTCTGTGTTTAGCACAGAGCCTGATGTGGGTCTCAATCTCATGACTCTGAGATCATGACCTGAGCCAAAATCAAGAATCAGTGGCTTAGCTGACTGAGTCACCTAGGTGTCCCACCGATACAGGTGTTTGGGGCCTAGTGCTTCTAGATTCTGAGACAAAATAGCACCACCCAAAGATTGGAGACATCTATCTCTAGCATAAATCTGGATCAGGGTATGTGAAGACAGACACAGGGATGAAGAGGATCTTAAATTTCCCAAAACAATGGTTGCAACCATTTCAGGTGAATATACAGGTTTTTTTTACAGGAGGTCAACCAAAGGTGATTTGTAGAGAAAGAGGAATCAGACTAGAGGAATAACCTGTAAAACCCAGGAACTGTTTTGTGTCTTTGACACCTTGAAGAGCTTCCAGTCTAGAACTATGGCCACCTTTGCTAGAGTCAGCATGCCCTGACAGAAGAGATACCCTAGGATGGCCACCTCAGGCTATAACAGTGTCTCTATTTCTGAAGAGGTGATTGTATTAGTTGTGGGGAGAGGGTGTTTCTGCGTTGCTATTCTAAAGAGAATCCCAAAATTCAGTGACTTAAAGAACAAAGAAGCTGATTTCTCTTTTGCATAACATCTGAGGTAAGTGTCTAGGTCAGTAGGTAACTTTGCTTCTGTCTCTCTCTCTCTTTTTTTTTTTTTAAGATTTTAATTTATTCATGAGACACAGAGAGAAGCAGAGACATAGGAGCCCGATGTAGGACTCGATCCCAGGATCCCAGGATCCCAACCTGAGCGGAAGGCAGATGCTCAAGCACTGAGACATCCAGGTGTCCCATTAACTTTGCTTCTTGATGTTATGTAGGGGCCAGTTTCCTTCTTACGGCTCCTCCATCTCCTATGGTCTTACCTCCCTGGCTGAATCTGGGCCATCACCTTGTCCAGATTCCAGCAGTGGGGAGGTAGGAAGAGACCCTGTGTCAGCCCACATTTAGAACTTTGAGGCCAAGTTCAAGGAAAATAGATTGAACTATGAATCCTTTTAGAATAAAGACTGGTTAAAAATTCATCTTTGGGGACGCCCGGGTTGCTCAGTGGTTAAGCGTCTGCCTTTGGTTCAGGGCATGATCCAAGGGTCGCAGGATTGCGTCCCGCATCGAGCTTCCTGCATGGAGCCTGCTTCTCCCTCTGCCTGTGTCTCTGCCTATTTCTCTGGGTCTCTCATGAATAAATAAATAAAATCTTTAAATAAATAAAAATTCATCTTTGCTGGGCGCCTGGCTGGCTCAGTTGGTACAGCATGTGACTCTTGATCTTGGGGTTGTGAGTTCAAGCCTCACATTGGGTGTAGGGATTACGTAAAAATAAAACCTTAAAAAAATTCACCTTTGCATCTTAAATCCCCAGAACCTAGCACAGTAACTACACATAAATATTGCCAATAAATACTTGTTGGAGTTTGTATTGATAAATTTCTTTTAGTTACGAGAAAATATTATTGAGAGGTTAGTGGACAGCTACTCTGGATGACTACTAGAATTTATAAAAAGGACCGGAAGTACGAAGTCTCGGAAAACAGGAACCATCACAGCTACAGGGAACCCAGCAGCTAGTTCATGGACATTTTCTGTAGGGCAATACTCTGGATTCTGCTCCTCAAACCCTCAGGCTTGGTTATTATTGATTCATTGAACGCTCCAGATGGACAGGCAAGAGAATGTGGTTGTCCCAGGCTGGGCCAGCTGTCATCTCCTGTCAGCCACAGCCAGGAACAGGGAAGAAAAACACAGAGAAGACCCCTGGTTGTCAGCCCAATGTTTTGAACATTTCTAGAGAAGAGAAAATCGTCCCATAAATTAGCATCCAAATGCATGAGCACTCTCTAGTTCAGGAAGTCTTACAAGTTTTGGGTTGTTAGGTGCTGGAGCAGAGCAGGGCAGATACAGCAGCTGAGATTAGGACCGGCTATTCAAAGCAGCTGAGCCTTGGAGGTGGTTTTGAAAATGTGCATAGCTTGGAACACACATTAGGTGGTGCTGATCTTAGCAGGGTCCCAGCTTGTTACTTTCATGCTTTACCAGTTTCCCAGGAGACTCTGGCAGGTAACTTGAGCATCTGATGAACCCCCAACATAAGTGTGTGTCTATGTGCTTCTTCTGGAGGACCTGGATTTTCTGCCTTTCCCCGCCTGTGCTTGGACTGAGTCCAGTCTTTATTCTACCAGTAAGACCATACCTTGGCTTCTTGCCCTTCCCTGAGTCAGAAGCATGGGACCTCCAGTTTTGCTCAGCAGTTTGCCTAGATGACTTATTCCAGAGAGGCTGAGCACTCCTCCTGAAAGTGGGTAGAAAGAACAATACTATTCCAGAGCAAGCCCCACACCAAGGGCCGTAGCTCACTGCTCCCAACTTTCCTGGAGATGCCACTGTGCTCTGACTATATTGACACAAACTGGAGACACAGATATCTTACATTCTGCAGTGAGTAATCCCTCATGATCCTATCGCATGTTGAAGTGAGGAAGAGAGGATGGTTGTTAACTGTCTCTCTGTCTCCCTAGTTGGGTTTATTTATTTATTTTTAAGATTTTATTTATTTATTCATGAGCGACACAGAGAGGCAGAGAGAGAGGCAGAGACCCGAGAAGCAGGCTGCATGCAAGGAGCCTGATATGGGATTTGATCCCGGGTCTCCAGGATCACGCCCTGGGTCAAAGGCAGATGCTCGACCACTAAGCCACACAGGTGTCCCCACAGTTGGGTTGAAAATTAGGAAGACTCCTTAGTCAGCCTCTATCACACAGCTGGAAAGATTAGGAAAATATCCGTTTGCATGAGAACTTGGGACAGCTTGACTCAGCTGCCTTAGAAGGAATCAGATACAATACTCTGGCAACCAGCCAGCCTAGATTAGCCAGTTTGACAAAGGGACTCCCAAACTGGCTTGAATTAATGAAGAGGAAGCGGTTCTGCCTCTTCTTTAGTGCTATTCATTCCTTTTGAACTCTCATTCATGGCGCTGCATGATGATACCTGTTTCCGAGTGTGATGCTGGGCTCACCCAGTTTGAGTTACCCACGGAGGTAGTACAGGAGTTTGGGAGGTTTATTGGTTCTCAATTGCTGTGTAACAAATGGCCGTAAAACCTAGCAAGATAAAACAGCATTTATTATTTCAGTTTCTGTCATCAGGAATCTGGGCACAGCTTAGCTGGGTATCTCTGGTTCAAGACCTCTCCCAAGGCTATCGTCACTTTGAGGGCTGGGGCGGTAGTCATCCCAAGGCTCAGGGGTAGGATCTGCCTCCAGGTTCACTCATGTGGCTATAGACAGGCCTTGGGTCCTCTCTGACTATTCGCTAACCAGAGACCTCATCTCCTTGCCCTGTGGGCCTCTCTGTAGAGCAGCTCACAACATGGCAGCTGGCTTCCCTCAGAGTGAGCAAATGAGAGAGCAAGAGAGAAAGCCCAAGATGGAAGCTGTAGTCTTTATGTAACCTGATCTTGGAAATGGCATTGTATCACCTTTGCTGTGTTTTATTGGTTAGAAGTGAGTTACTAGGTCCAGTCCACACTCAAGGGGAGGTAATTACCCAAAAAACCACTGAGGATCATCTTATAGGCTGCCTGCTATAGGAAGTCTCAGAGATAGGATGTCAACAGGGGAAAAAAAAAAAGGATGCCAACAGGGATTTTCAGTTCTAGGAGATGCCAGGACAGAGGAGTAAGGTGTTTATCAAAGTCAAGACCTTGAGGCCAGAGCTAGGAAGCTGGGATATTCAGGTAGAAAGGCCAGGCAGAAGAAGAGCCAGGTTGGGGAAGATTTTGGGGAAAAAGACCAGAGTACCATTCTCATCACCTCATATCAAAAGTTACTATTAACATGGTATTGTTGGTGATATTAACCATTTTGTTCAAATTATTTCAGTTTTCATCATTGGGAGCCCTTTTAGTTGGCTTTTCTGTTGCTTTGATATACTGCCATCATGGCAATGGTTTTGTTTTGTTAGCACTTCCTAATTTTCTGACACTATAAGATACTCTAGGTTCATTGTAAATATTTCTTGCCTGGTCCTAGATTCAGCCATTCCTCCAAGGAACCTTGGTTCCTCTTACCAGAGAATGATATTAGAAAACAAGATCTGGGCACTGGGTGTGCTTAACTCAACAGTATTTTCAACCCTTATTATTTCCTTACCTAAGGTAAAGTGTGCTATACTTTTGCAAAGGCCTACTTTAATTTCCATTATGGCTTCCTAATTTCTTCATATACCTTGATACGCATGCTCTCTTCTCCTTTCTCTCTACATTTAAAGGTGCTTAAATGGTTTTTGGCTAGACTGATGTCCATGGGCTGTCACCACTAGATTTCTTCAGTCACATTTACTGTTTTAAGTCTAGACTTAAGCTCCTGCAGCCATTTTCTTCCTTCCTAATGCAAGGGTATTGATTGCCATTTTGCAAAATAAAACTATAAAATAAAACTTGAGTTTGTAAACCTGTAAAACTAAAATTCTGTAAAATCATTGTTGAGGAAGAGAGGGAGTCAGCTGGACATACCCAGGAAGCAGGGTTGAGTTGGGACCCTAAACTATAAAAGGCTTGAGCTTCAAGAAGATGTGTCTATTTTTTGTGCTTAATAAAAATCCTAGATCAAAGGAAGAGGGAGCAGTATTTATGGTGTTGGTGTTTTTTTTTTTTTTTTTTTTTTTTTTTTTAATAATTTATCTCTGTGGCTACTACCATGAAATCCAAATATGGCCAAAAATCCCTTTCTCTTTAGTTTAACAAACACAAACTGAGCTTTTACAGACAGAGCTTTTTTTTTTTTTTTTTTTTTTTCATGAGAGACACAGAGAGAGAGGCAGAGGCATGGGCAGAGGGAGAAGTAGGTTCCCTGTGGGGAGCCTAATGTGTGATTCAATCCCAGGACCCGGGGCATCCTAAGGTTCAACCACTGAGCCACCCAGGTGCCCCTCCTCCCACCCCGGAAGTTCTATTCTTTTCTCTGTCCTATGTGGCTATCCAAAGAATATTCTTGAAGGTCCTGGTAAGTCTGGTTATATCCTTTCATGGATCTAGGTCTCTTGATAGGTTTAGGTGTGGTCTTACCATTGACTAAGTGGTCTCTGGAGGCCACTGCTTTCTTAACTTAAAGCCCATCCCTTTTCCTGGGTGTCGTCACAGTTATTTCCTTTCTAGGCCTCCTAGTGGCCTTCAGGAAGGTTTTTTTTCTGGCCTCTGAAATGTTCAGTTCTTTTTTTTTTTTTTTTTTTAAGATTTTATTTGTTTATTTATTTATTTATTTATTTTTAAATTTTTATTTATTTGTGATAGTCACAGAGAGAGAGAGAGAGAATGAGGCAGAGACACAGGCAGAGCGAGAAGCAGGCTCCATGCACCGGGAGCCCGACGTGGGATTCGATCCCGGATCGCGCCCTGGGCCAAAGGCAGGCGCCAAACCGCTGCGCCACCCAGGGATCCCTATTTGTTTATTTGAGAGAGACAGAGACCACAAGCAGGGGTGTAGCAGAGGGAGAAGGAAAGGCATGCTCCCTGCTGAGCAGGGAGCCCAACATGGGGCTCAATCCCAGGACCTCAGGATCATGACCTGAGCCAAAGGCAGCCACTTAACCAACTGAGCCACCAGACACCCCTAAAATATTTGGTTCTAAGGATGCTTGTTAGACCAAGAAGGTTGACCCACAGAAGCTCAATGACTGCAAAATCCTTTCTCAGTCAAATACCTGTACAGGGACCATGTATTCCAAGTAGTTCTCATTTTGTCCCTTAAAATCTTCTGACCTGAATTGGTTTTTGCAATACAAATCACTACCATTTAACATCTAAAAACAAAAACAAAAACAAACCTTAAACATCTAACAAGGTACTTGCTAAGGCAGAGATAAAATGAGGTGCCCCCGAGGGGGTAACTGGAGGCACCAGCCTCTCCTATGTGCCTAGTTGATTATTTAGCAGATTAGAAGTGAGGGAAAGAAAAAAAAAAAAAAGAAGTGAGGGCAGAGTGAACATTCCTCTAGAGGATCCCACAGTGACTAAATCAAATGACGTGGCAATGTTACTTGTATACCTTGCATTTTCACAGTTTGGGAGAATTGATTGAGTGGCACCATTCAAACTGGTTTCTTTGAGGGTCCTAGAAGTAAAGGGGATGTCTCTGCAATATTTAATCTATACAGTATATAAATATCACTCTTTACTTGGTTGTTTGTCTTGACTTGGGAGAAATCACAGTGAACTATAAATTGAAAGTCCTGACTAATGCTGATTCAATGGAAGTTATATTCACAATTTCTCCCTTTCTGTAAGTATCTGTCACTATTGAGATAGACCGCTGGTACAGTCATTGAGCGTTTGCTAATCCCCTGACACCGGCTAAGTTAAATACACACCACATCTAGAGAAGAGAATGCCTTGGCATTGTCAAAGGAAACTTGGTAAGCCTATTTTCTTCTTTCTTTGGAGATTTATACTGACATTCAGTCTAATTGCTCCTGCAGTTTCATCCATCACAATAGAAGCTAGTGAAAGGGTATAAAAAAGCTTCTCAGTGTTCCTTTGCTACAAAGATTTTTATTTGTGATTACTTTCCTGTGGAAAAGAAAAATCCTACTTGGAAGACCGAAAGTACTAGCAAATGTTAAGCAGAAGGCAAGGTCCGTTGCAGGCAGAGGAAGGTTCTATTTGAAGATAGGATCTGATGTCACTTGGCCACGTGGTGATACCGCCCAGCACTCATTTTAGCATTTTTTGCTGAGCCATACATAGCCTCTGTTCTCTGACCTAGGCCTTGGACAGGCTTATACCAACCTAATTGTATTTGCTCCAAACCGTCTTTAAAAACTGTAAATCTTCCATATTTTGCTGTATTTTGCAGCTTTACTTTAAAAGCATACTTTTTTGCTAACCTGTGAGCACATGTGTTTTAGGGAAAACCGAGGCTGGGGTTTTGCTATGGAAGAGTATGGGATCACACAAACTAGAACTGAATGATTTTATCTCCATATAAGAACTGGAGAAAAGTAGTCCATATTTTAAATCCTGTACCTACAGAGAAAAATGCAATTGCTGTTGAACGGTGTATCAATTATTAAGTGTGGAGCCAATGCTATTTTGGTTGCATCTACAATGAGAAGATCATTTCCAGGAATACCATATGCTTTGTTTCAATAAACCCCGGCCCCAATCTTTCCTCTAAGGCAGAAATAATAGCACTGGGCATAAGGAGGAGGAGGGCTGGGATTGTGGGGCAAGGAAATAAGATTGTTACAGGGACAGAAGGGTAAGAACAGCAGGTGTTTTTCAAAACAGACTCCTAAACTAGCTAATTTTGGTTCATTAATGTTGATAAAGGCAGCTCTCTTTTCAGAATGGATAGAACACAGCGGGGAACTTTTCATTCATTTTGAAAATGTCTTTGATTTTTCTTGTGTGTAGAGTCCTTTCTGGGGCTGTTTGAATATGCCCTGTGATGTGATAAGGGGGCAAAGTGGGGGAATCCCTCTCTCTCTGCTTGGCTTTCCCATTTCCTTCCTGTCTGGGCTCAAAGCCTGCTTTGCTGGAAAGCTTCTCCTGCTGATCTGGAACACCCAATCAGGCAATAGGGTCTCTGAGATGTCATCTACCATCAGGGCAACAGCCTTTTACATTTCTTCCCATATTTTCTATAGTTCCCTGAGCCAAGACCCACAGAACCTCCTGGTTCTACATCCAATCCTTTCTCGACAGTTTTATTTATTTTTTGGTAACAATTTTGAAGTGTTTAATTCATTCGTTGCCAGTTTTTTTCCTTGAAGACTCTGGTCTGCTTCCATAATATCTCCTTCCTCCAGGGACAGGTATGGGTGGATGATGGGACCCAGACACAAGAAGAGCTGATTCCAAGAATTTTTCTAACTAAAACATCTGCTAGGTAAGGACTCCAGGTTTGGGGCTTGACCCAGGGTTGGGGCCTGCTAAATGAGGAGGGTTTCTGCAGTGCTTTTAAATGCTAGGAAGCTGGCATATACTGTAGGTCCAGGAAAAATGGTGCCAAGATCTCTGCCAGTATGCCATTTAACAAAATTGAAGTGGTTTTTCAGAAAAAGCCTGGATTTTTCGAGTGGGTCATTTTTTTTTTTTTTTTTGAGATTTTATTTATTTGAAAGAGAGAGAGAGTATACAAGTCGGGGGGACGGGCAGAGGGAGAGGGAGAAGCAGACACCTAGCCAAGCAGGGAGCCAGATGCAGAGCTGGATCCCAAGACCCTGAGATCTGAGCCGAAGGCAGACGTTCAACTGACTCAGCCACCCACATGCCCTCAAGTTGGTCATTTCTAACTTCACTGTAACGTATACACTGATACTGCCAGTTTAGTACCCTATTTAGAACACTATCTTAATCAATAGTAACAGTCATTAATTCCCTCATTCAACAAATAGTTATTGAGTTTGGTACTATTCTAGGAGCTGGGGACATTGCTGTGAACCAGTCAGTCTCAGGGTCCCCATTCTCAGAGAGAGCGAGCAGAGTCTGTTGGGGAGACATCATAAACAAGTAACAGGTCGATGAACAAGATGATTTTTTTTTTTTTTTAGAGTGATAAGGAAATAAAAAAATAGGTTGATATACAAGCATGGGTGGTCAGGGAAAGTCTCTTCAAGGAAGTGAACTTTGAACTGAGACTTGAGAAACAACGAGTCAGCCACATAATGCTCTGGGTCAGAGTGTTCCAGGCAGAGGGAACAGAAGGTGCATGGCTCCAGATGTAACTGAGCAGAGGAGGCAGGACACAGCAAGAATTGGCCTCAGGAAAAAGAGAATTTGGTAGGAGGATATGTGCTGAGATTTTTTCTTTTTTTAACTGCAAACATAGTTCTTGAACTCAGTTAAAAAAAAAAAAAGTCTTACAACCAATAACAAGTAGATTTCATATTAACTCTAACCTTCCCAATTCCTTGAGCAGGAAACAATCACCAAACTGTATCTTATGTATCTTTTCTGAAGCCTTATCATATATCTATATCTATATTCATATATCTTAAGTTATAAAGAAGGAATAATTTAACTCATAGTACAGGATCTAGAATTTTTTTGTTTAGCAATTTGACTTATTAACTTTTTTTTTTTAAAGATTTTATTTATTTATTCATGAGAGACAGAGGGGTAGAGACATAGGCAGAGGGAGAAGAGGCTCCTCACAGGCAGCCCAATGCAGGACTTGATCCCAGAACCCTAGGATCATGCCCTGAGCCAAAGACAGATCCTCAACCACTTAGCCACCCAAGTGTCCCTACTGATTTCTTTTTAAAGATTTTTAAGTAATCTCTACACCCAGCGTGGGGCTTGAACTCACAACTCTGAGACCTAACCGAGACCTTCGTTAGGACCAAGGCACCCTAACTTAGAAATGTTTCTGTAGGAATCTATATGAACAACAGTTCATGATTATGCTATTACTTCAATAACCAGTTCCCTAATTACAGACAGGTAATTTCTAGAGTTTTGCTATTGAAAACAATGCAATGATCTTAGAAGTATGTCTTTTTTTTTTAAGATTTTATTTATTTATTCATGACAGAGAGAGAAAGAGAGAGAGAGAGAGGCAGAGACACAAGCAGAGGGAGAAGCAGGCTTCATGCAGGGAGTCTGATGTGGGACTCGATCCTGGGTCTGCAGGATCACGCCCTGGACTGAAGGCAGCGCTAAACCGCTGAGCTACCAGGGCTGCCCTTAGAGGTACGTCTTTATGAAATACGTGAATTGGGCACGTTGGGTGGCTCAGTGGTTGGGCATCTGCCTTCAGCTCAGGTTGTGATCCTGGGGTCCTGGGATCAAGTCCCACATCAGGCTCCCTGCATGGAGCCTGCTTCTCCCTCTGCTTCTGTCCTTGCCTCTCCCTCTCTCTCTCATGAATGAATAAATAAAATCTTAAAAAGAAAAATGAAATACGTGAATTTATTTGTAGGATAATTTCCTAATGTTAACATTGCAGGACCACTAGATGTGTGCATTTAAATTTTTTTTTTTAATTTTTATTTATTTATGATAGTCACACAGAGAGAGAGAGAGAGAGAGGCAGAGACATAGGCAGAAGGAGAAGCAGGCTCCATGCACCGGGAGCCCGACGTGGGATTCGATCCCGGGTCTCCAGGATCGCGCCCTGGGCCAAAGGCAGGCGCCAAACCGCTGCGCCACCCAGGGATCCCAGCATTTAAAATTTTTAGTAGACACAGCCAAATGTATGCTGAGCTTTTGAATACTCTGGAGAAATGAGAGGGCCTCTTTATGACAGACATTGTGAAAAAGTGCATTCTGGTTCAGTCTGATGGAATGATTGTTAACATTCAAAACTAAGCTTAAAGGAAGCTCAAGATTTAAAATTTTTATTTTTGTATTATGGACAATATCAAATAAATAAATACAAAGAGGTAGAGATTAATATCAGGAACTCCCATCACTCAGCTTCAACAATTATCATACTCATGGCCTAATCTTGCTTCATCTGTATCCTCAATCCACTTGCCCCTGCCCTTGATGGTCTTGAAGCAAATATCAGACATTATATCATCTCCTGCTTAAATATTTCAGGATATGAAAGCAACTTTTTGAAGATTAGTTATTTTGTAGAATTACCCCCATTCAAGATGTCAGATGGTTGTCTCTGGATTAAACTCACTTGGTTCCTCCCTCCCCAGGGGTGGGAGGATGCTTGGTAGAGAGGGGAATCAGTGGTGAGACAGCATGGTAGGCAAGAGAGCTTGCATGCTTTGGGTCTTGGTACTGGGTCTAGTGTTTCTTAGCAGCTGTGGATTCTTGAGCAAGTCCAGCCTCTTGAAGCCTCAGTTCCTTATCTGGAAAATGAGGGTTATAGTAAGATGTTTTTTTGTGGAGAGCTGAGCTTGTGGTGCCACACAGAAAGGGCTTCTACAGTGACTACTGTAAGGAGCAAGGGACAAGGGAATGGTGGTGGGGAGAAGGGGCTATTACGTCACCATCCAACATAGCAGCACAGGAGTGAGTGGTGTGGAGATAAAGGGAAGAGCCATTCTGTAAGTGGCACCAAAAAAAAATTTTTTTAAAGAGTTTATTTATTCATGAGACGCACAGAGAGAGAGAGAGAGAGAGAGAGAGAGAGAGGGGCAGAGACACAGGAAGAGGGAGAAGCAGGCTCCCTGCAGGGAGCCTGATGTGGGACTCTATCCCAGGTCTCCAGGATCACGCCCTGGGCTGAAGGCGGTGCTAAACCCCTCAGCCACCTGGGCTGCCCCAAAAAATGTTTTGTGGTTAATGATGAAGGGTAGCAGAATATGGCACTCCAAAACATGCCACTTTGGCATAAGGATTATTTTGAGCTAAAAGCAACTTACAAAAACATCAGGTGCGCACGAAGGGTGTTCTGACCCCCACCCCAGTCCCTGCCTTTTCTTCCTAAAAGCAGATGATGAAACCCCCACATGGAGATGTCCTCCCATACCAGGAGGTAAGTACCATTTTTATCATCAAGGAGGAGAGAACTTGAGGCTGAGAGAATTCTGTATAAGCAGACTTTGTTGAAATAATTCCTAGCTTCCTTTAGCCTCCCCATGTATTTCCATTACTTTTCTCCAACTGCCTTTCTTTGTTCAATCTAGTAGGAGAGCATTTAGGTTCTGTCATTTTCTTTTGCTCTTCATTTCCTCAGGAGGGCTCTCGGGTCACATAAAACTCAAATTAAATAAATTTGTATGCCTTTCTCTGTTAATCTGTCATATCAACCTGATTCTCAGGCCCAGTCAAAAACCCCGAGAGGTTAGAGGTAGAATTCTGGCTCCCCTGTAATGATTACACAGTGACCTTCTCAAAGCTGGAAATTTAAGGAAGATGGTGTTCCTTTTGCTCGTGTAAGAGCAGTAGTGTCCTGGAGCAGAGAATAAGGCAAGGACATTGGTCTAGGATAGGGGTGAATGTCCCTCTGATGGCTTTTCACCTTTAAGAATGGGGTCTGTTTGGTGGGATGGTCCTCAGGGCAGCTTATTAAAAGTTGCAGCTTTGCATTCTACTTGGGTAATTGTGCATAGTAAGTGAAGTCATTCAAATCTTTCATTTATATAAAATCAGAGACATTGGAAGGCTGACTTTCAAAAAAAGTTGACATTTTAAAGCATCTATGGATTCTGCAGATGCTGAGAAATAAGCTGGTGTAACTATAAACGCTTGGAAATACGAACTAACAGCAGAGTGAGAGTTTTTTAT
The DNA here is from genome assembly GCF_048164855.1 of Canis lupus baileyi. NCBI lineage: Eukaryota > Metazoa > Chordata > Mammalia > Carnivora > Canidae > Canis > Canis lupus. The sequence goes on from NC_132849.1 coordinate 30,869,664, forward strand.
TTTTGTTAATATTTATTTATTTTAAAAAGATTTTATTTATTTATTCATGAGAGACAGAGAGAGAGAGAGAGAGAGAGAGAGAGAGGCAGAGATACAGGCAGAGGGAGAAGCAGGCTCCATGCAGGGAGCCAAACGGGGGTGGGGGGTGGGGGGGCACTCAATCCTAGGTCTCCAGGATCATGCTCCAGGCCGAAGGCGATGCTAAACTACTGAGCCACCCGGGCTGCCCTATTTATTTATTTTATTTTATTTATTTTTTTAAAATTTATTTTTAATTTATTTATTTTTAAGTAGGTTCCACACCCAAGGTGGAAGCCAATGTGGGGTTTGAACTCATGATTCTGAGATCAAGACCTGAGCTGAAATTGTTAGTCGTCTGACTGAGCCATCCAGGTGCCCCAAGAGGCTATATATATATATATTAATATTTTATTTATTTCAGACAGAGAGAGCAAGAGAGAACACGAGTTGGCAGAGGGCAGAGGGAGAAGCAGACTCCCCATTGAGCAGGTAGCCTGATGTGGGGCTCTATCCCAGGACCCCGGGGATCATGACCTGAGCTGAACATAGACGCTTAACCGACTGAGCCACCCAGGTGCCCCGAGTGAAGACTTTTTAAAGCAGAGTGGATAAATAAGCAGCAAAGACTGATAGTGCCCACGAAGTATTTCAATTTATAAAGTGTTGGGGCAGGGTGTTCAGAGTCCCTGAGCTCAACCAGTTGTACAACGCAAAGTGATGGAGGAATGTGCTTTCCACCCAGAGTCAGCAGTACGAGGGTCATGACTTTTCACTGAGTCTTTGATGTTTTAGGTTACTATTTGTGATCAGTCACATTTTTAGATGAATCGATTTATATTTATTTAGAACCCAGGAATGAGAAGGAGCATGGCTTGACTGGGCTAGGGGAACCGTACATGGACATGTGATTTTGCCAGTATCATGCACTGGGCTGTATGTCATCCTCACATCACCTCATTCAACCCTCTTATCACCTTGTGACATAGCTAGCATTACCTCCACTCTATGGAGGAGAAAACTGAGGCTAAAAGAATCTGTTGCAGGTCACTTAGCGAATAAATTATGCGGCCAAAATTTGAATCTAATGAGGGCCCTAATAACTAGGTTGGACTTCATTATGCAGACAGTTTGTAATTCTACAGATCTACAGGCCTTTTAGGATCTGATCTGGGGAATCACTTAATAAAAATGAACAAAAGGAAGAGCTGCCTGGTGGCATAATACAGGATTCACAGAAGGAGGAAAGAACTGGGGTGTGGAGAGGTCAGATGAAGGTTGTGGCAGCAAGGCAGGCCCTGGAAATGGAGGAACCAGAATCTGGAATTAGAACACTTGGTTCCAGCCTGGTCTCTGCCATGATGCTGCTAAGGGGAACCGAACCACATGGGTCAAGTCACAGCCACATCTCTAAAACCTTGTTGTTCCTCCCTAAATAATGGGTTGATAAATTGAGACTAGAAAATCTCTTTGGTTCTTTCAAACTCTAAAATTCTGCCTGGTGCCTTTAAATTTTAATGCATTCTAAAGATTTATATATGAAGGCCCTAAATGTCATCCAGAACCCAGAAAAGAATTTAGCTGAAATGATTCTCAACATAACCTTCTCAGAGTACAAAGGAATAGAATTTTAATAATTCTAAGAACACAGTTTTTAAGAAGACTTTCTAAACTGGATTATATTGAGACAAGCCAATCACTTGTGCACCTTACTGTTTTGTGTAAGAACATGTTTTGGGGGGAGAAAAAGAAGACGATTTGGGTGTTGCTTCTGCAGTTGTGGCTGATGATATCAAAATCAAATAAACACATTACGTTTAAAACAAATGAAATTATTTAAACCTATTTCTCTAAGAAATTTTATGAAAATATACCTAGGAGGCACAAATTGTATTATCATCAAATTAATTTGTTTTCTAAGCTCAAATTTAATTTAAAATGTGATATTTCTTCAACTGGTTCAATCAACAGACTTTAAAAGGATTTTAGAGAACACAGGAAATATAAATACAATAACATTGGAACAAATAATCAACGAAATAGTTGTTCTGTGTTCAGTTGCTGTGATGCTTCTAGAAAGTATTTTTAACAATTCCCTGAGGAACTTGCTCTTGCTGGTGTGAAGCCAGGCTCTTCTCTCCACTCACATCTGCAAACTTTTCTTCATCTTCATATCCTCCAAGAAATCCATTTCCAAGCCTTGCTGAGTCTTGCTCAGCATTTCTCAGAACTGACCCTTCCTCAAAAAAAAAAGAAAGAAAGAAAGAAAGAGAAGAAAGAAAAGAAAGAAAAAGAGAAGAAAAAAAGAACTGACCCTCATGTACAAAGATTTGGGGGGTGGGGCTCCCATTCTTGGGTTGCAAAAATTGCCTTCTCCTTAGATTAAACTAAAGGGCAAAAGAATCGTTCTGAATAAAGCTTTCATCAAGCCATTTCTACTATTAAAAACATCAAGCATCCCATTACTTATACTTTGAAATCTAAATTCTGCAGCTGAGATCCTGGTCCTTTGAGCCAAGCAAATGCATTAGCTTTCTTTATAGACTTTAATCCTTTACATCTGAGATTCTGCTATTGGAATGCTTTTCTGCTCTTTCTCTCTGCCAGCTCATGACCATCACCTCCTTCCATTCTATCTTGAAACTCATTTCCTTCAGGATGTTTTCTTGGTTTAGTAGCTACTTTGCAAATAAACAACTCTTGTTTTTGAGCTTTCAGTCACATTAAGAGCTTTTAAGATAAACTATCCAAGTCGAAAGATAAACAGCACATAGAGATTTCCATTCTTTAAGAAACCACCCAGAATGATTTCATTTTGTGAGGAGGGACAGCACTTCAATTTTTAGGTGTCTGCTTTTCAGCCAGGAATCCGTAATAGAATCAGAGCAAAATGACTCTTTATGGTGACCTCTAGTGGGCATGGACAATCCTACAAAATTATGAAAAGTGAAGGGCCAAGTAAAAACCTTCCCAGTAACCAGCTGGGTTACTCTCAGGTCAGATGACCGCATCCCACCCCACCCCACCCCACCCCACCCCACCCTTATTCTTTTCTTCCAGCATTTGTTTTGCATTTAACTTAGTTTGCCTTGCAACTCACCTGTTTCGCCTCTGGCGGGCACGGCGCGGGCTGGGCTGCGGGTGTCGGATGTCGGGTGAATTGCTGGTAGTAGTTTAAAATAATCCCTGCCCCTGGAACCCCCTCCCTGGGCTTCGAGCGGAGCGCAGGGCAGTTCGCTCTGAGGAGCCCTAAAGGGCTTCTTTTCAGCTCCGGGAGCCGGTGCTGCAGCTGGCTCGGGGGGCGGAGCGGGGGGGGGGGGGCACGGGGGAAAGCAAGACATTATGAAAAGGAGGACGCAGACGAAGGCTATGGGGAGAATTCTGTTCTTGCCAGGGGCAGAGCGGTTCTCCCCACTTTCACCCCACTCTACAGGAAGCGTCACGGCGGGTGTGGGGGAGCGCCCAGGCGCTCCACGTAGGCGCCCTCCTAGGACCCGCGCCCCAGAAGGCAGGGGCCCGGGCCGCTCCCCTGCGCGGGAGGACGGCCGCGAGGGCGACACCGAGCTCGGGTGCCGGGGTGGTGGCCGCCCTCGGAGCGCGCGGTACGTGGGTCTCCGCGCCGCGAGAGGAAAAGCGAGTCGGCCAGAAAAGCAATTAATTGCTGGGGTGCCTCCTCTGAGAAATCCCTTAGGGCGGTCTCAGAAACCGAGCTGGGCTCCGGACAGTTTCTGGAAAAAGCTCTCCAAACGCCGTCTGTCCTCACCCTCCTTACCCGCCTGTCGCCTCCCTCGGTGGTGGTGGTGGTGGTGGTGGTGGTGGGTTGGGCGGGGGCTGTTAAAAGGGCCCTCGGGAGCTGCCCCAGTCATCCCTGATGGCCCGGGGCGGCCCGCGGGGCTCTGCCCCCCTCCCGCCTCATCCCCGGGGCTCCCCACCGCTCCCTCCCCAGGCCCGCGGACCCCTCCTGGCCGCGGCGGGCGGGAGAGGAGGGGGAGGACGGCGTCACGAGGCGGGGAGCCCTGGGTCCGGGGCGGGGCGCCGGGGAATCCCAGCCGAGCGCGCCCGGGAGGTGCGGGCGCGGGTGGGGAGAGGGGGGCGGCGCGCGGAGGGAGCTGAGCCGAGCGGCGCGGGGAGGCGGGGAGGGGAACCGCGAGGAGGCCCCGCCCCCGCCTCGCGGAGCCGGCTCTCCGCCGCCTCCGAAGCCGCTCACTTTGCCTCTCGCCTCTGGACGGCGGCGGGGCGGTTGCCGGAGCCGCGGCCAGAGGGAGCGCCGGGGACCGGGAGCCATCCCGCACCGGCGCCTCCTCCCGGCGCCCGCGCCCCTCCGGGAGGGGACAGCGCCGCCGTTGGGAAGGACACCCCGGCCTCGCAGGGGGCATCCCCGGGCGCTGACGGCCTCGTTCCCGGCCAGCGGGGCGCAGCGCTGGCGCCTGAGGGGGCTCCCCGGCCACCTGCAGGCACCGCCGCGCCGCGGGAGCGTCGCTAGCCGCAACGCCGGGCTGCGGAGGAGGCTGGGGCCGAGGGGTCTCCGGGCCGGCGAAGGGCCCCGACGGCGCGCTTCCCCGGCGGCCAGCGGCAGGCAGGCCCCGCTCGGCGGCCGGGGGGCGGCGGCGGCGGCGGCGGCGGCGGCGGCCTCGGGCCTCGGGGCCTCGGGGCGGCCAGCCATGACCTTCGGGCGCAGCGGGGCGGCCTCGGTGGTGCTGAACGTGGGCGGCGCCCGGTACTCGCTGTCCCGGGAGCTGCTGAAGGACTTCCCGCTGCGCCGCGTGAGCCGGCTGCACGGCTGCCGCTCGGAGCGCGACGTGCTCGAGGTGTGCGACGACTACGACCGCGAGCGCAACGAGTACTTCTTCGACCGGCACTCGGAGGCTTTCGGCTTCATCCTGCTGTACGTGCGCGGCCACGGCAAGCTGCGCTTCGCGCCGCGGATGTGCGAGCTCTCCTTCTACAACGAGATGATCTACTGGGGCCTGGAGGGCGCGCACCTCGAGTACTGCTGCCAGCGCCGCCTAGACGACCGCATGTCCGACACCTACACCTTCTACTCGGCCGACGAGCCGGGCGCGCTGGGCCGCGACGAGGCGCGACCGGGCGGTGGCGAGGCGGCCCCCTCCAGGCGCTGGCTCGAGCGCATGCGGCGGACCTTCGAGGAGCCGACGTCGTCGCTGGCCGCGCAGATCCTGGCCAGCGTGTCGGTCGTGTTCGTGATCGTGTCCATGGTGGTGCTGTGCGCCAGCACCCTGCCCGACTGGCGCGCCGCGGCGGCCGACAACCGCAGCCTGGATGACCGGAGCAGGTACTCCGCCGGCCCTGGGAGGGAGCCCTCCGGGTAGGATGCACTGCTTCTCTGCCCGTCCCGTCCGTCCGTCCGTCCTGTCGCATCTGTCGGTCCCGTCCGTCGGTCCTGTCTCCGACCTGTTTGACTCCGGGCCCCCGGCGAGGCCAGCCAGGGGACGGGTTGGCCCTCGCTCCTCGCTCCTATTTTCCCGGCACCAGGTGGCGGTGGTCTGCGCACTACGCCGTCCTCTGGAGGGCGAATCGCCAGGCATGGGGAGGGGCGGGTAGAGAGAAACAAAACCAGCTTCCCGCCTCTGGTTTACTTTTGAGCAGAAAAGCACCTGGCTAGTTAGATGCCTCTAAACTTTTATTGCTAGTATTTCAACAGTTTAACCTCGGGCTAATAGCAGCTTGGCTTATTTGCCAGTTCTTGGTGGGGTTTGAAAAGATGAAGTCTTGTGGTGGTGAAATGTGGTCTGCCATACACTGGTCACACATTCTGCGCTCTGCCTAATATGCGCTTTGATGGAATTGTTACATTACAAAGGAGATTCAGTTAACGGTAGACTCTAAATAATGGATGTCTGTGCCCTCTTCTCTCTTCTTTTGTTCCTACAAAGTATGGAGTTAGAAAAGCAACTGTCCACCGTTTGGTATCAAAGATACACACTGTGACTTTCAGAAGGCTCTTCAGTAGGGGCAAGGAAAAAAAAAATCACAAACATTTAAACAGCCCCAAATCCAGTTAATAGTTTTTCTTTTCAGTTTATTGGGGTGAAAGGAAAATACTTTAATCTTCTATTGTGTTTACCTTTCTTTTTTTTTTTTTAATATTTTGTTTATTCATGAGAGTCACAGAAAGAGAGGCAGAGGGAAAAGCAGCCCGAGGTGGGACTCCATCCCTGGACCTGGGGATCACACCCTGAGCAGAAAAGCAGACGCTCAACCACTGGGCCACCCAGGCGTCCCTGTGTTTACCTTTCCGTAGAGATAACATACTTCTGATTTTAGTACTAGTGAGTTTATTTTGCATATTTGGTAGGAGAAATAAACAGTAAAGTTGGACTTTAAAGGGAGACGGTCTCTTTGGACACAAACACAAAATTGAATATTCTGTTTTATCTTTGATACTGTTTTAGAACATGTTTTTTTTATTTAAAGATTTTATTTATTTGAGGGAGAGAGCAAGAGAGCAAGCATGAGCAGGTGGAGGGGCAGAGGGGTGAGGGACAAGCAGATTCTGGGCAGGGAGCCAAAGGAGGGGCTCCATCCCAGGACACCCAAGAGATCATGACCTGAGTCCAAGTCACACACTTAACCAACTGAGCCACCCAGGCACTCCTTTGATACTGTTTTAAGAGGCTTCCTTCATTCTTATTTACTTATTTATTTATCCATCCTCCATTCGTTTTTTAAAATTAGGTTGTGCCTGATAATCTTTTCCTGATAGACATGTGCATGTTTTCAATGATATTATGTATCTTGAGGTTGCAGTGCATTACTTACACATAATATTCTTTGGAGAGTGAAGATCGTTTTTTAATCTAAGGGGTAAATTGTCTAGTACCACAGAGTCCATTACTGATATATTGATATCTTGGCATGAAATCCAAGATACATGCTTTAAAAGGAAATTCATTAGTAAACTAATTTTGTTTAATGTATTATGTTAGGAGTTTTTGATTTACAGATAAGAATTACTTATTTAATGCTCCATCAGTACAGTGAAATTAATTTATATATCTAAATACATAAGTGCTCTTGATTCTTTTAGAAGACCATAGGAAAATGAGCCATAACTGCCCTTGAAATGATTCACTAGTAATTGTGGAATTCTAAGGTTAGTGAAAGTTCAAGCTGCATTAGCAAAGGAAACAGGAGAATTGAGTTAGACTTACTGGGACTGCAAAAGAAGGAAGAAGAGGAATTCTTGATTTGTGTATATGTATTTTATATATGTATGCAATTATTCAAGTCAGAACTGTTTCCTAGATACCCAGATATTTCAGGCAAAAGCATGTTTTTCTTGGCGTAATGGTCCAGTTTTAAGCTTCACTTTCCAAGTGTAGGTATATGAAAACCAACCTCTGTAATTCCAAACAGATAAGCTGAAGGATGAGTGAGCAGCTAAGGCAGCTGGAAGGCCCAGAGGGAGCCTCCCATAGGCCTCCTGCAACTGACAGGGCCTCTATACTGGCACTTTGACCATAGTCTCTCAAATCCTGCTTTCTTATGGTTGCTGAAATTAGTCTTTATTTTATTTTATTTATTTTATTATTTTTTTAAAAGAATTTTATTTATTTATTCATGAGAGACAGAGAGAGCGAGAGGCAGAGACACAGGCAGAGGGAGAGGGAGAAGCAGGCTCCATGCAGGGAGCCCGACGTGGGACTCAATCCCGGTTCTCCAGGATCACACCCTGGGCTTCAGGCGGCGCTACACCGCTGCGCCACCGGGGCTGCCCTGAAATTAGTCTTTAAAACATCATCCCAGGATGCCTGGGTGGCTCAGCAGTTGAGCGTCTACCTTGGGCTCAGGGTGTGATCCTGGGGTCCAGGATCGAGTTCTGTTATCAGGCTCCTTGCGGGGAGCCTGCTTCTCCCTCTGCTTGTGTCTCTGCCTCTCTCTCTCTGTGTCTCTCATGATTAAATAAAATCTTAAAAAAAAAAAAAAAACCCATCCTGATCATATGACCATATTTGGCATCTACCAAATAAAGCCAAAACTTTTTTCTTGGCCTTCAAGGGTCCCTTTTTTTTTTTTTTTTTAAGATTTTATTTATTTATTCATGAGAGACAGAGAGGCAGAAACACAGGCAGAGGGAGGAGAAGCAGGCTCCCTGCAAGGAGCCCGATATGGGACTTGTTCCTGGATCCCAGGATCACACCCTGAGCCAAAGGCAGATGCTCAACCGCTGAGCCACCCAGGCTTCCCTCCCTTCAAGGGTTTTTATGATTTTACCATAATCTGCGTTTCTTGACTTATCCTGTCATTTGCAAGCATCTTTTTTGAGCATCTGCTGCGTTTGAGGCACTGTTGGTATTCCAAATATTCTAACTTTTTTCTTTTTAATAAAGAAAAGGTGTCAAGTTGATGATCTAGGAATCAGACAGAACTGAGGCACTGTTGGTATTCCAAATATTCTAACTTTTTTCTTTTTAATAAAGAAAAGGTGTCAAGTTGATCTAGGAATTAGACAGAACTGATCAACAATTGACTTGTTCTGGGATATAATTTGGCCTACAAAGTGGGTGGAGATGGAAACAAGTCATCTTTGGAAGGTTGCAGATGTTGTATACTGTCCAACAGTGGTGATGGGAATGTCATTTATATGAACTGTAGTGTTCACAGTCTTTATAACTATGTGCCCTGCTTGAGAAGATAAGGAAAATTTTCCAGGTAAAAGGAACAGCAGCAGTATGGGCATGAAGTTTGCAAATTATGTTTAGGGAGTGTGAAGCCAGTGATGGAGTGAGAGGAGGATAGAGAGCAGATGTTAGAAGGCCTAGAATGAGAAAGAGCATGATTTTATTTTGCAGGCAGTAGTTAGCTATTGGCACTTTTGAGGTGAGTGGGTTATGCTTATAAAAGAACAAATGTCATGAGTTGTGTACTGTGAGTTGGGGATGGGGAAGATGGGAAACAGGGGAGTTTGGAGATCTTTGCAGAGGGAGGGAGTGAGGGTATAGATTGTATTGAGGTGGTAAGAAGGGAGAAGAAATGACCACTCTGGGAAATATTCAGAAGACTTGTAATTAATTAACCCAGGGCATTGGAAGGATACAGACAGGCATCAGGGACTGATTATGTGGGCTTCCAGGAGCTAGGAGCACTCCCTGTCACTTGCAGGCTCCATTTGTTCAGACTGGTCTGCTCACTTGTTCTTGAACCACGCAAATGTTCCTTAACTGTGCAGTGCCTTGCCTGTTGAAATTGGATCATCCATCAAGCCCAACTCAGATTCTGTTTCTTTTTTGAAGCCTTTCCTTCCTACCTTAGGAGATGTAATGTTTTCTTCCAAATTTCTTGAGGGATTACTTATTCGTATTATATATTTGCCATCTAATATCCTTCCTAGCATGGTAGTTATTTTTTCATATAAACATGTCCTAGCTCCTAAACTAGATGAGACAAAAAGTCCTAGAACACAGCTGAATTCTCCCATACTATTTATTATGGCAGCATCTTTTAGGAAAAAAATATTATTCTGGCACAATAAATGTCTACTGTTTATATTACAATTCAGAATATAACCTCCCAGGAATATATCTTCTGTTCCCCACATTGAAGAGTTGTGTGGGGTAGGCCGTGGACTTCAAGTGGAGCTCTTTGTTGAGGAGGATGAGATCTTGTGCTAGAAATGAGAAAAAAGTCTATTAAAGAATGATTATTTATCAAGTACTGATTATGCAAAAGGAATAAAGATAAGCACAGCATCTCTTTTTATTATACTTTGAAATTTTGGAATAACAACCTCAAGTTTGGAAGAAGTCTTGAGAGACCTTCCAAATCAATAATTTGAAAGTTTTTTGTGTGTATAGATATGACCCTTTTAAATTGATACGTTCTGATGGTTAGTAATCGTGTAAATAATGGTTTAAAGTCTGAAAGCTACACAAGCAAGCCTTTCTCCATCTCCTGGGCATTTAGTTCTTTTCCCTAGATGTAACCAAAGTTGTTTGTATTTTGTGTATATTTTTAGAGACATTCTGTGTATTTACAAGCATATCATATATATTTACAAAACAACAACAAAAACAGTGCAATAATACTGTTCTGAAACTTGCTTTTTAAACTAAACAACATGCCATGAGATTGTTCTGTATGAGTCTATAAAGAGCTACCAGATTCCTTTATGCAGCTGCATAACATTCCATTGTATGAATGTCTCATAATTTTTGGATATTTATGCTGTCTCACCTGTAGAAATGCTGCAATGAATATCCTTGTGCATGTACGTTATTTTTGCTTTTGTCCATAGGATAAATTCCTGAAAGTTAAGACATAGGGTCAGAGGGCATGTACATTTGTAATTTGACTAGATAACTCTAAATTGCTCTCCAAAAATCTGTCATTTTATTTTTTTATTTTTTATATTTATTTATTTATTTATTTATTTATTTATTTATTTATTTATTTATTTATTTAAATCTGTCATTTTATACTCCTGTCAGCAATGTGTTGGAGGACATGCTTTTTTCAAATGCCATAAAGTGTTGTGATACTTCTGATCTTTTCCATGCCATACTGGAGAAATATCTAGTAGCTTTTTTTTTTTTTTCCTAGTAGCTTTAATTGGGTTTTGCCTTATTGTTTTTTTAAACATATACTGAAATTTAATAAGAACACATAATCTTGTAACATTTGATGTCAGAAATTAAGTTGGGGACAACTTTCAAATCATCCCAACTTTTTTTTTTTTTTATTCATGAGAAACATACAGAGAGTGGCAGAAACCTAGGCAGAGGGAGAAGCAGGCTCCATGCAGGGAGCCTGATGTGGGACTCGATCCCAGGACTCCAGGATTATACGCCTGGAAGGCAGGCGCCAAACCGCTGAGCCACCCAGGAATCCCCCTCATCCTAACTTTTGTACAGTTGAACCTTCTGTCATAAGTAGATTTCAGTTTTTTTTAATTCAATTTAGTTAACACATACTGTATTATTAGTTTCGGGGTATTTTTGACTTATTTTGAGTCAAATTGTGCATCTTGTATTTAGGAGTCATCTTACTTTTTTTTTGGTGAAATATTTATACCTTTTGCTCATTCTGTCATTGACTTATTTTGGAGTTTTGAAAGATACATTAAGAAATTAGACCTTTGTTTATGATGCGTTGCAAATATACTTTGTTCTCTAAGATCCCTTTTTTTTTTTTTTTTTAAGATCCCATTTTTTAAAAAGATTTTATTTATTAGAGCGCGAGTGAGCACGAGTAGGGGGAGGAGCAGAGGGAGGAGAAGCAGACTCCCCATTTAGCATGGAGCTTGACATGGGGGCTCAATCCCAGGACTTGGGGATCATGACCTGAGCCGAAGGCAGATGCTTAACCGACTGAGCCACTCAGGTACCCCAATTTAGGACCCCGTTAAAAGAAAACCATAATTGTTTAGAACATACTAGCAGTAATTTTAATATTTACTGAGAAAAAATGCACAATGATTAAAAAATAATTCTGAATTGTAACTTTCTGAGCCATTTTTTATTCTGGTGACCGTGTCTGGCTGTGTGGCAGCCGGGGCACAAAAGATGGGGTTCCTCCTTGTGGAATTGGTGGGCTGGTGGTGGTAGTGGGAAGGGAAGAGACACAGCAAAGGAAGCAAATAATTGGAAAGGAAACAAGGATTTCAGATAGTGAAGGGAAATCAAACAGGGTATTCAGGTATGGCATGCAGCAGGAATGTCCTTTGGCGAGGAGGTAGCGTGAGTGGAGACCTGAATGATGAGAAAGACCCAGCCTTGGAAGAAGGAGGGAAGGGTATTCTTGACACAGGGAACAACAAAGGCAGAAGCTCTGAGATGACAGTGAGCTTGGCTTGTCTATAGCATGGAAGGAAGGCCCACGTGGGCTAGCAGTTAGTCCAAGGGCAAGAAGGGGTTAGATGAGATTCCGGGGGGGGGGGGCAGAGACCTATCAGGCTTGGCCTGTGTGCCAGGAGAAGTAGTTTGGATTTTCTTCCAAGTGCATAAGGAAAGTGTTTGGAAGGTTTTAAAGCTGGGGAAGGATAGGATCTGATGTGGGTTCAAAACATCACTGACCACTGGGTGGAAAATGGACCATGGGCAACAGCAGATGCAAGACCCGGCAGGTGAGAGGATAAGGGGCTTGATTAGAGGAATAGCAGTGGAGATGGTGAAAAGTTGTTGGATTCAGGTAGGTATGTTGGTTTTTATCACGTTATCCTAATGGTGACTGACCCACCCTTACTAGGAAAAGTGTGAGATCTAATTGAGTGAAGCAGTGCTAGGCTACTGGACATGGGGTCCCTTCTCTTTAACTGGCTTGGCCCACATTTTGTGAGCTGAGAATCCAGTTCCTTTCTACTGGGTCTGCCTCTCATTTGGAGGGGTATTGTGAGGAAAAGGATCTGGAGGAGGGATCTTTTGAGAGTCAGTGGGAGAGGGATCATTTATTGTTTTCCTTTCTCTATAACCAAAACCATCTCATTGAGCGGACTTAGTTAAAGATCTTTGGTAAATGCATTCACAACCTTCACCAATGTATAGTTCTGGTCATCATGATGACCAGAATGATGATGTTCTTACTGTTTTATTTGAGGAGATAAACTACAGATTTCTCGGGCAGTTTGCCTTCCAGTACCATTGAGTATCATTCTGACACTGCCAAGGAGATGATTTTTTTTTTTTTTTTTTTTTGCATTTTAAACAAGATTTTATTTGAGACAGAGTGCAAGCAAGAGAGCAAGCACACAAGTGGGAGGAGGGGCCGACTCCCCACTGAGCAGGGAGTCCGATGTGGGACTTGATGCTGGGACTCTGAAATCATGACCTGAGCCAAAGACAGATGCTTAATCAGAGCCACCCAAGCGCCCCCTTTTTGGGGCATTTTAACATACAGACATACTAATTTTTTAAACTTTGTTTATGTATTTCATAATCTCTACCCTACTGTGGGGCTCAAACTCACAACCCCTTAGATCAAGAGTCGCACGCTCTTCTGACTGAGCCAGCCAGGCACTCATTTTAAAATCACTCCAGAGTGGCACTGGCGTGGCTCAGTGGTTGGGCATCTGCTTTTGGCTCAGGTCGTAATCCTGGGATCGAGTTGTGCCTCGCGCTCCCTGCTCAGCAGAGAGCCTGCTTCTCAGCCTATGTCTCTACCTCTCTCATGAACAAAACAAAACAAACCAGCATTGTTAGCCTGTGTCATAAAAAGATGCTCTATGCTAGTCAAAACCTTGAGAAAGATGGGTCAGTTATAAAGTACTTACCCCTTTTACTTTTTGGTCCCATTTGCCTCTGAACTTTTGTCCCTTCGGCTAGGTTCAGTTGTACTGTTCTCTTTCTCTTTTGAGTTTTAAATCTCCTTATTGTGCAAAGTCTTCTGTAATTTTAATTTGTTCTTTAGAAGTTATTTCTAAAAGTTGCTTTGTGTTGGGATTTTGATCTTTAATTTGTATTGCTTTGTGTTGTGGTCATGAGACTGAAGAGATGTAAAGATATTCAGGTTTTTTGCAATGTTTTTTAGCCCAAGTTTAAAAAATGAAATATATTATCAAAATGAAACACCAGGTGATGGAAATTTAAAAATCAATTGTATTCTATTGCCTATTAGGTCAATATTATACAAATTCAGTAGGTTTTTAAGTACTTTAAAAATAAAAAGCAGTATTTGAAACTGAAGGTGAAAGTCTCCGTGCTTTTACTTTGCAGATAAGGTGGATATTTTCAGAAGCCAGTAATTAATAGATCTCTGATAGGATTGAACATAACTCAGAATCTCAGTTAAATTCTGTTCTTGCACCATGGACTTTCTTTTAATATGTGTACAGGGTTTTTATATCTGCTGCCAATTTTAGAATTCAGTGGAAACTTTCTTTTGTCAGTGCCCTTTTTTTAATCAAGGTGCTTTCTCCCTTAGTAATAAGCAAGTAATTTTCAGTGTTACTTTTTTTTTTTTTTTTTTTAATGAAAACTTTGCCCACTGAAGAAAAGTATGGTTCTAAGTATGATGAAGTGAAGAGTAAACATGCCCCTTTCTTCTCAATCCCATAACCCTTTTCTGGGTATTCTTTCCAGAAATGCACATATAAACATATACAGACATGTACTTGTGTGTGTATAAATCATATATACATATTACATAGATTTTTAAAAAAGATTTATTTTTAGAGTGTGCACACAAGCAGGAGGGGGTGGCAGAGGGAGAGAGGAAACAGACCCCTCTCTGAGCAGGGAGCCTGACTCGGGGTTCCATCCCAGGAACCTGGGATCATGACCTGGGCCGAAGGCAGATGCTTAACCAACTGAGCCACCCAGGTGCTCCTTTTATTATATAGATATTTTTTAAAATTTATAACTGAGATTGTTCTGTAATTGTGTTTAGCAATTTGCTTTTTTCTCTTCACATCTTAGAACGCTTTCCATATCAGTTGATCCAAATCTCCCTCATTCTTTTGACAATCTATAGAGTGTTGGATTGAATGGATGGGCTGCAACTCAGTTAACAAGTGTCTGTCCTGTCAATAACAGTGATGGCCGTCATAGTAATATCTATTTTTGTAGTTAATATGTGCTAGCTGCTTGTTAATTTTTTAAATGTATTTTGTTCATATAAGTCTCATAACAGGCTTGTGAGGTGGCACCATCTGACTCTCTCTCTCTCTCTCTCTCTCTCTGTGACTATCATAAATTAAAAAAAAAAAAAAAGAGTTTTGGGATCCCTGGGTAGCACAGCGGTTTGGCGCCTGCCTTTGGCCCAGGGTGCGATCCTGGAGACCCGGGATCGAATCCCACGTCGGGCTCCCAGTGCATGGAGCCTGCTTCTCCCTCTGCCTATGTCTCTGCCTCTCTCTCTCTCTCTCTCTCTGTGTGTCACTATCATAAAATAAATAAAAAATTAAAAAAAAACATAGTGTGAGTATATCTGTGGAAAAATAGCTGGATCAAGGGGATTGTGTTTATTATTATTATTTTTTAATTTATTTATTCATGATAGTCACAGAGAGAGAGAGTCAGAGACACAGGCAGAGGGAGAAGCAGGCTCCATGCACTGGGAGCCCGATGTGGGATTCGATCCCGGGTTTCCAGGATCGCGCCCTGGGCCAAAGGCAGGCGCCAAACCGCTGCGCCCCCCAGGGATCCCGTGTTTATTATTTCTTAAGGATTTTATTTATTTATCTGAAAGAGAGAACACGCATGAGTAAGGAGGAGAGGCAGAGGGAGAAGCAGGCTCCCCGCTGAGCAAGGAGCCTGATATGGGGCTCGATCCCAGGATCCCAAGATCATGACCTAAGCCAAAGGCAGACATTTAACTGACTGGTCCCCAAGAGGATTGTGTTTAAAAACATTTTTTGACAGATAATACCTAATTTCCCCTGAACTATTAATTAAATTCTGTACTTTTTATTAATAATAGTGACTATTATAATGCAATTAATAACAAATAGAATGCTAACATTAATAACATGTTAATAGGAAACATTTTGAAATAACTGCCTTTTAGTAAATATAGCAGCTTTGTGGAGATATAAGTCACATACTGTAGAACTCACTTGTAGAGCGTACAATTCAGTGACTTTTAGTATATTCACAGAATGGTACAAGTGTCATCATCCATACCACTTTAAGCATTGGGTCTTGATGACGTGTGTTTGAAGGAGCGTAAAATGTGTTTGAAAGCTAGAGCTCATAAATGGCTAGGAAAAGGACCTAGGCATTTTGGCTGAGCAGGTGAATCAGATGAAGCAATAGGCAGAACGTTTCTTTTTGAATTCATTCATTTATTCATAAACTGACGGGTTCTGTTGGAGTGTTTGGAAAAGCTATACATACATAATTTTCTTCACCTGTGAGTAACAAGGACTTCTCAGCTTTTACTCTACTGGTGAAGAGAAGTGTGTAATTGAGACCATCATCTGACTTTCTCAGGAAAAAAAAAATGTCAAAAGGAAAAGGTTATGGTGGAAAAAACTCAGGATCCCAAGTTGGGAGGCCTCCCTCGAGTTAATTCGTTATTACCCTGCTCTGGGCCTGTACCTTCATCAGTGAAGTGGGGATTTCACACAGAAGGGTCAATGAGAGAATGAAGACCGAGCCCTCAGCAGGAAACTGAACTTCCTTAGTTCTCTGTCTTTCCCTGTACTGAGCCCCTTTCACAGTCTCTCTCCTTGAGGTTGCTTGAGAATGTCTTGGCTCCCTTTTAGTCTGCAAGTTCTCTGAGAACAAATTCTGTGCTTCACCACGTGTAGTTCAATACCTTGCACATTGGCAGTCACTCAGCATGTGTTTGAAATGAATTATACCTGTGAAAGAACCATGCAAATACAATAGCATTTTTTTTTTTTTTAGATTTTATTTTTAAGTAATCTCTGCACCCAACATAGGGCTCCAGCTCACAATCCTGAGATCAAGAGCTGCATGTTCGTTCCACTGACTGAGACAGGCAGATGCCCCACATTTTCATTTTTTATTAGAAAGTGTGTGTTTATAAGTTGCCTTCAACGTATAAGCAGGTTATATTTTAAGAAATCAGTTGCAAAATGGTTTTATGGCTTTCCATTCATTTATTCATTAAATGTGACAAACATTTATTGCCCTTGTCCGCTGGAAGAACAGCAAGGAAGCAGAGTGGTAGGGAATTGGAGGTGATGGTGACAGAATGGGAGAATGTAGTTCTTATAGAGCCTTACAGGTATAGAGGCTAAAAGGATTTTCTTATTTATTCACGTAAATTTTAAAAATTTTTTTAGAAAGAGAAAGGGCAGTGAGGGGAGGTGCAGAGGGAGAGGGAGCCCACACCCAATTCAGAGCCCAATCTCATGACCCTGAGATGATGACCTTAGCCAAAATCAAGAGTTGAATGCTTAACCAACTGAGCCACCCAAGAACCCCTGATTTAATTTAACATTTTATTTATTTTTTAAAACAACTTGGCACTTTTTTAAAAAAATTCTATTTATTCATGAGAGACACAGAAAGAGAGAGGCAGAGGGAAAAGCAGGCTCCATGCACCAGGAGCCCGATGTGGGATTCGATCCTGGGTCTCCAGGATTGCGCCCTGGGCCAAAGGCAGGCTCCAAACCGCTGCGCCTCCCAGGGATCCCTACTTTAATATTTTAAAAGCTCACTCTGGCCTTAGATGGAAGACAGAGTCTAGGGGGCAAAGGTGGAGCCCGTGAGGCCATTTAGGACCACCATTACACTAAATACTCAATGGCTGCCTACACACCAGCATCTAGGCAAGTAGCTGCCATGTTGATCCGGATTGTGGTGGCAGGGTTTCCCTTTTCATTTTCTGGGTAAAGAAATGATTGAAATTGGTCAGGTTTGCCTTTGACATCATTGTATGACCAGCATCTCTGCTGTCCCTCACACACTCTGTTGCAGGACTGATGGTCTGGAGTGAGGGTGAGCTGAGTGCTCAGGCCCACTGCCTGTTTTGTACAGCCCCTGAGCTAAGAATAGTTTTCACATTTTTATCTTATATTATTATTTCTTTTTTAAATTTTATTTATTTATTCATAGAGATGCAGAGAGAGAGAAAGAGAGAGAGGCAGAGACACAGGCAGAGGGAGAAGCAGGCTCCATGCAGAGAGCCTGACGTGGGACTCGATCCAGGGTCCCCAGGATCACGCCCTGGGCTGCAGGCGGTGTTAAACCGCTTTGCCACCGGGGCTGCCCTATATTATTATTTCTTAAAAATTTCTTAAGTAACCTCTACACCCAATGTGGGGCTCAAACCCACAACCCTGAGATCAAGAGTTGCATGCTCAATGAATTGATTCAGCCAGGTACCCCAGTTTTTACATTTTTAAAATGGTAGGAGAAAAAGAAGAATACTGTTTTATGACTTGTGAAAATGATCTGACATTCGAATTTCAGTGTCCATAAACAGAGTTTTATTGGAGCACAGCCACGCTCATTTGTTTACATGTTGTCTGTGGCAGCTTTCCTGCTGCTTCGGTGGAATTGAACCATTGCAACAGAGACTACATGGCCTGCAAAGCCTGAAACATTTACTCTCTGGCTCTTTATAGGAAAAGCTTGCCAATCCTTGGTCTAGGATGGCCCCTTCATGGGTTTGGGCCTGTCCAGCTGAGTGCCTTCAGGCACATTCCTTCTTAAAGCGTTGGTGTGTCCCTGTTTGTAAAGTAAGGATAGCGATAGAGGGTTGAGAATAGGTTACTGATTGTCTCCTAAACCAGCTTGATGATGGATGCTGCCCTCGAATCTCAGTGAGGCCCACTGTGCCTCACGGATTGTTGTTTTCCCAAGATACTTCCTCTTACCAGAGCTCATTATTTGGTCATAAGAGTTTTGGTACAGCAGGGACTTCTGTTAGTGTTTACGGTTGGTGTGGGAAATCAAATATTTATAAGTTAGGGACTGTCTGTGTTAATTTCAGCTTACAGATTTAGACTTACCAGTTTGCTCTTCATCAGTGCAGAGAGGTGGCTGGGGAAGGGATCGATGACCAAAACTAGGATTCACAAGGTGCAGGTCCTACTAACTCAGGGACTGTTTTTGTAGCATATTAAAAAGTTATGATTAAAAAAAAAAGTTAGGATTGTATAGGAAATAAAACGGGAGGTACATTTCAAAAAGGAAGTGAGTTATATTTATTAACACAGGGTATAACTCAGTTGGCCTTGAGGTATAATCAGGATGGCCCTTGCCGTGCAGTAGCTTCCTTTATAGTGAGAAGAAGCACCAGAGTCACTGATGATGAGACAAGAAGGTGAGATGGTACTGCCATAGAAGGGGCACTGATGCTGCCTGGGGTGTCAGGGAAGGGCTTCTGGTGTAGTGTCATTTGAGTGCAGAGAAGACCCTACGATCTGGAAGGCCAGGCACAAGGACACAGTGGACAGTGCTAGTAGTGTTCTCTGGCACCGTGTACTCACAGCTTAAAAAAAAAAAAAAAAAAAAAAGTGTCACCAGGAATGCCTTTGACAATGCAGTCAAAATTACTGCTTTTGTTAACAGCTGATCTTAAGTGTATATTTTTAAGTGTCCTATGTGACGAAACGGGAAGATGCAGAAGGCACTTCTGCTGCATACTGAACTATACTGGCTGTCTCGAAGGAAAATACGTGAATAGTTGGATGAGTTGCAAGCTGCGCTAGCAGCTCTTTTCGTGAAACAACATTTTTATTTGAAAGAACAACTGACAAACTGTGGCTATTTAGACTTGAGTATATAGCATAACAGACATTTTCTCATAAATGAGCAAAGGTGAGTCTGTCACTTCAAGGAAAATAGGATGGTGTTTATTGCCTATGATAAAAATTAGAGCTTTTTTTAAAAAAAGATTTTGTTTATTTATTTGAGAGAGTGAGAGCGTGCACAGTGGTTCCAAGGGAGAGGGAGAAGCAGACTCCCTGCTGAGCAAGGAGCCCAATTCAGGACTCCATTTCAGGACCCTGGGATCATGACCTGAGCCAGTTAGAGGTTTAACCAACTGAACCACCCAGGAGCCCCTAAAATTAGAGCTTTCCAGTAAGAATTAGGCACTTGGAAGATTCAAATCTTGTCACTGTGTGCTTGCTGGCTTCCCAGTTCTTAACTTTTATGATGAGATTAGCAGTGATATTATATTAATAATTGTGACTTTTAAAATATTACAGAATGGAATGTGTTAACATTTGGAACATCTGCATAATTCAGTAACCAGTACATCCTAAATGACCAACACTTGATGTTACAAAACCGTGCAAAAGTCTGAGGAACTATAAGGGGTTTTGTTATAGTGACAAGTTACAGTGACAAGATTTGTTTCCACATTGCAGCTAACTTTTAAAAAAACTGCCACTTTTCTTAAGTTTTGGGGTAGTATCAAAGAAGCATACTCACAATTATCAGAAAAGGCTACTAAAATACTCTTTCTTTTTCCAACTACATATTTTTGTAAGGCTAAATTCTCTTTATATACTTTAAAACAACATAGCACAACATATTGAATGCAGAAACAGATATGAAAATTCAGCTGCCCTATATATATTTTTCAATTCTCTCTCCTTCCCTCTCTTTCTCTTTGCTCTCTCCCTTCTCTTCCCTTTCTTTTTGCCTTAGAATTCAAAAGGGTTGTCATAGAGAAATCCTTCTGCACATCATTTGAATTGAAAAAAATAAGTCTGTTCCTTAAGAAAATACATCTGATTAGAATGATTGGTTTGAGACAGTGAAGATTGACTTTGCAGATTCAATTACATGGTGGGCATGTTCCAAAAGCTGGATGAGATAAGTCTGCAGTTCCAAGGTTTTGATGAAAATATACTTAAAGCATATAATAAGATATAAATATTTAATTTAAAATGTTATATTGACAGGGTGCCTGGCTGGGTTAGTTGGAAAAGTCAGGAGTTCGAGCCCCACTTTGGGGGGGGGGTGCAGATTACTAAAAAAATAAAATAAAATAAACTTCAAAATAAAATAAAATGTATTGACAAAGATGAATTGAAATATTTTAACCCTCTTTAATATTATCAGATTTAGGTCTGGTTCCTGAAAGTAGAGGAATAATTGGCTTATTTGGCAGCTACTTGGATAAGTCTTGGTCTAAGTGCTTTTTTTAATGCAGTACCTCCCAGGAAGTAAAAAAGTGAGTGATTCTAATGATGGGCAATGAATCTTTTTTCAAGTTAAGTGGTTCTCAATTTTGCTTTCAGCAAATTTGAAGAACGTAATTGATTCCACAGTAGATTATTAAAAGCAATTTTTCCAATTTTTAATTTTATAAATATCAAACCTATAGGAAAGTTGCAAGAATAATACAAAGAACAACCTCTCTCTATAATTATTATTACTTTGCTGGAAAAATTGAGAATTGGTTGCAAACATCTTGTCACTTCATCCTTAAATACTTAGCATGTGTCTTCTAAAAACAAGGACATTTTCCCATCTAACAATCCAGTGATCACACTCAGGATATTATTTAACATTGACGATTTTGAAGATTCTAGGCCAGTTGTTTCATAGATGTCCCTTAATTTGAACTTGCCCGACAGCCTCATAATCTTTTTTTAAGACTTTATTGATTTATTTGAGAGAGTGCGGGTGCATGAGTGTGGTGCTCAACTCAGGGCCCCATCCCAGGACCCTGAGATTATGACCTGAGCTGAAGTCAGATGCTTAACTAACTGGTTGAATCACCCAGGTGCCCCTGATGGTCTCATAATTATATTCAAATCAAACCTCTCTGTAGAAATACTACGTAGATGTAAAAAAAATTTTTCTTTTTTAGAAAGATTTCATTTTTCAGCAGGCTCTACAGCCAGCTTGGGGCTTGGACTCACAACCTTGAGCTCAAGAATCGCATGCTCTGCCAACTGAGCCAGCCAGGCTCTCTTGTAAAAAGAATTTTTGATGATAGGAGGCAGTAAATCAAAATGTGATATTTTTTGCATATACTTGGAGGGAGGTAAAAGAATCTAACATTCCTATAATACAAGTCCTTCCATTTTTCTCTACTTGTTTAAGTAAGAATTCTCACCCCTCTTATGTGTAAAAACAAAAATAGGAATAGAAGTGATACTGATATATGTCATTCTACCAATTAGAAATACTCATTTGTTAATTTGGATTAAAATACCCACTTGCTAAAAAGACATAAACTAATTGAAAAGGAAAGAAACTTAGCAATTTCATTAAAAGACAGAGTTCAAATAAAATTTTTGTTTAGTTATGTGTTGGAATTTTGTAAAGACAACTCAATGAAAAAAATTAACACAGATTATAGGAAATTACACAGTCAATGGAAATTAAGAGATAAAAACATTTTTTTTGTTATTGCAGAGATACATGATAGGATATTTAAATTTTTTTCAAACATTAGAAGTATATTACATCAGAGCAAAATTATGTAAGAGAGGCCAAATGGAAATACAAGTTTTATGAGAAAAAGTAACAATATAAACTTTCTGTTAAAGGAGAGTTAGTGTGGGACGCCTGGGTGGCTCAGCAATTTTTTAAAGTGAGGTAGCCATTTCATTTTTAAAATGTAAACATTTACAATGTGCCAGAATTTGCATGCTTTGCAACTATTTTGACTTAAAAATTATTGTGTCAAAATAAAATGTACCAGGGAGATAATATAGTTTTTCTAAATTCTTTTGAGGAGTCACATGAGCAAAAGGTTTGGGAACCACTATGCTCAAGTGATTTAGAGACAGGTGAGAGCTGCTGGGAAGATTTTGGGGACCATATTGCTATAGGTCAGTTAAGTCAAGAGAGATCAGAGGAAATGAGGGTGGTCACAGATGGGGCATCAAGTTGGGCAGTGGTTCCCTGAGTGACAGGTTATAGGAAAGGGACAGGATGCCAAGGAGCATTTAAATTTTATTTATTTTTTATTTTTTAAAAATTTTTATTTACTTAGGCACACAGTGAGAGAGAGAGAGGCAGAGACACAGGCAGAGGGAGAAGCAGGCTCCATGCACTGGGAGCCCGACGTGGGATTCGATCCTGGATCTCCAGGATCGCAGCCTGGGCCAAAGGCAGGCGCTAAACCGCTGCGCCACCCAGGGATCCCTTAAATTTTAAATAACAATACCGACAACACCTGGAAGGTAACCTTAAGCTTGGATTTTATAAAATCCCTCTTCATAGAACGCTTCATGACAGGGCTTTATCTACCCTGCGATTCATTTACTAATAATGTGCATTAATTTCTGATCACCAAGGATATGATTGTATGATGTGATGTAACACGTTTTGAAGAGAAACAAACATTTTCTTTTGGTCGCTTTGAAGGAAACTCTGAAGCAGTACGGGTAGTCTGCATGTCATCTTGTAAGCACCTTCGCATATGTTCAAGGTGGGAGTAGGTGAAATAAATATTACAGAGCTTTCAAATGTATGCCTAGCATCACATGATTTGCTTTATTTATTTGTTTTATTGTAAAGATTTTTAAGTAATCTCTACATCCAACATGAGGCTCAAACATACAACCCCAAGAACAAGAGTTGCATGCTCTACTGACTGAGCCAGCAAGGCGTCCCCATGATTTGCTTTACATAGACAAAAGACTCTAAGGTTTATTTTTTTTTTTTAAGATTTTATTTACTTATTCATGAGAGACAGAGAGAGAGAGGGAGAGGCAGGCTCCATGCAGGGAGCCAGACATGGGACTCGATCCCGGGACCCCAGGATCACGCCCTAGGCTGAAGGCAGCGCTAACCGCTGAGCCCCTGGGGCTGCCCTCTAAGGTTTATTAGTATGTCAGGTTACAGGTTAGGCAAAAGAGCAGTCACGTGACTAACTGCAGCTCACGAGAATGTGAAAGCAGTGGGAATTGCCCAGGTCTGATTCCAGAACTTGTGTGCTTGGCTGAAACTCCATTGCTTTCTGTACATAAAAGCTCTACTTTTGGGAATATAGCTGATGTGTAAAGACCTTTTACTCATATCTCAGGAACCAAATTAAGGACTGTGTTGAGTTTAAGTGAGTTATTTTTATGTATGTCATTTAAATAAATGAAAGTAAATGAAAAAGCAGAAATTTTCAGCCTCTGTAAAGATTAAAATTAAGTTTTACTAGCAGTGTGATATACAATGGACTTTTAATGATTTATTATTGTTATTATTTTAGAGATTTTTTTTTTTTAATTTATTTGAGAGAGAACAAGCAAGAGCATAAGCAGTGGGGAGGGGACAGAGGGAGAGGAAGAAGCAGATTCCCTGCTGAGCACGGAGCCCCATGTGGGCCTTGATCTCAGGACTCCAGTCATAACCTGAGCCAAAGGCAAATGCTTAACCCACTGAACCACCCAGGTGCCCCTACAATGGGCTTTTTTTATTTTTTTATTTTTTATTTTTTATTTATTTATGATAGTCACAGAGAGAGAGAGAGAGAGGCAGAGACACAGGCAGAGGGAGAAGCAGGCTCCATGCACCGGGAGCCCGACGTGGGACTCGATCCCGGGTCTCCAGGATCGTGCCCTGGGCCAAAGGCAGGCGTCAAACCGCTGCGCCACCCAGGGATCCCTACAATGGGCTTTTAAACAAATATCCCTCTTTCTTAATTGATCCGTATAATTTATTTAAATGTTGCTTTAAGGCATTACAACAAATGCTCTGAGATTTTTTTTTACATTTAAGAGACTATTGAAAATAAAGCAAAATTTAAACATTAAAAAATATGGAATTCACAGGGCACCTGGGTAGTTTGGGCAGTTGGGTGTCTAACTCTTGAATTTTGGCTTGAGTCATAATCTCAGGTTGGTGAGCTCCACCCTATGGCAGGCTCCACAGTCAGTAAGGAGTCTGCTTGAAGAGTCTCTCCCTCTGCCTGCAACCCCCCCCACCGCCACGTGCTTATGCACTCTTTCTCAAAAATAAAACCAGAAATCTTTTATTTTTTTATTTTTTATTTTTTTTAAGATTTTATTTTTTTAGAGAAAGAGAGAGGGAGAGCACAGAGGGTGAGTGAGAGGAAGAAGCAGGCTCCCCGCCAATCAGGGAGCCCCCATGTGAGGCTTGATCCCAGGACCCTGAAATCACGACCTGAGCCCAAGGCAGACACGCAATTGACTGAGCCACTCAGGTGCCCCTAAATCTTTTTAAAAGGTAGAATTCCTTGTTACAATCAAAATATGTTTTCCTAGAACACAACTATTTAAGCAGAACACAACTTAAAGCAGAACAAATCAATCTGAAATAAAAGAAACACATGTTTTATGCAAAGATAGAAAATTATACATAAAACTATAATCAAATCTTTCAGGCATGCAAAGAAGTATAGAATGTATATCTACCCACCCCAATTAATAAGCATAAAAAGTACAGTTGAAGTCCATTGGGTGCCCTTTTGCTATTGGAATCCCTTCCTCCTCCACAGAAATAGCTGCTTTCCTAACTTTGATATTACTGTTTCCACACATTTATAAATACTATTCCCATCTTTGTACATACATGTATGTAGCTACACACAAAATATAGTGTTTCGCACACTTAAAATGTTTTTTCTTTTTTTTTTTTAATATATATATTTTTTAATTTATTTATGATAGTCACAGAGAGAGAGAGAGAGAGGCAGAGACATAGGCAGAGGGAGAAGCAGGCTCCATGCACTGGGAGCCTGATGTGGGATTCGATCTTGGGTCTCCAGGATCATGCCCTGAGCCAAAGGCAGGCGTCAAACCGCTGCGCCACCCAGGGATCCCTAAAATGTTTTTTCTTAAGTGGTAGCATCAGTGGAATCTGCAGCTTGCCTTTTTTTTTTTTTTTTTAAGGATTTTTAAAGTTTGTTTATTTATTTATTTATTTATTTATTTATTTATTTTATTAGTTTTTTTTTTAAGGCTTTATTTATTTATTCATGAGAGACACAGAGAAAGAGGCGGAAACATAGGCAGAGGGAGAAGAAGGCTCCATGCAGGGAGCTCAATGTGGGACTCGATCCTGGGAGTCCAGGATCACCCCCAGAGCTGAAGGCAGACACCCAACCGCTGAGCCACCCAGGCATCCCATAAAATTTATTTATTAATGAGAAATACAGAGAGAGAGGCAGAGACACAGGCAGAGGGAGAAGCAGCCTCCACGCAGGGAGCCCGATGTGGGACTCGATCCCTGGTCCCCAGGATGACACCCTGGGCCGAAGGCGGCGCTAAACCTCTGAGCCACCCGGGCTGCCCCCTTCCCCCCACCTTTTTAAATATTTTATTTATTTATTCATGAGAGAGAGACACACACACACACACACACACACACACACACACACACAGAGGCAGAGACACAGGCAGAGGGAGAAGCAGGCTCCATGCAGGAGCCCAATGTGGGACTCGATCCTGGGTCTCCAGGATCACGCCCTGAGCCGAAGGCAGAGGCCCCAACCGCTGAGCCACCCAGGCATCCCTGCAGCTTGCCTTTTTTTTTTTTTTTAAGATTTATTTATTTATTTATGATAGAGAAAGAGAGAGAGAGAGGCAGAGACACAGGAGGAGGGAGAAGCAGGCTCCATGCCGGGAGCCCAATGTGGGACTCGATCCTGGGACTCCAGGATCACACCCTGGGCCAAAGGCAGGCGCTAAACCGCTGAGCCACCCAGGGATCCCCGCAGCTTGCCTTTTTAACTCTACTTCATGTTTTGGGGGTTTGTGCATGTTGATATCTATAGGCTGTAGCCCTTTCATTTTAACTGTAATGTACCAAGCATTGATTTATTTGTTCTTCCTTCACTGGAAATTTAGCCTTTACTGTAGTGCTGCAGTGAATAGTTTTGTTTATGTCTCAGTATACATATAGGAGAATTGCTTTAATGTATCTACCTAGGACTGGAGTTGCTATATTGAAAGGTATGCACATCTCCCCTAGATGTTGCTAATAGCTCTCCAGAGTAGTTGCACTGTTTATTCCCTTATTAGAGTCTTTTTGCTCAATCCTTGCCATATCCACATGTTGTCATACTTTAAAACTTTACCTAATTTGACTGGTGTAATATAGTAATCTCATGTTTTATTCTTTTTTTTAATTTGTTTTATTCTTTTTTAAATCAATTTTATTGAGCTATAGTTTACATAAAATGGAGTTCATCCATTTTTAAGTATACAGTTTGACATTTGACCAGTACATGATTCTGTGTGCCTCCCATCCCAATCAGGATACAGAACATTTTTTTTTCACCCTAAAAAGTTTCCCTCTGCCTGATTGCCTTAGGCAGCCATTGATTTCTGTCACTGTACTTAGAATTTGACATGACTAGAGTTGTACAGGTTGTATAATTTTGTGTCTGGCTTCTTTTCATTCAGCATAATATTGTTGTTGTTGGGGATCCCTGGGTGGCGCAGCGGTTTGGCGCCTGCCTTTGGCCCAGGGCGCGATCCTGGAGACCCGGGATCGAATCCCACGTCGGGCTCCCGGTGCATGGGGCCTGCTTCTCCCTCTGCCTATGTCTCTGCCTCTCTCTCTTTCTCTCTCTCTGTGTGTGACTATCATAAATAAATAAAAAAATTAAAAAAAAATATTGTTGTTGTTGTTTTAAAGTTTATTTATTTAAGCAATCTCTGCAGCCAACATGGAGCTTGAGCTCACCACCCTGAGATCAGAGTCACATGCTCTTTGGACTGAGTCATCCAGGTGCCCCATTAGCATAGTTTTTAAACATTCACCCATGTGTTATTTATATCAATAGTTCATTTCCTAAAAAATTTTTTAGATGTAACTCACATAAAATTCACCATTTTCAAGTGTATAGTTTGGTGGTTTTTTACTATTGTCATTGTATTGTGTGACCATCATCACTGTTCCAGAACATTCTATCACCCCAGAAAGAAACCTCGTACCTATTAGCACTCATCCCCCATTCTTTCCCCCCTCTTCCTGTCCCCTGAGAACCACTAATCTCCTTTCTGTCTCTATGAATTTGACTGTTCTGGACATATCCTATAAATGTAGTTATATAGGAATGGAGCCTTTTGTGTCTGGCTTCATTCACTTAGCATAATGTTTTCAAGGTTCATCCATATTGTTGTGTGAATTAATATCTCATTCTTCTTTATAGCTGAGTAAAGTTATACCCCGTTTTGTTTATCAGTTGATGAGCATTTGGATTTTTACACTTTTTTACTCTTATGAATAATGCTGCTATGAACATTTATATATGCAAGTTTTTGTGTGAGCCTGTTTTTCTTTCTTTGCGGTAGACACTTAGAAATGGAATTGCTGGTCATATGGTAATTCTAGGTAATTTTTTGAGGAAAGCTCATGCCCTTTTGTAGCATTCCATTGTATGAATATACCACATTTTATTTATCAGTTCCTCAATTGATGGGCATTTGCACTGCATCTTTTTATTTTACTTATTTATTTATTTTTAAGATTTTAGTTTATTTTATTAAAGATTTAGTTATTCATGAGATACACAGAAAGAGAGAGGCAGAAACACAGGCAGAGCAGAAGCAGGCTCTATGCAGGCAGCTGGATGTGGGACTTGATCCTGGATCCTGGGTTCAGGCCCTGAGCCGAAGGCAGATGCTTAACCGCTGAGCCACCCAGGCGTCCCTAAGATTTTATTTTTAAGTAATCTCTACATCCAAGGTGGGGCTCAAACTCACAAACTCCCCCCACCCCAGGTCAAGAGTCACATGCTCTGCCGACTGACCCAGCCAGCTGCCCCTGCTTCTTGTTTTTAGTAATGAATAAACCTATTATAGATATTCATGTGCAAGAGTTTTTAGGGACATACTTTTTTTCCCTCTTGGACAAATACCTAGGAGGGAATCGTTGGATCATAGAGTAGATGTATATTTAACTTTTAAGATACTGACAAACTTTTCCAAAGTGGTTGTACTATTTTATACTCCCACCAGCAGTGTGTGAGAGTTCTAGTTGCTTTGTGTCCTCACTAACACTAGGTCTTGTCAGCCTCTAATTTTGGCAATTCTAGTGGGAGTGTATGGTATGTTGTGGTGGTTAATTTGCATTTTTCTGATTACTAGTGAAGTTGGACATCTTTTCATATCATTTTTTGCCATATGCATTTCCTCTTTGTGAACTATGTATTCATATCCTTTGCTCGTTTTCCTCCTTCCTTCTTTCTGTTAATAATTATGCATCCTGGGTACTGATTTCTGTCAGTTATGTGCATTGCAAATATATTCTTCCTGACTGTGGCTTGTCTTTTGACTTTGTTGATAGCATATTTTAACATACAGAGTTGTACATTTTAACATAGACAAATTTATCAGTATATTCCTTTATAGTTTACATGTCTTATTTTTCTTAAGAAAACATCTGATATCTTTAACATCATAACAGTTCTTGTATATTTTTAAATATTTTCTTAAAATTTAAAAAATATATTTAGAAAGAATTTACTTAACTTTTTCAAATTTGATCTTTACCTAAAATAATTTATGATGTGAGGCATCTAATTTGTTTTTTCATGTGGGTAACAGTTCCCTCAGCACTATAGAATATCCAGTATGTACCTGACTGATGTAGAGAGCCCTGTACACCATGTATCCCATCTCTGAATATGTGGACCTCTGGGTCCACTGTTTTCTCTGTTGTTTTTTGTTGCCTTCTTTTTTTTCTTTCTTGCCGAATCTTGTTGGGAGCAAGGTATAATTAATCTTCTCATGGAACCAGCTTTTGGATTTGTACTTTTCTTTTTTGTATCTTTGTGTCTTTTTTTTTTTTTTTTTTTGATCTTTGCTATTTTCTTGATTCTTCTTTCTTTTCCCTTCTGCTCTCCAGTTGTTCTGTTTCTGAGTCATACAAATTTGCTTTAATGAAAACTCATTTCAGGAAATCGTTAACTCATTGATTGTGTCATGTGTTTTTGCCCATCAGAAGTCCATCTAGGGCATTGGGGCCTTACCACACTGTTTCCCAGAGTTATTATGCCATTCTAACCATCGCCCACAATGTATAAGAGTTCTACTTGTTTCACATCCTTGCCAATATTTGGTGTTACCGATCTTGTTAATTTTACTCTGTTAGGTGAATAGTAATATCTCATTGTGGTTTTAATTTTCATTTCCCTGATGATGGGAATATTGATCATCTTTTTTATGTGCTTATTGACCATTTATATACTTTACTCCCTCTATATAAAAAATATATTTTATTCCCCCCCCTAAAAAAATATATATATTTTATTATGTGAAGTGTTTGTTCTAATACTTCATCTATTTTTTAAATTGATCTTTTAGTCTTTATTATGAGTTATAAGAGTTCTTTACGATCCTGGATACCAGTCCCTTGTCAGATAAATGCTTTGTATCCATTTCCCTCTAGTCTCAGAGGGACTAATCATTTCCTAATCATTTAGGATTTCCTAAATGCTTTCCTAATCATTTTCTTGATGGTGTCTTTTGCTGTACAGTAGTTTCCTCCCCCGACCCCTTCTGCAGTTTTGCTTCCCATGGTTTCAGTTACCCACAGTCAACCAGGGTCTGGAAGTAGATGATCCTCCTCCTGACATCAGAAGGTGGATAATAGCCAGCAAGTATGTCACAATGCCCACATCCTTTTTTTTTTTTTTTTTTTTAAACTTTTTTTTTAATTTTTATTTATTTATGATAGTCACACACACACAGAAAGAGAGAGGCAGAGACACAGGCAGAGGGAGAAGCAGGCTCCATGCAGGGAGCCCGATGTGGGATTCGATCCCGGGTCTCCAGGATCGCACCCTGGGCCAAAGGCAGGCACTAAACCGCTACACCACCCAGGGATCCCCAATGCCCACATCCTGCATCTCATTTCATCTCATCACACAGGCCTTTTATCGTCTCATATCATCACAAGAAGACGGGTGAGTACAGTGAGGGAAAATATTTTGAAAAAAAGGTGAAAAACCACACAATTACATAATTTTTATTACAGTATATTATAAAAGTTGTTTTACTATTGTTGTCAATCTCTACTGGGCCTGATTTGTAAATTAAACTTTATCAGAGGGATATACAGGAAAAAACCCATAGTATATAGGATTTGATACTATCCTTGGTTTTAGTCATCCACTGGGGGTCTTGGAAAGTACCCCCATGGATAAGGGGGAGGGGCTAATGTACCAAAGTTTTTAATTTTGATGAAATCTAACAACAGGATTTTCTTTTATGGTAACTACTTTGTGTGTCCTGCATATGAAAGTTTGCCCACTGCCAAATCACAAAGATGACTCCTTTGTGTTCTTCTTATAAAATCTTTATGGTTTTATAGTTTTTATATACTATATCATTACTTTTTGTGTGTGATATGAAGTAAGGACTGTACTATATTATCTTTGGTTTTAAATTTTTATTTATTTATTTATTTAATTTAAAAATATTTTAAGTAATCTCTATACCCAGTGTGGGGCTCAAATTCACAACTCAAGACCAAGAGTCACATGCTCTACTGACTGGGCCAGCCAGGTACCTCATCTTTGTTTTGTTTTGTTTAACTTTTAAATCAACACAACAAATACATCCTTTTGTCGTAAATATTTCATGAGCCTCATAAAGCAGCTGAACTCACTAATGATAAAACTTATTATACCTTTTGTTTATTCAAACTTTACTGAATACCTCATGATTAGGCACTATAGTGATTTTTTAAAAGCAGACACAGGGCAGCCCCGGTGGTGCAGAGGTTTAGCGCCGCCTGCAGCCGGGGGTGTGATCCTGGGGACCCTGGATTGAGTCCCACGTCAGGCTCCCTGCATGGAGCCTGCTTCTCCCTCTGCCTGTGCCTCTGCCCTTCTCTCTCTCTGTGTCTCTATGAATAAATAAATAAAATCTTTTAAAAAATAAAATAAATAAATAAAAGCAGACACAGATCCTGTTGCCCTAAAAAGCTGGGAAAACACATAAATACACAATCATGTCACAATGTGATAATGTGCTATGCTAGAGTTACGCACTGGCTGTTTCAGAGGGCATGGGAGAAACCCAGTCATGCTAGGAACATAGGGTGAGGCTTTCCAAGGCTAGTGATACGTGAGCTCAGACTCGAAGGCCTGATTGCTGTTAGTCAAGATGGTGGTGGTGGGGGTTAGATGTGCAAACGAAGAGGCATGAGAATACTTTACATTGCTTGGAACAGATGGTGCAAGGCGGTGAGTGGCATGATCTGGAGCCTTGTATGGTGTGATCATGAATTCAGCTTTTATCTGATGATAGTTGGGAGTCAGTAACTCATTACTGGGAGTTGAACATTGCTGCTTTTAGTGCTACAAATGTTTTGTATCCTTTACTGTAGATTAAAACACTTAGTTTGTTGTTTCAATAAGACCTAACTTGGGATCCCTGGGTGGCGCAGCGGTTTGGCGCCTGCCTTTGGCCCAGGGCGCGATCCTGGAGACCCGGGATCGAATCCCACATCGGGCTCCCGGTGCATGGAGCCTGCTTCTCCCTCTGCCTATGTCTCTGCCTCTCTCTCTCTCTCTCTCTGTGACTATCACAAATAAATAAAAATTAAAAAAAAAAATAAGACCTAACTTGTACATATTTTATCTTTTTATTTTTTTATTATTATTATTTTTTAGTAATCTCTATATTGAATATGGGGCCCAAACTTATAACCTGGAGATCTAGAGTTGCATGATCCACCGATTGAGCTTAGCCAGTCACCCCTAACTTGTGCATATTTTAAAATAGCCTATAATTGGGTAGAAAGAAATAATCTTTTGTTTTAATGTGTATGTTGGAAGCTTTGTGTGATGAAGTATCATTTATGTCCTGATATTTGCATATGAGAACCTGGTACATAGTAATTAAGCAAAAATAACTCAACTTGAGCTCTGGACCTGTGATTAGAAAGTAGCAAATAATGATATTACCATGAAATACCTCACTTACTTCTGAAAATATCACACTTTTGAAATTCATCTTGAGTGGCTTTGTAGGTAAAAACTATTTTTAATGTCAAAATTATAAAATACTGTTAAAGAAGAGAATTGGTATCAGTTTTTAGAAGGTGATCTCCGAAGAAGATGATGGTTTTCTGATCATCCTTCTTGTTTCTTTCTTTCTTTTTTAAATTTAAATTCAATTTGATAACATACAGTATAACACCCAGTGCTCATCTCATGTGCCTTCCTTAATGCCCGTCACCCAGTTACTCTATCCCCCCCACTTCCCCTTCTGCAACCCTTTGTTTGTTTCCCAGAGTTAGGAATCTTTCATGGTTTGTCTTCCTCTCTAATTTTTCCCCACCCAGTTTCCCCCCACTTTCCTTTCACTATGGGCCCTTTCACTATTTCTTATATTCCACGTAGGAGTGAAACCATATGATAATTGTCTTTCTCTAGTTGACTTATTTCACTCAGCATAATACCTTCCAGTTCTATCTGTATCAGTGTAAATGGTAGGTATTCATCCTTTCTGATGGCTTAGTAATATTCCATTATGTATATATATATACATATCCTTCTGCCTCCTTATCCTTATATACGTATGTATATGTATGTATATGTATGTATATGTTTATACATACAACACACACACACACACACATATATACCACATCCTCTTTATCCATTCATCTGCTGAAGGACATCTGGGCTCCTTCCACATTTGGATATTATGGACATTGCTGCTATGAACATTGGGGTGGAGGTGTCCTGTACTTTCACTACATCTGTATCTTTGGGGTAAATACCCAGTAGTGGAATTTGCTGGTCATAGGATGGCTCTGTTTTCAACTTCTTGAGGAACCTCCACACTGTTTTCCAGAGTGGCTGCACCAGCTTGCATTCCTACCAATAGTGCAAGAGCGTTCCCCTTTCTCCACATCATTGCCAACATTTGTTGTTTCCTGTCTTGTTAATTTTAGCCATTCTCACTGGTGTAAAGTGGTATATCATTGTGGTTTTGATTTGTATTTCCCTGATGACAGGTGATGTGAAGCATTTTTTCATGTGCTTGTTGACCATGTGTATGTCTTCTTTGGAGAAATGTCTGTTCACGTCTTCTGCCCATTTCTTGACTGGATTGTTTGTTTTTTTGGGTGTTGAGTTTGAAAAGTTCTTTATACATCTTGGACACGTCTTGTACTAGTGAATTACCAATTAAATAAAAAGGGAGTAGAACCCATCTGGGTCGTTATATATGGAATATATATAATATATATAGAATAGATTAATTCTTGTGGCAAGATTGATTTTCTTGTAGCATTTACTTATTTATTTATTAAAATATTTTATTTACTTATTTGATGAGAGAGAGAGAGAGAGCACACAAGCAGGAGGAATGGCAGGAGGAGTGGGAGCCAGACATGGGGCTTGATCCCAGGACTCCAGGACCATGACCTGAGCTGAAAGCAGACACTTAACTGACTTGTAAGCAGATACTAACCAGTTGAGCCACACAGGCTTCCCTTCTTATATGTAGATGGACTTGTGTTTGAGGTGATGGTAAAGGTACTGTGAGAGATTACTGTGTCTGCTGGATGAAGGAGGACCCACCAGGAGTGGAGAATCAGGTGGCCTGCAAGGGTGAATGCTGGTGTGTCTTAAACTCGATATGTTATGTCCATTGAGAACATGATGGTCTTCTAAAAACACATTCCTTAGCAGCTGGGGAAGAGAAGCCACCCTGATGTCCCTGACTTTGAGAGCCTCAGCTCACACTGCAATGCATGATGGTTTCTTCACAGTCACCCCATAGCCAAGGTTCTCAGTTAGAAGGTAAGGAACATGGGGAGCCTGGGTGATTCAGTTGACTGAATGTTGGACTCTTGGTTTCAGCTCAGGTCATGATCTCCAGGTTGTGAGATGGAGCCTCGCCTTGGGCTCTGCACTCAGCAGGGAGTCTGCTTGTGATTCTCTTTCTCCCCCTACTCACACATGCTCTCACTCAAATAAATAAATAAAATCTTAAAGAAAAGAAGATAATGAACATGAACACTGAAGCAAGAAGTTGATGAATTCTTTTTTTTAACATTTAATTTATTTATTCATGAGATACACACACAGAGAGAAAGGCAGAGACATAGGCAGAGGGAGAAGTAGGCTCTATGCAGGAGGCCTGATGTGGGACTCAATCCTGGGACTCGGGGATCGTACCCGAGTATGATCAACCGCTGAGCCACACAGGTGTCCCTGAAATTCTTTTTTTTTTTTTTTTGTTAAAAATTATTAACGAAAGAGCACGAGTGAGGAATGGGGCAGAAACAGAGGGAGAGGGAGCGAATCCTCAAGCAAACTTCCCACTGACCATGGAGCTGTCACAGGGCTGGATCCCAGGACCCTGAGATCATGACCTGAACTGAAATCAAGAGTTGGATGCTTAACTGACAGCCACCCAGGCGCCCCAAGATGTTGATGAAATTCTTTACATAATTTAACTCTAGAAAGGTGATGTGTGTCTTTCCATCTGGTAAGAGAATGAAGATGGTTCAGAGTGGCCATCTCTCTCTCTCTTTTTTTTTTTTTTTTTTTTTTTAAGAGTGGGCATCTCTTATACTGAGATTTTTCTGGGCAGTTTCCCTGTCTTCACTTGCCTTTCATTTTAGGGACAGTCTGGTTCCCTCTTCTGATATATCTCTCTGGGAGGTCTGGGACAGTGATGAATGTCTGCTCACATCCTTGCAGCTGGATTCCCTACCCCTCATAGCCAGCCAGTGGCAGGGTTCTGCTGAAGGCTTCTGGCATCTCTCTTCCATCATTTCACTTCATTTCATTCCTATCATCT
Source organism: Canis lupus baileyi (assembly GCF_048164855.1). NCBI lineage: Eukaryota > Metazoa > Chordata > Mammalia > Carnivora > Canidae > Canis > Canis lupus. The sequence goes on from NC_132849.1 coordinate 30,904,753, forward strand.
TCTGCTAGTTTGGGCTTTCCATTTGTCTTGCCTGTGTCACAGCCTCCTGACTGTTCGCACCCTCCAGCCATCCCATAAACTCCTGCCCAGTGCGTATTCCCACAGTCCACTTGGCCTCTTCCCAACTCAGGGGTCTGGCAGCATGCCCAGCACATAGTAAGTAGCCTCTTAAGAAATGCTTATTGAATGAATGAATCCACCTGTTCGCAAATCTTTAATGGTTTCTCTTTGCTGTAACTTGACTTTCATAACTCATCAGCCTCACTGTAAAGCTTCCATGTACACACCCAGCCATTATTCCACAGTCACCTCTTCTTCCCACTGCACACCTCACTTCCCAACCAAGCGAGGCCCTATTCTCTGAGAACCACAATACTTTTCTACTTTGCTTTTTCTGACTTGACACCTCTGCTCCTTTTCCTTCTGTCACTGCTTGGTTTTTGTCCTTTATTTTTGCTTTTGAATGTTTGGTGGTTCCCCTAGCCAGACCTCCTGTCTTTGGTCTCTCCTCCAGCAGAAATGTCCATGCTGCAGACTCAGCACCCCAGCTGGGCCACCGACTTAGCCCAGAGTGTGTTTCCTCAGCTATAAAATAGGGATAATATAATAGTGATGACCAACTTATGGGCTCCAAAGAATAATAACAATATATACCTAAAAATCACCTGGTTAATACTTAAATACATTCTAGTTGTGAAAAACTCAACTATTCATAGATGTTTATGGTAAGAAATGGATTCCTAACTTTATAGTCTTCTACCTGCCAATCTCCCTCTTTCTCTTTATCACTTGGCTCCCTTCCTGGGTATGTGTGTGTGTACCTATACATAGGACATGGTGTATTTAAAGCACCAATCTCCTAGTCATTTTATTTTATTTATTTATTTTTAAAGATTGTACTTATTTATTCATGAGAGACAGAGAGAGAGAGAGAGAGAGGCAGAGAAACAGAGGGAGAAACAGGCTCCCCCAAGAAGTCAGATGCGGGACTTGATCCCAGATCCTGGGACCATGCCCTGAGCCAAAGGCAGACGCTCAACTGCTAAGCCACGCAGGTGTCGCTCTCCTAGTCATTTTTTAAAAAATTTTTTTAATTTATTTATGATAGTCACAGAGGGGAGAGAAAGACAGGCAGAGGGAGAAGCAGGCTCCATGCACCGGGAGCCCGATTTGGGATTCGATCCCGGGTCTCCAGGATCGCGCCCTGGGCCAAAGGCAGGCGCCAAACCGCTGCACCACCCAGGGATCCCTCTCCTAGTCATTTTAATAAATGATCGTTGCCATCAAATAAGCTTCAGGCTCCCAATTTACCTTTCCATCTTTGTCACTTTTGCTGCCTCTATTAGGCTTTTTTTTTTAAGAGCTTTTTTTTTTTTTTAAGATTTTATTTATTTATTCACGATAGTCACAGAGAGAGAGAGAGAGAGAGCGAGAGAGGCAGAGACATAGGCAGAGGGAGAGGAGAAGCAGGCTCCATATAGGGAGCCCGACGTGGGATTCGATCCCGGGTCTCCAGGATTGCGCCCTGGGCCAAAGGCAGGCGCCAAACCGCTGCGCCATCCAGGGATCCCTTTTTTTTTTTTTTTAAATTTTTTTTTTAATTTTTATTTATTTATGATAGTCACACACAGAGAGAGAGAGAGAGAGGCAGAGACATAGGCAGAGGGAGAAGCAGGCTCCATGCACCGGGAGCCCGACGTGGGATTCGATCCCGGGTCTCCAGGATCGCGCCCTGGGCCAAAGGCAGGCGCCAAACCGCTGCGCCACCCAGGGATCCCCAGGGATCCCTTTTTAAAGAGCTTCTTAAATGTCGCTGCATTCATATGTCTAGTCAAGAACCTGGTTGTTCCTTTGCTAAAGGTTAGTGGTCCCTGTTTACCTATAAAGAGAGAATGTGGATCTGGTGCCTACGTTGCTAAAACAGAGGACAGAGAAATGACAGAGGAGAAACTGTTGTGCAGTTAGGAGGTAGAGCCCCATTTTACTCTGGCCACAGAGAGAACCACACGCTTCTGTCTGCTAAGTGAGGATTGAAAGCGAGGGCAGCCTAGTGCATGTGGTCACAGGGAGAAGAGATCCAGCAGAATTATAGCAGCCCTTTAAAAACTCCAAGTGGGGAGCCTAGGCCTGCATAGCCAATCCTCAACTCCCAATGGTGTTTCTATTTATCACTATCCTTATCCTGCCCGTGTGCTAAAGAAATGGCCACCCAAACACAGGCATAAGTAAACAACAGTAGTATCAAGTGGGGAACATAAAATAACAAGTATACAATGATTACAGCAATAAGGAAATATATAAATCCCAGCCAGGATTCAATGTAACTGTGATGAGTATGTATTATTAATCTGCCATTGATGAGCTGTGGGGCATGAGCAAATGATTTGTCTTTACCTCAGTTTCCTCCATCATAAGTGGTGAAAATAACAAAACCTGTTGTATTTAGTCGTAAGAACTAAATGAATTAATACATATAAATTTAGAGAAAGATGCTTGGCACTTGAGTCGGTACATAATCTGTATTTATTCTCATTATTGATCTAGTTTGGAAGATAAAAAGATATGAATGATACGGATTTTTTTTGAAGGTAATTAAAGTGTACGAGAAAAATCAAGATTTGTTTTTATTTTTATTGTTATTTTTTAAAGATTTTATTTGGGATCCCTGGGTGGCGCAGCGGTTTGGCGCCTGCCTTTGGCCCAGGGCGCGATCCTGGAGACCTGGGATCGAATCCCACATCGGGCTCCCGGTGCATGGAGCCTGCTTCTCCCTCTGCCTGTGTCTCTGCCTCTCTCTCTCTCTCACTGTGTGCCTATCATAAATAAATAAAAAAAAAAATAAAATAAAAAATAAAGATTTTATTTATTTATTCATGAGAGACAGATTGAGAGAGAGAGGCAGAGACATAGGCAGAGGGAGAAGCAGGCTCCATGTAGGGAGCCTGATGGGGACTCCATCCCAGGTCTCCAGGATCACGCCCTGGGCTGAATGTGGCACTAAACCGCTGAGCCACCCGGGCTGCCCAAGATTTGTTTTTAAAATTCTGCTATTTTTCCCATTTAACTTATTGTTATGGAGAAAACTCTTGTAAGGACATAAAAGACACTTTAGGTAAAGTGGTGACATTGATGTGCAGTGTGTTGGAAATTTTTATTACCTATGTATTTTTATACTGTATGTGCCTGATAGAATTGTGGTTGGAAATGCCTTGTACATTTAGGCCTGAAAGCTTAGGGTAGGAAGAATGTGACTTTTCCTTTTGTGGCATTCCTGGGGTTGTGCTGGCTGACTCAAGCTGCTGACAACTCCATCATGGTGATTGCTCTTCTATTTGGGCATGCATTTTACTTTTTCTTAAATTTGTTATTAGAAAAATAATGTATGCACATGGTAAAGCATTTAACAGCACGAAAGGGAATGAAATAAAAAGTGAGTTTCCATTCTGCATCAGGCTCCTAGGCTCTCTCCCTAGGAGTAGCAAGTGGTGTTAACAGTTTCTTGAGTATCCTTCCCAAACATTGTGTGTGCACATTCATACCATTATAACATATTTTGTGTACCGTTCTGCAGCTGTATGTCTGAATGTTTCCCATCAAAATACAGGAATGCACCTTATTCCTTTCCTTGCCTACATAGTATAAGGTAGAGTCATAATGTTGCCGATATCAATTTCATATGATTCAACCTAATAACTTTGGGAAATATTTATATAATCAATCTCCTGTGCATAGACATTTCTGTATCTTTTTTTATCCTTGCCTATTACAAACAGTGGGTCTCACTCTACAGTTCTTGTGTCGATATGAGGGTAAGTGTGTGGGATATATTCTTGCAGTGGATGGCTGGGTCTCCTGTGCAGCATTAAGCTTGATATATCCTAACAATTACTCTTTTAAAAGGTTTTACCAATTTATGCTGCAACCAGCAGTGTATAAGAATATAGGCAGAATTCGTGAAAGAAGAAAGAATGAAAGGCTAGAACATTCATCCTTGCTTTCTCTTTCTACTCAGGAAGGCACTAAACTGAACTTCTTTTAGTGTAAAAGTAGGACCGTGAGCCCAGAGATGGTTTGTAACAGTAATTATAGCCACAATCTGTCCAGTACTTACTGTTATTTTATATTATTTCATTTAATTCTTGCGACCACTTGAGAGATAGGTTCTATTATTATTGTCACCATTTAACCAATGAAGACAATTCAGGAGGAGAGATTAAATATCTTATTCAAAGTTCTGCAGTGAGTTACTAGTTTGATGTGCAAAAGAAGGACATAATATCTTTATTTTGGGTAAAAAATGATCACAGCCTATTATCTTTACACACACACACACACACACACACACATTTGTCTTTAAGGAATTTATATTTCTTCTTTCCCCACCAAGACAATAAAGTTGATTTTTAAAATCCTATTTCAATTTAAAGATAATTTGAAGCTATTATTTACAATAATCGAGACTTGGAAGCCATGTAAGTGTTCATTAACAATGAGTAGTAAAGAAAATGTGGCATATATATTATGGAATATTACTCATCCGCAAATAGAAGGGAATTTGCCATTTGTGACAACATGAATGGACCTTGAGGGCATTTTACTAAGTGCAATAGGTCAGACAAAGAAAGATAAATACTGTATAATCTTACTTATATGTGGAATCTAAAAAGAACCAAACTCATAGGACAGTTTGATGGTTGCCAGAGGAGGAGCTCAGGGGTGGGAGAAATGTGGGTGAAGGTGTCAAAAGATACAAACTTGCAGTTACAAGATCAATAACTCTGTGGGGGTGTAGTGCATTGTGATTATAGTCAACAATATTATATATTTGAAAGTTGCTACTAGAGTAGATCTTAAAGTTCTTATCACAAGAAAAAACATTTGTAACTATGTGAAGTAGTGGATGTTAACTATTGTGGCAGTCATTTCATAGTATATACTATACCAAATAGTTGTGTTGTATATCTAAAACTAATACAATGTTATATATCTATCATATTGCAATAATACTGGAAGAAATAGAAAACAAATTTTAAAGATAATTTAATAGGAAATAGTTATTGGGATTTGAGTTAATATAGCATTTTCTTATGTCATATTCTTTTTCATTTTATTATTATTAAAAAAACTTTTAGAGAAGGAGGGGGGTAGGAAGGCAGAGGAAAGGGAGAATCTTTTTTTTTTAATTTTTTAAGTTTATTTATTTATTTATTTATTTATTTATTTATTTATTTATTTATTTATGATAGTCACAGAGAGAGAGAGAGAGAGAGAGAGGGGCAGAGACACAGGCAGAGGGAGAAGCAGACTCCATGCACTGGGAGCCCGATGTGGGATTTGATCCCGGGTCTCCAGGATCATGCCCTGGGCCAAAGGCAAGCGCTAAACCGCTGCGCCACCCAGGGATCCCCGGAAAGGGAGAATCTTAAGTAGGCTCCAGGCCCAGTATGGAGCCCCACATGGGGCTCCATCTTTGATCCTGAGATCATGACCTAAGCCAAAATCAAGAGTTGGACCCTTAATCGACTGACCTACCCAGGTGCCCTTATGTTACATTCTTATAAATTGTGATATTGTACTTATTTTTAATATAGTATTGTTATAATTACATAAGTGTATATGTGTATAAAATTTATAACATGTTTATAATAACTATTTCAGGTGGTTCTCTGTTCTGTTGTATATTTTTGTAGTTCATTTAGCTTCATCAGGTCAACTATCTAGTAAAAATACTCAGTCTTTGGGTGTTTTTATATTTTTATTTTCCTAATTGTCCCTGTTTCAAATTTGAATCAGGTTCTGCTTGGTGCAAATACCAAGAACAATCAACCTTAAATCCTTTTGAAGTAAAGCAGAATATGTCACTAAGTTAATTAATGACAGTGTCAGTACCATTTTTTTCCCCTTGTGCCAGGATGGCCCAGTGGTCCAAGGCTCTGAATTAAGGCTCCAGTTTCTGATGAGTTTGAATCCCACCACAGCCTTATTATTATTTTTAAATTATTATTCTGATATTTTTAAAAACCTTAAAATTTACCATTTTAACCATTTAAAAATATTTTTAAAGACTTACTTATCTTAGAGAGAGAACATGAGGGAAGGGGCAGAAGGAGAGGGAGAGAGAATTGCAAGCAGACCCTGCGCTGAGCATACAGCCCAACCGAGGGCTGGATCCCAGACCCAGAGATCATGACCGGAGCCACCAAGAGCCTGATGTTCATTGACTGTGACACATAGGTGCCTCCCATTTTAACCATTTTTAAATGTATATTTCAGTAATGTTATAGGAATATTCACATTGTTATGAAATGGATTTCCAGAACATTTTCATCCTGCGAATCTGAAACTCTCTGCCTATTAAACAACTCCTCTTTCTCCTCCCCTGCTAGCCCCTGGTGAATACCATTCTACTTTCTTTTTCTATGAATTTGACTACTTTAGGTTATCTCATAAAAGTGAGATATAAGAGATAAAAGGAAACCATACAGTATTTGTCTTTTTGTGGCTAGATTATTTCACTTAGCATAATATCCTCAAGGTTCATCCATTTTGTAGCATATGACAGATTTCTTTCCTTTGTATTCCTGAATAATACTCCATTGTATGTATATACTACATTTGTTTATCTGTTCATTGTTGATGGACATTCAGATTGCTTCCATTTCTTGGCTATTGTGAATAGTGCTGCTATGAACACAGGTGTGCAAATACTGCTTCCAGACTCTGCTTTCAATTCTTTGGATATGTACCCTGAAGCAAGATTGCTGAATCATATTACTATATGATCAGTTCTATTTTTAATTTTTTGAGGATCCCCCCAATGATATCCTTAGCTGCTGCACCATTTTGTAATCCCACCAGCAATGCCCAAAGGGTCTAATTTTACCATATCCCCACCAACACTTGTCAGTTTTTTTTTTTTAATAGTAGTCATCCTAAAAAAAAAAAAAAAATAGTAGTCATCCTAATGGATGTGAGGATACCCCCTCATGGTTTTGATTTGCATTTCTCAGATGATTAGTGATGTTGAGCATCTTTTCATATGTTTGTTGGCCATCATATATCATTTTTGATAAATGTCTATCAAACCCTTTGCTAATTGTTTGATTGATTTTTTTTGTCGTCGAGTTTTAGGAATTCTTCATATTTCCTGGATGTTGACCCTTTATTATGTCTAATAACTTTGCAAATAACTTCCCCCATTCTGTAGATTGCCTTTTCTTTCGAATGATTTACTTATTTATTTGAGAGAGAGAGAGAGAGTGCACATGTGTGGGGGTGGGGGTGGGATGGGGCACAGGGAGGGGGAGAGAGAAACCCAAGCTGACTCTGTGCTTAGCCCACAGTCCAGTGTGGGGCTTGAGCTCACGATCTTGAGATCAGACCAAAATCAAAGCCAAGAGTGTAGATCAACCAACTGGGCTACCCAGGTACCCCTGTAGATTGCCTTTCTCACTCTGCTTAGAGATTGTGTCCTTTAATGCACAAAAGTGTTTAAGTTTTTCCCCTTTTTCTAAATCTCATTTGTCTGTTTTTGCTTTTGGTGTCTGTGGTTTTGGTGTCATATCCAAGAAATCAGAGCCAAGTCCAATGTTATGAAGTTTTTTCCCTATGTTTTCTTCTAGGAATTTTGTAGTTTGAAGTCTGTAATCCATTTTGAGTTAATTTTTGTATATGGTATAAGAAAAGGATCCAATTGAATTCAACACAATTTTAATGGCATGCTTCCAGTTATCCCTTGAGGTCCCAAAGAACCAAAAGGCTTCTTGTGGCTGTGGAGTGGCCATCGTGGGCCCTTGAATTCTACCAAAGTCATTTACATTGTACTGGACAAACATCTGTTGAGCACTTGCTAAGTGTCTAATGGATCTGGGAAGTGAGAGAAGGCAATAACAAAAATAAGACTTGGAAATTCCTGGGGTGATGTGAACGCTGTATATCTTAATAGGAGTTTAAATGAAAAAAAAAAAAAGGAGTTTAAATGATAGCGGTTATGTCTTTGTCAAAACTCAGTGAATGCACACTTAAGATTTGTATATTTCAGGATCCCTGGGTGGCGCAGCGGTTTGGCGCCTGCCTTTGGCCCAGGGCGCGATCCTGGAGACCCGGGATCGAATCCCACGTCGGGCTCCCGGTGCATGGAGCCTGCTTCTCCCTCTGCCTGTGTCTCTGCCTCTCTCTCTCTGTGACTATCATTAAAAAAAAAAAAAAAAAAAAAAAAATTGTATATTTCATTGCATGTGAAGTTTGCATCAAAAGAAAAAATGAGGGACATCTGGGTGGCTCAGTGGTTGAGCATCTGCCTTCGGCTCAGGTTGTGATCCCAGGGTCTTAGGATCGAGTTCCGCATCAGGCTCCCTGCAAGGAGCCTGCTTCTCCCTCTGTGTATGTCTCTGCCTCACTCTCTGTGTCTCTCCTGAATAAATAAAATCTTAAAAGAGAGAGAAACAAATATTGAACACTAGTTAATGATATGCACTTTGAAGTTTCTAGAGGGAAGTGCACTTTGCTCTTAAAAAAAGACAAATGGGGCACCTGGGTGGCTCAATCCATTAAGCATTGGACTCTTGTTTTCGACTCAGGTCATGATCTCAGGGTGGTGGGATTGAGCCCTGTGTTGGGCTCCACCCCACTCCCTCTCCCCCACAATGCGCATGCGCACTCTTACCCTCTTTCTTTTTCTAAAATAAATAAATAAAATCTTTTTTAAAGAAAGAAAAAGAAAAAAATGAAACAAGTATTGAACTGTAGTTAATGAAATGCACTATGAAGTTTTTAGATGGAAGTGAATTTCCCTCTTCATAAAAAAGATTAATAGATGGGTAGAGACAAAAGAAAATAGATGGGTAGAGAAGTGAATAGGTGATAAACAAGTATATTTAAAATATAAATGAGGGATCTCTGGGTGGCTCAGTGGTTTGGTGCCTGCCTTCAGCCCAGGGCGTGATCCTGGAGTCCCGGGATCAAGTCCCATATCGGGTTCCCTGCATGGAGCCTGCTTCTCCCTCTGCCTGTGTCTCTGCCTCTCTCTCTGTGTGTGTCTCTCAGGAATAAATAAATAAAATCTTAAAAAAAAAATTTAAAATATAAATGAATTTGCTCCATGTTTGAAATTTTTCATAATAAAACGTTGGTGAAAAAAGTTGAGAAGATAGTACACAGAGGTAGACTAGTCTTTACCTCACACAGCGTAGTTAATGGCCTCTTCTGTTTTGTCTAGCATTTGGCTGGGTGGGAGGGCGAGGGGTAGAACTGGTTAGTGCTTAAAGGCACTTGCTCCCTTTTTGGTGCTTCTGTAAAACTCTGAGTCCTTCCTGAATGGGCCTTCTATCCTGAGGGATCAGTTAAGTGACTGCTGGTAGCCAGCAATTGTGGTGGTCCTCCAGTACCTACAGGAAGGAACACGTTTTACACTGTGAATTAACGTAAATTACATGTAACTGAAATGAAAGTTTCATAGGACTATACTTGCACTCTGATATTTTCTATTCAATTTCTGGGGGAAAAAAAGTCAATTTTGATCCACTAATGGGTTAAGAACTGACAGTTTGAAAAATGCTGCTCTATCACATAAACCATGGAGACCAAAAGATTGACATCTATCATTTAACATTCACAGCGAACATTGCCATAAAAATCTTTTGTATTTTCAGAAGTTCCATAGAGCTTCAAAGCCTAAGAGATGTGTGTTTCGGTACACGTGCCACTGCGATCTCTTAGTTGTGTGACCTTGGGAAAGATGTTTAACTTTTTATTTTATTTATTTTATTTTATTTTTTTTTTTTTTAATTTATTTATGATAGGCACACAGTGAGAGAGGGAGAGGGGCAGAGACACAGGCAGAGGGAGAAGCAGGCTCCATGCACCGGGAGCCCGACGTGGGATTCGATCCCGGATCTCCAGGATCGCGCCGTGGACCAAAGGCAGGCGCCAAACCGCTGCGCCACCCCAGGGATCCCAGATGTTTAACTTTTTAGCCTCAGTTCCATCATGTGGAGAATGGGGATATTAGGGGAACTACACACTTCATTCACTTTCCTTTTCTAGAAAAGGATTAAATGAAGTGATGTCTATAAAGTGTTTAGCACAGTGCCCGAGGGAAAGGCTTAGATAAGTGGTAACTATTTTTATTAGCCATTAGTTCATGAGCTTCTGTGTTTGGGCCTCAAAAGAAATCAGAATGGGCTTCTAAGGAATATGGTGTTCTTAGTATCTTCTTTAGGTTTTTTTTCCTGTTTGTTTTTTATAGAAGTAACCTTTGGGAGTACCCGATTGTTGGCTATCGCACTCAGTAAAACAGTACTGTTTTCCAGCAGTTGGTGGTGGTGGCTTTGGCGAGAGTGCCATTTGGAAACATGGGGCGTTTTGGCAGGCTTCATCGTGTTTGTTGTTGGAGACTGCCTTGGCATAGTCCTAGGTGAAGGAGGGATGCCTGGGGTGTCTCACTGATTCATCCCTTTGGCATGGAATTCTAGATAAACTGCATCTGATTTGGGGGGTGGGCAGGAAGAGCCCAGAGGGCCTAATTACAGAGGAGTTTACCTCTTTGAAATTCCCTTACTGAGGGATTATTCTACCATTTGGATTTCCTCCTTTTTAATCTGAACAGCTTTGGCTGCTGGTGGAAATAATTAGAACATTTTCTGATATTTTTGGCACCATTAGAAATTTTGCTCTTCTTAATTTAATAGAATCTTCGAGTTATATTGCTGGGAGAGCCCTTATAAGATCAATGTGAGTCTGCTGCCTGATAGGCCCCTTCAGAGCAGGAGAGTGGCAGGCTTTGGGCATCAGATGCAGCACTCTTGCTCCTATCTGGCCGGGGAAGAGATGCAGTACTCTTGCTGGACAACTGGTGCATTTAACCCACAGCCAATCTAAGAAAATGATGACCATCACTACTGTGTGCTGCTGCAATTGCTTTGTGTGTATATCTTACTGCTTCCTATATTTACCAGTTTATTACCTAGGATGGCAACCAGTTTAAAGATCTCAGCGGCTTAGAACAACAAAGATCTATATGTTGCTCATGTATCCTATCCGATATGAGTCAGGATGGAGAATGTTTCTTTTTCCATACAGACACTCAGAGGCTTGGGTGGATAGCAGCCCCAGCCATCTTGTATCCATTTAGGATACATGTCTTCCAGGTTGCCATGGCAGGGAAGAGAATTAGCCTTCACTCTTAAGTGCTTTCATCCAGAAGCAATAGAGTCATTTTGCTCATGGTTCATTGGTCCAAACTGATCATATGACCCTGCCTCACTGTAGAGAGGGCTGGAAATATGGGGGGACCTATGGACTATTTGATGAGCATTACCAAGGAGAAGTGTTATATGTGGTATTTTATTTGTTAAAACTGTATATTGAAAAAAATGCAGCTTCCTCTTCTCTTAGATCTGCCAAGTTTCTTTACTCTCCCACTTTTCTAAGCCGCCAGGTTCAAAGAGGCCATCATTGCAGCAGCTTTTACTGATGGCCTGGTGGGGACAGGGCAGCTACTGCCAACCACAGGGGAATGCAATCCATGGAGCAGCAGAATATGCAGTAGAGAAACAGTGGGGGAAGCTGTGACTTTATTTGCTGACTTGGTATGGTAGATTGAAAAACACTCCCTACTTTTCCGCAAACATATCAGGTCCTAATCCCTGGAACCGGCAGGTGTTACTTATATGCGGAAGAGTTTTTGCAGATATGATTAAATTAAGGATCTTGAGATGGAGGGTTATCCTGGATTAGCCCAGTGGGCCCTATCATATGTATCCTCACAAGAAGGAAGCAGAGGGATTTGACACCATGACAGAGGAGGAAGAGGCGGAGACTGAAGTGAGATACAGCTACAAGCCAAAGAATGCCCACAGGCCCCAGAAGCTGCAAGAGGCAAGGAGTGGATTCTCCCCTAGAGCCTCTGAAGGGATTGGGTTCCAGTAATGGGGAATGGGGCAAAAGTGAGAATTATCTTCTTATACTCTCTATTTTCATCTTTTAAGTTTAAACCATGTGAATGTATTACCTATTCAATAAATAAGTACAGTTAACCTTTACAGCCCTGCCAGCTCTAGGATAGGTGAACATGGTTCATTTCATTTATTCATTTTCCCGAGTAACTTCCAATGCAACTTGTGATTTGTGGACTGCACATTAATTCTTTTCAAAACGTTGCCTCAAGGCAGGGGCCCCTTGCATCCCACCTACTCCAATTTCTTGTCTCTTCATTGTACTTCTGATGTTTGGGTCTAGATAAGTGGTGGGAAAGAATTATGTGGAGAAAAATGAATGATGGGATAACAATTACAACTTTTAGTTAGAGTTTCAAAATGTAATTCGATTAAAAATACCTCAGAATTGGGATCCCTGGGTGGCGCAGCGGTTAAGCGCCTGCCTTTGGCCCAGGGCGCGATCCTGGAGACCCAGGATCGAATCCCACGTCGGGCTCCCGGTGCATGGAGCCTGCTTCTCCCTCTGCCTGTGTCTCTGCGCCTCTCTCTCTCTCTCTGTGACTATCATAAATAAATAAAAAAAAATTAAAAAAAAAAAAAAAACCTCAGAATTACCTCTCTCTCTGGATCAAGGCTTCTAAAACAGTGTGCTGAGATTTAATTTCCTCAGCCTTGAGGAGTGCAGGCAAGGGCCAGGGTAGCCAGAGCCCCCCAGGCTGGTGTCTTCTACTTCAAGAATACTACCCCTTGCTGCCAGTGTGCTATATAAATATTATTATTTTCAATGCGTGCTGTGATGCGGAAAGGTTGGTAAATACTGCTTTAGGTAAAATGTGGCCTTATATTTTAAAATACATGTTGCATAAAAATAGCTATGGAAAACAAACAAACTAGTTAGGTGTTTGGGAAGAATCTAGAGATTGCTTTGCCCCAGTGTAGGAATCCTCAGCCTTCTTTCCACGGTGACCCTTGTGATAAGGATGGTCATAACCTGGTGCTGTCCTGGTAAGGTCACTGGCACTCCTGCAAGACCAAAAAAAGTAGCTCAACTTCAGTGTTTCCCACATAAGCCTACAGGAAAAGAAAGCCAAGTAACATTTTAGGAAATGCTCTTGAGTTCATTCTTATTTACCAATAAATAATAAATCAGCAAAAACTTGGGTAAGTCCACTCTCTGTAGAAACAAAATCATTCTGACCCATCTCATAACTGGCATCACAGTTGAGAACCACTGTCCTCATAGAATAAGTAACATTTCATGTTGTGGCTAGCTGCATATAAGTAATTTTTTTATTTTTTATTTTTTTTATTTATGATAGTCACAGAGAAAGAGAGAGGCACAGAGACACAGGCAGAGGGAGAAGCAGGCTCCATGCACCGGGAGCCCGATGTGGGATTCGATCCCGGGTCTCCAGGATCGCGCCCTGGGCCAAAGGCAGGCGCCAAACCGCTGCGCCACCCAGGGATCCTCATATAAGTAATTTTAAAACACCAAATAAGAGATCTTTTTTTTTTTTTTTTTTAAAGATTTTAATTACCTATTCATGAGACACACAGAAAGGCAGAGACATAGGCAGAGGCAGAAGCAGGCTCCCCATGGGGAGCCCGACGCGGGACTGGGTCTCAGGACTCCGGGATCACAACCTGAGCTAAAAGGCAGACACTCAACCACTGAGCAACCCAGGTGCCCCAGAGATCAATTTTTTAAAGGATTAGTGACAAGCAAAAAAAAATACTTAGTGGTATTACATGCAGTAATATAAATAGAAACTTTATTAAGATCAATTTTCGTTTGAATTGTATTACTTGTTGCTCTGTTGTGTCCTGGTGGGTCTGATGATGTTGGTAATGCTGTCTGTTCTTTATGTTTTCTGGAAAAAGTAGCTTAAGTAGTTTGTCAGTACTATCTGAAGATATCGAAGAGCTGTTAAAATGCTTAAAAATAAAATGATCAATTCTTCTTTTGTTCTCTTGACAGGATCATTGAAGCTATCTGCATAGGTTGGTTCACTGCAGAGTGCATCGTGAGGTTCATCGTCTCCAAAAACAAGTGTGAGTTTGTCAAGAGACCCCTGAACATCATTGATTTACTGGCAATCACACCGTATTACATCTCCGTGTTAATGACAGTATTTACGGGCGAGAACTCTCAACTCCAGAGGGCTGGAGTCACCTTGAGGGTGCTTAGAATGATGAGGATTTTTTGGGTGATTAAACTTGCCCGTCACTTCATTGGTCTCCAGACACTTGGTTTGACTCTCAAACGATGTTACCGAGAGATGGTTATGTTACTCGTCTTCATTTGTGTTGCCATGGCAATCTTTAGTGCACTTTCCCAGCTTCTTGAACATGGGTTGGACCTGGAAACATCCAACAAGGACTTCGCCAGCATCCCTGCTGCCTGCTGGTGGGTGATTATCTCTATGACTACAGTTGGCTATGGAGATATGTATCCTATCACCATGCCTGGAAGAATTCTTGGAGGAGTTTGTGTTGTCAGTGGGATTGTTCTATTGGCATTACCTATCACTTTTATCTACCATAGCTTTGTGCAGTGTTATCATGAGCTCAAGTTTAGATCAGCCAGATATAGTAGAAGCCTCTCTGCTGAGTTCTTAAATTAACGCATTGCAAATCGATTCTTGCATACACTTCATTTGATAGAAAGAATTGATGCTACTTCCTATTCATCATGCGTTTCTTGCTGGGTGAGCACTGCAGTGGTACTGTCATCATGTTGGTAGGGTAAAAATTATCCTTCCCAGCTGAAGGGATAAAAAAATTTATTTATAATGGAGTAAATAGGATTGAGGCTTCAAAGGAAAAGTAATAACTCCTAGAATAAATTTTAGCATCTTATTTTATTTAGGCTTGTCTCCGCCTTGAACAATTACACTTTCTGTGTTTGTTTTAAAGTATATTATTTGAACATTTTGAAACTGAAAGGTACTATTTTCCAAATGTTTTTCCATTTTATGAATTCAGAAGAAGCTTGGAAGTTGCAGTGTTTTTTGTTGGAGAGTAACATTTTCATTTCTAAATGTTTTATAATCTCTCATATCAATGTCAGAAGTATCCTGGAAACATATGTCACATGCAGGAACTGTTTAACAAATACTTTAAGAATTTGGCCAAATTTTAAACTGTATAATGGAGCTAGATGCAAGCAAGGGTAGTATTTGAACAACTTTTCAGCATATTTCTCAATTCCCTGATTTATTTTTGTTTCAATTATTCACCTTAGCATATACAGCTTCATGGAAACTTGAGCATGTTTCCTTTTTTCCATTTTGGATTTCTTTTATCTATTTACTGAAATGACTCAACAGGGTATTTCAGAACAAGGAGAGCTTTTATTGTGTAGCATTTTATTGGAGTTCATTTTACTTGAATCCACTGCTGTTACTAGGTGATAATTGTCCTAACATTCAGATGTCCAAACAAGAATATTTCCAACATAAAAACGATAATAGAAAGTTTGATACTACAACCCATATTTATCTTCTTCTCTTAATTTTTTTCCGTGGGTTTAATAAGACTTTCTGGTTGAAAGGATGTTTGTGTAGCCTTTTTATACCAAAGTCATACTTAGATGTTGTCACTGGATTATCATAAAAAGAGAAATTAAATATTTCCTTACTCTTGGTTGCTATGTAGCTAAGCCAATTTTTAAGCCAGCTAAAAACAATGAATACATAATTATTTGATCTGAGTTTCACCATTTTGAATTGTAGCTACACCAAAACTTTTGTACAATTTTGAACAATATGCCACATTAATATGGGTAGATTATTAGGACTAGAAAATATAAAACTGATGACTATTTAATGCTAAGTTTTAGCAGTATGAATTAAGATTTTGCTTTGTTAACCAGTTGCCATAAAGAGGTCAATATATAAACAGAAAAATTAAAGTCATAGATTCACAAATACTTTAACGTTGTACACTATAGTTTATGGGAGTGGAGAAGGCGGGTGGAGAGGGAATAGGACCTGGATGTATTTATCAAAGAATAGAAATGTTCATTAGAAGAGTATTAGCCATCATCTAGTTCGGACCTCAATTAGTACAGGTAGTATAAGTATGTCTGTGGAGGACTTCGGGCCGAAACCTGGATATCTAGAAATCTACCTACCTAGTACAGCAGCTTACTATTATTTTTTAAAGATTTATGTAGTTTAGAAAAAGATTTATGTATTTATTCGAGAGAGAAAGAGAGCGCGTGCACACGTGTGCATGAGTGGGTGGGGGAGGGGCCAAAGGAGAGGGAGAGAGAGAGAGAGAATCTTAAGCAGACTCTGAGCTGAGCCTGGAGCCTCTCACAACCTGAGCCCTGATCAGGACCTGAGCTGAAACCAAGAGTCAGAAGCTTAATGGACTCAGCTATCCAGGTGCCCACCCAGCAGCTTATTCTTAACACATGTCTGGGGTTTGAGAAAAAGGCTCGAGAAACCATACTTTTTTGCCATTGCCATTGCAATAATAGCAAGACTGTCCCTTTTCCTTAAATTCTGAATTTATGTAATATTTTGGCCATTAAAAGAATCTCACCTATCTTTTTTACTCCTGCACACCAGTATGCTACTTATATACTCAAAATAAATTGTTATTTATTGTATATTTATTGTATTTTACTATATTTGAAATAAATGGCATGGATTTATTTTTTCCTACCTGTTTTGTTTAAGGCTTTGTGATTCATGCAAATAAGATGCAGATGTTAGCATCCCCATATTATTAATAAAAATATGATAACCATCCATTCTGCTGGCATTGGGAAGGCTTCATGGGAATATGTCTTATGTCCCCAAATAGTTTCTAACTATCTTGAGGGCTGAGATCCACTTTTCTTGCACACACCTTCATATCTGTGACAATATCTGTGACATATTTGGGCACAGGCTATTGTTGACTGATTCAGGAGAAGAAATTTCTGTGTGAAGAGGCAAGGAGAAGCACACAGCCAAATGTGTACCTGTGGAGCTACGCACGTGAACACACACACAGACTTTGAGGCTGCCCTTAATAACAAGAAATCTCTCATTGGTGATGCCAGACTAAGGACTTCTAATGACTAATTCTAATGACAGCTCAGCTACCCATTTACTAAGAATGATGGTGAGAGATAGTTTATTCATGAGCTAAAAAAATACATCGTGGATGTTGTCATTTTCTAGGAACAGAGGCATTTTTCTTACAACTTTCCCTGAATCTGCCTGCCTTGAAGAAATCACTTGGTAGGACTTTTTTTTTTTTTTTTTTTTTGGACGTTAGGGGGAGAGAAAACGAGCAGAGGAGAGGCAGAGGGAGAGAGAGAATCTTAAGCAGGCTCCACACCCAGCACGGAGTCCAACACAGGGCTCAATCTCATGACCCTGAGATCATGACCTGAGCCAAAATAAAAAATTGGATACTTGAAAGACTGAGACACCCAGGCATCCCTAGACTTCTTTAGTTATGCTTTTAGACATTTCTCATAACTCCACCTTCATGGCACAAATACTTTTCATTAGGATCTATATGAGTTCTAGTAAATCATTAGGATGCACAGTGAGGAAAGAGGATGGCCAAACATTTGTTGATTTTACCACATGTGAGATTGTGACTTAATCTTACATATAATTTGCCTTGTATCCTCTAAAATGGTATTTTTTCAGATTAAAGATACAAATTACAGAATACATTTTTAAAAAGATTTTATTTATTTATTCATGAGAGAGGCAGAGACACAGGCAGGGGGAGAAGCAGGCCCCATGCAGGGAGCCTGCTGTGGGACTCGATCTCGGGACCCCAGGACCACACCCTGGGCCAAAGGCAGGCACTAAACTGCTGAGCCAACCAGAGATTCCCACAGAATACATTTAAAAGTAAACATACTCTTAACATTCAAGGCCTTATTTATCCTTTTCTTTTATGGCTCTGTTGTTATCATAGGTTGCTAGTTGAAACTCGCATTTGCATTTGCATTTGCTTTGCTCTTGGGTTTCGCAGTTACTTATAACCACATATTTGTGAATTCTTACTTTCTTAAAAATGTAGAAATATATTCTTTCACAGTGGCTGTCAGTGAGTCAAAGTAACATTCTATTTTTAAATTTTTTGTCCAGATGTCTTGCCTGGGTCTCCTGTGACCTGGGAGGTGGGAAAGATGGGGTTATTATATTACATTGGATATTGGTGTTGGATTGGATTGGTGTTGGATAAAAGGTTGGATTACCTTTTATGGTTTGATATTTTCTAAAAGCAACTTATTTCTCCTCTTTGCTATAGAAATGGAAAAAAAACAAAAACAAAAACAAAAACCTGAAACCTCCTAGTTATGCTTCACTATTAAGCTTCTATAACTCCAAACTTAACATATAGCTTCACAAAATATTTCCAGAGCTCTCTGATCCTACATAAGATCATACATTCACTTATAGTATGCAATATACAATCCAAACAAATGTGTAAATATTTCATAGGGTCATAGTAAATTAGAACTAAATGGCCCTGGAAACCACTGGGCTATTGTGCCCCCTTCCTTTGCCCTTTATCTTATCCATATGTCAGCAGCTAGGGAAGTATGCTCCCAGTGGCTTGTAATTTAGCTATCATCCTGATTTGCCTGGGACTTTCTTTGTTTTAGCACTGAAAACACGGGAAATCCCTTCATCTTAGGTGAACTCGGACAGTTGGTCTGCTGTAGTGTCAGGTCAGGCCCCAGAAACCTGGTTTCCAGACTTTTAGTTCAATAGTCTTTGATGTACTTCTGTTTTATTTTATAACATCAGAAAGTGTGAAGGATTTATTTCTAAATATTTTCTTTGGGGTTTATGGAGCCCTTCTTATATAGGTCAAATAAAGAGCAAATATTCCTTTTAGATACCCTGGTTGTCAGGAAGGATGGCTTGGGACCAGTGTATAGGGAACTCATATTTCAGTAAAGTTTTTAAATTGCTGAACTTACAGTTGTATACCCATTCACATGTATACAAATAAGTGTAATTCATAGTTATCATTGCATTATTTAGAGGTACAGATTAGGAAGTGCCATAGCTGAATAAGAAGTAACATAGGTTGACACTTTTGTGGAATGTTTGTTTTTGTCTTTTTTTAAGTAAGCGTTAAGCCCAGTGTAGGGCTTGATCTCATGACGCTGAGATCAAGAGCTGCATGCTCCACTGACTGAACCAGCCAGGTGCCGCTTTCGTGGAATGTTTTGTGAAAGTTCCATTTTGGTCAGGGAAGGCTACCTACACTTCTCTGTTTATTCAGCATGCTTTTTCATGTGGTGTTTTACTTCCTGCTTTTCCAGACCCATCTATACTCAGAGAACTGGGCCTATCAGCTCTGTCTCATGCTGCGGAACCTTCCAGAGACTTACGAAGGAAATGTTATCTGCCAGTGTGATTGTATGATTGTATTGTCCTGTTCTGTGATTAACTTTTTTTTTTTTTCTTTTAGCAATTCCCCTCTTAGACCTAAATTTCCATATTTTTCCATTTTATCAGACATTCCCAATAAGTAGTTAAACTCTGGACAATTAGTGTAAGCTTGTCAGTTGATTGATTGGTTAGTGACTGGAACTTGATAACCTACATTTATGCTATAACTTAATTTTAGGTAGCTTTGATAAGAATCATTTGATTTAACACTATACCAAGTTTAGTGAAAGTATAATTTACATTTAGTGGATGAAAGTCTGCGGGAGTAAATATTTGGATTTCACCTACCGGACCTAAGTAATGGTATGTCACTTATACCTGAAGAAGTGATACTGTTTTATTTATGCAGCATTGTATTATAACTGAAATTAGAAGTTCACATACTTTTGTTTTAGGTAGTCTTTCCTCTTCTTAGACTTTAATTATTTCATTTGTTTTGAAATAATCCTATAATTCTGCCCATGACAGAGCAGAGGCCACATACATACAGAGTATGTACTGTTATAAAGTATTTTGTTTTTAAAGAAAAGACACATAAATATTGACAGGTATATTTGCTGTATTTAATATACAGTGATTTGGTCAACTTGCTTATTTCTTTTTAACTGTTTGCTACAAGCTTGATCTTGCAGCTCTGATGGAATTCCATGCTTTCCTTTTCCACAGTACAGAGGGGAGGAGAATTTCACGTTTTTAGGGTAGAGTAGTATTTGAGTTATAAATCCTGAATTCTGGGGACACTTGGGTGGCTCAGTGGTTGAGCGTCTGCCTTTGGCTGAGGTCATGATCCTGGGATTACAGTATCAAGTCCTATATCAGGTTCACCACAAGGAGCCTGCTTCTCCCTCTGCCCATTGTCTCTGCCTCTCTCTCTCTCTCTCTCTCTCTCTCTCTGTCTCTCATGAATAAATAAATAAAATCTTAAAAAAAAAAATCCGGAGCTCAGGTACAAGAGGGTGTTTGTGTGTGTGTGTGTGTGTGTGTGTGTGTGTGGCCATAGCTGTTCATATGTTTATTTTGTCTTATTATTTTATCCATAGCCAATCTTTTATATGAAACACTTGGAGATAAAAATGCAAAATCATGAAACAGATATAAGGCTTAGCTTCCAGATTCAAGTGAAAGGCTGTTTTTTTTTCGTAGGACAGAATTGGAAAGTTTGCTTGAAGGTAAACTGCCTAACTTCTTATCTTTAATTTTTATTCAGGTTTTCTTATCATCTGGAAGGTTTTGAAATAAATAGTATAAATCATAGTTGTAAGTTAGAATAATGGGTCATGGACTTCTTCTTGATAAGATTTGTTTTATAATAATTTAAGGGAAATCCCTTTTAGGAACTCTTCCAGTGAACTTAGTTTTTAAAAGATCAGATGGAAGTTGAACAACATATGTACATTTGCATCTTTTTCTTCTTTGTTTTGTTTATGTCTTTCTTAAATACATTCTTTTAAATGTATGCACCTTTATGTGCTTCAGAGCAAGGCAGAGATAGGAGCACTACAGCATGCAAGAAATCATTAGATGCATTCCACTTTTTGTAATAAATAGGTTTCCAATCATTTGTATGGGAAGAAAGTCGGTAAATTTCATCATATTTTATGTGCACAGTAATGGAGGTGTACAGGTACCCACCTAGGAAACCCTGTTATTTAACCCGCGAATCAACCTTCTTTTGTATAATTGTCCCCTAATATATATGTTACTTAGATTTGATTTTTCATATGTCTTGAGAAGGGCGTGCCTGCACAGAGTCAGAATCAGATCAACTTATGAAAAGCTACCATATGTGAAATCAGGTTTGAGGAATCCTGAAAATAGTTGACTCAAGAATGAGGATTTTTATTAACTAATGAAATATGAGGTGGTCCTAACAGCATATTTTAAAAATTGAGATGTGATTCACATAGCATAAAATTGATCATTTCAAAGTGTACGATTCTGTGATTTTAATATATTCACAAAGCTGGGCAGCCCGGGTGGCTCAGCGGTTTAGGGCTGCCTTCAGCCCAGGGCCTGATCCTGGAGACCCAGGATCGAGTCCCGTGTCAGGCTCACTGCATAGAGCCTGCTTCTCTCTCTGCCTGTGTCTCTGCCTCTTTCTCTTCTCCCTCATGACTAAATTAAAAACAAAAACAAAGCCACGCAACCATCACTACACTCTAACTCCAGAGCATTTTCATGTACCCCGTACTTGTTAGTGGTCACTCCCCATTCCACCTCCTCACCTATCCCTTGGTAATTGCTAATCTACTTTCTGTCTTTAGAGTTTTGCCTTTTCTGAACATTTCACATAAATGGAAATGTCGCCTTTTGTGTCTGGCTTCTTTCCCTTAACGTAATGTTTTCAAGGTTTATCCATGTTGTAGCATGAATCAATACTTCAGTCATTTGTTGTTGAATAATACTCTGTTCTGTGGATATATCACATTTTGTTCAACTGTTTCTTTGTTGATGAATATTTGGGTTGTTTACACTTTGGGGATGAAATGGACAATGCTGCTGTGAACATTCGTGTACAAGTCACTCCCTTGCATATAAGCCTAAGAATGGAATTACTGGATGGTAATGGTGACACTATCTATAACTTTTTGAAGAATAGCTACATTGTTTTCCAGAGCCGCTGAACCATTAAACATCCCTACTAGCAATGCATGAGGGTTTCAGCAGTTTCTCCACATCCTCCCCAATGCTTATTTTTTATATATTTTTTTAATAATTGCCATCCTAATGGGTTTGAAGTATTTCGTTGTGACTTTTTAAAAAGTAATCTCTACACACAAGTGGGGCTAGAGCCAACAACCCCAAGGTCAAGAGTCAGATGTTCTACTGACTAGGCCAGCCAGGCGCCCCTCATTGTGATTTTGGTTTGCATTTCCTTAATGACTGATGATATTGAGTGTATTTTCATGTGCTTCTTGATTCTTTATATATCCTTTGGGACAAATGTCTATTCAAATAATTTTCCTGTTTAAAAAAATGTGTTGTCTTTTTATTGTTGAATTATAAAACGTATTTATGTATTCTGGATACCAGATTTTTTTTTAAGATTTTATTTATTTATTCATGAGAGATAACAGAGAGAGAGGCAGAGACACAGGCAGAGGGAGCAGCAGGCTCCATGCAGGGAGCCCGATGTGGAACTCTTCCTGGCCGATCACTCCCTGAGCTGAAAGCCGATGCTCAACCACTGGGCCACCCAGGCGCTCAACTGCTGGGCCACCCAGGCATCCCTGGATACCAGATCTTTAACAGATACTTGATTTGCAAATATTTTCTCTGAGTTTGAGGGTCATCTTTTACTTTCTTAGTAGTATCATGTGTGGCACATAAGTTTTAATTTTTGATGTAGTCCCTATCTTTTCTTTTGTCTCTTGTGCTTTTAGTGTTGTATCTAGGAAACTCAAGGTCATGAAGATTTACTCCTATGTTTCCTTCTAAAAATTTTATAGTAATAGGTCTTACTTTCAGGTGTCTGATCCATTTTGAGCTAATTTTTGTATATGATATAAGATAGGGGTCCAACTTCACTTTCTTGGAGGCAGTATCCAGTGTCCTCTACCATTTGTTGAAGAGACTGTTTTTCCCCCATTGAGTGGTATTGGCATAATTGTCAAAAATCAGATTACCATAGAAGTATGGGATTATTTATGGATGCTCACTTCTCTTCTATTGATCTATATATCTGTTATGCCAGAACTACAGAGAAGACTTAGTAGTAAGTTTAGAGATCGGGAAGTGTGAGTTCTTCTTTCACAAGATTGTTTTGGCTTTCATGGATCCCTTGCATTTCCATGTGAATTTAGTATTAGCTTGTCCATTTCTGCAAAAAAGACAGTTGGAATTTTGATAGGGATTGCATTGAATTTTTATTGAGAACGTAGATCAATTAGGATAGTACTGCCATCCTAGCAATATTGAATCTTCTGATCCATGAATTCAGTTATGTCTTTCCATTTACTGAAGTTTTTAATATTTTCCAGTGTTCTATAATTTCTAGTGTAGAAGTTTGTACTTCTTTGGTTTAATTTATTCTTAGGCATTTATTATTTTTGATGCTATTGTTAATTGCTTTCTTAATTTCACTTTCAGATTATTCCTTACTGGTGTGTAGAAACAACTTATTTTTGTATATTGATCTTGCATCCTGGAACCTTGCTGAACTTAACAGCTCTAATAGTTTTTTGAAGATTCTTTATAGTTTTCTACATGTAAGGTCATATCATCTGCCAAGAGAGATAATTCTACTTCTTTCTTCCTTTTATTTCTTTGTCTTACTGAATTACCCCAGCTAGAGCTTCTAGTATATTGTTAAATAGATGTGAGAGTGGACATCCTTGTCTAATTCCTGATCTTAGTGGGAAAACTTTCAGTCTTTCACCATTGAGAAAGTTTCATTTTATTTCTAGTTTGTTCAGTGCTTTTATCTTGAAAGTGTTTGGATTCTAGAAGTGTATTTTAATGAAGAGATGGGAAATTTTTGTTGTGACTTGAGCTTATTTCAGGAAATAAATTTTGTTGAAGCAAGTTTCTAAATCTATACAAGATAACTAATCAGGTTGAAGCCATAGTAGTGCTTGTTGGTGGCGGTTTTTATGGTTCATCAATTGATGTACATTTAATGGTTTCTAAGACTATTAAACTGATTCTCTTCATTAACTCGAGTTAATTTGAGTTTGTGTTCATTTGCCTAAAGATACAGAGATACATAGATACAAGAAAGATAATGTGTTTCTGTTGGTTGGTTGGTTGTTGTTTTTTAAGATTTATTTATTTATTTTGGGGAGAGAGAGCACGTGCGCGCACTCGTGTGTGTGTGTGTGTGTGTGTGTGCGCGCGCGCGCGTGTGTGCAGAGGAGAGGGAGAGAGAGAATCCTAAGCAGGCTTTGTGCCCTGTGTGGAGCCGAGTGCAGGGGCTCACAACCCTGAGACCATGACCTGAGATAAAATCAAGGGTCAGATGCTTAACGGACTGATGCACGCAGGCACCCCTGTTAGTTGGGGTTTTACCTGACCTTGCACTTCTCATCCTCAGATAGTATAGGAATACTGGCAGGATACCCGGGAGTGTATAGAGGCTGGCTACATCTTCATGAACAGTCCATGTTAGAGCTGTTGGATGCAGTTCTCTTCTTCTGCCTGTCTTGGGGATACCTTGGTAGAAAGCTCAAGAAGCAGGAGCCTGTCTGCATTTCCTGGAACTGGGTTTCTGCCTCTTTCCATAGTACTTACAGGAAGGGCAAGAATCACGGAATTACTAGGAGGGGTAAGGAGTCATCTCCAAAACAAGACTTGATAATTAATTAAACTTTGGCAATGCTGTAGGAAAAGTTGTTTTTTTAAATCCTTTGTGTGCACATAGTAGTAGTGTTTGCCTAACAAGTATCCATGCTGTGCTCAGCCCTGTGGGGTACACAGAAATGACTGGCAGCTCTCTTCACCCTGGCAGATGCCCTTTGAAAAATACCTCCTGTGCAGAAGATCCATTCTTTGGTTTAACCTGATGGTCCTTTACCCAAATGCTAAGCCTCAATTTTTATTTTTATTTTTTTAAAGATTTACTTATTTTAGAGAGATAGTACATGATGTGAGAGAGCAAGCACGGGGTGGCACAGTGGGAGAAGGAAAGCGAAATGTTAGCAGACTCTGCTCTGAGCACTGAGCCTGACCTGGGGCTTGATCCCACTACCTTGAGATCATGACCCAAGCTGAACCCAGGAGTTGGATGCTTATGTGACTGTGCCACCCAGGGGCCCTGCTAAGCCCAGTTTTTTTTTAATGTAATCCCTCACCATGAATATAATCATTCTAAAATTCCTCAAGGAAATTATGTCAGTAAAATAATTGGAGAAAAGTTCAATATTATCTGTAAACAACACATCCCCAAATGGTTTGGAAGATTACTTACAAGGTCATGATTTTCAGTCTGACTAACTTTTAATGGATAGAACTCCACTGGCCTTTTTTTTTTTTTTTAAATGAGTAATATTGCTATAGTATTTGACTGCATACTTACAGTTCTCTAATTTTGTACATATACCCCAAAGGCCTTTGGTTAATAGCTACATTTTTAATAAATCTCATGAGTATGCTGGATGAATGTAAATATTCTTTGGAGCAAATGTGGGTATCAAACTTAGTGGAGTTATGATGCCAGATTTTGGGCAAGCTACTTTTATAATGTTACATATTTACTAAAAATAATTAGGAAAAAAAAGTTTCAAAGAGAGGCATACTTTGCTACAAATGTACTCAGTACTATTCATAATAAACATTTTTTTAAAGATTTTATTTATTTATGAGAGACGGGGGCGGGTGGGGCAGAGACACAGGCAGAGGGAGAAACAGGCTCCTTGCAGGGAGCCCGATGCGGGACTTGATCCCACGGTTTTTTAAATTTATTTCAGTAATCTCTACATCCAATGTGGGGCTTAAACTCACAACTCTCAGATCAAGAGTCACATGCTCTTCTGATTGAGCCAGCCAGGGGCTCCTCTAAATTTTGGGTATTATTTGTCTTTTTTGTTATTATTATCCATTCAGTTCTATGGTCTAATTATTTTTATTTTTATCTTTATTTTTTTTAAGTAGGGTCCACGGCCAGTGTGGAGCCCAACACAGGGCTTGAACTCACAACTCTGAGATCAAGACCTGAGCTGACATCAAGAGTAAGACACTCAGCCAACTGAGCCACCCAGGCACCCCTATATAGTCTAATTTTTTGAACCCCTTTTTGTTTCCCTTATTTTGATCTAATTCAGAAATTTAATAAGCAATTCCTGTTGAACTTCCCCTTAGAACAATATTTTTCTAAAGTAACTGATTAAATTATTAGGTGAAAATAATTAGAATTTTTTTCTCTTAATATCACCAGAAGCTCGGTGAAGGAAACAAGTGCAGGAAAAAATTTACCCTGTAATTAATTTGCTTTTATATTTAGGCACAATAAATACTATCTATTTGCATTTTAAGGAAAATATTTTTAGTGCGAGTATGGTCAGTAATCAGATTTCTTCACTGAATGTCATTGCATCAAACTGTTTAATAATTAAAAACACGTAGAAACTTTACATTTTTTTTTTTTATCTATTTATGATAGTCACAGAGAGAGAGAGAGAGAGGCAGAGACACAGACAGAGGGAGAAGCAGGCTCCATGCACTGGGAGCCTGATGTGGGATTCGATCCCGGGTCTCCAGGATCGCGCCCTGGGCCAAAGGCAGGCGCCAAACCGCTGCGCCACCCAGGGATCCCTACATTTTTGAACAGGCAGAAATCTGGGGTACATTTTCTCCCACTTTATGTAATATTCATCGCTTTTCACTTTTAGGTCCCCAGACAGATGGCTTACATGTTAATCTATTGAACAGCCTTTGACTTAGATATGTGTTATCTTTCATTTTATATAGCCATTGACTGGAAATATCCAAAGGTAAATCTGTTATGACATTTCTAACTTGAAAATAAAGAATATATCTACTTTTGTAAAGTCACAGAATGTAGATTTTTAAATATTATACATAGCAAGTTACAGATTATATTCTAATTAAATTACTTAAGAAAAAGTGTGTATATACGTATATATATGTCTGTTTTGCACTAAAAAGTACCTTATACATTCAACCATTTTTACATCACCGTGGTTCAGTTTTATGTTAAAAAATTATAGGAAAAGTTTTTATTTGATGTATTTTAAAATTTGCTTTTTGTCTAAGTTTGATTTTGCTAAGTTCTCACTTCGGCAGCACATATACTAAAATTGATTTTGCTCACTAAGCTTGTCTCACATGCTACACGAGACCAAGTCCTCCCTTCAGTTCAGAATAGCTTAAATTTTGGTGCACATATTTGCTATTTTCAGAAACCAAGTTGAAGTAGCCTTATATCAAAGGTAAAGCCTTATGTGGAGAGCCTTATTGCAAAGATTTTAAGAGTATTTACTTTCTAGTATTTTTTCTAGAATTCAGAATCTTGGGTCTTTCTGGACATACAAGAACTTTGAAAAGAGTTTTCTATTTATGTATGGGTAAAATATGTTAAGTACACTGAGAATGTCTTTATACTTTCTGACGTGTATTTATGTTAAGTAAAGTTATACCTCAGTTTTTTGTTGTATTTTGTACCGTCATATGAGAAAGTTCACCAATGGATTAATTGCTGTGCATGTGTGTGATAAAGATACTTGCCTTAAAATAGAGCACTTCTGTTTTGCAAACAGCTGTGGTCACGTTGTCTTTCCAGTTCCTCATCTTCCTGTGTACCTGGTGGTTGCAGGCCTGATAAAGTCCGTGGAGGTAAGGAAGAAGATGAACATCTTTTCATTTTTAGTAATCTAAACCGAGATTAAAAAGCATTTTGGCAAGTCAAGATTTTATGGAAAAACTTAGGTGTAATGTGGTGTAGCATTTACTGCTAAAGATAGCAAGCGATTGAACCAATTATGTATTGGTTTTAACCATTATTTTTATTGACCTTATTGTCGATGGGAATGATTCATGTGGGTATATGGCCAGTTCTGTTACTTCCACTGTGTATTCATAATCACTGCTAGTTGTCATTATTAATGGCCATTGCATATCTCATGGAGGAATCAGATGTACTGTATCAAACCAGAGGGAAGGTAATTTCGATGGTAACGACTGTATTATGTATATTTTGGGATTTCAGGTAATAATCTTATTGTTTGGTAGCTCTTTCAGGAATGATGGTTTAAATGGACATAGTTTCTATCTTGTAATAAAAAGATTGTTAAAATCAGCTCAATTTATGTGGCACAATTTTGTTTTCTACTTTAATATGGTTAGTAAAATGTGCGATCATATGGGTCATAGCTTTTCTTAGCTGTGCGATTTACGTATTTATGTTAGATTTTTAATAGTACCTAAAATGTGCATCAAATATTTAATTAATTAGTGGTTGAAGCTTCTAAGCATCCTTGGTCCTTAAGGAAATATTTTATAATAATTTGACTGTTATGATATAAATATGTTGTATGTACATCTAAAAACAATCTGTACAGCTTGAACATTTGAATAGTTAATAAATTTTGACTTTAGCTGATACTAAATACCTATTACTATCTGTCGAGTTGACTTCATTAATTAGTATAATTTGTTCCTGGTGGACTTAATTTCCGTCTTGTTCTGAACCAAAACTTCACTTTGCAATAAACTAATGGTGGATGAAGCACAAAAGATGCCTCCTGGCTGTGACAGTGCCTCTGATGATCACATGGCTTTGGATCAATCTTTTCATCTTCCTCTGACCTGCTTTTACATCCCCATTTTCTCCCTTTTCACTACTACTCTTCTCTGTGATCAAAACATGAATAACCTACAGGAGGTAAGTTCCCAGGCTACAGTGATGGGTGCCCATAGACATGTAATATGTGTGGAATTGAATCTGAAATTTTGGAAATTATACCTTCTAAATGCCATGCTTGTTTACAGTATGTTCTCAGTGACACAAATGCCTGCCAGGTCCTTTCAGTTTTCCTTTTTTTAAAGATTTTATTCATTTATTAATTCATGAAAGACACGGGGGGCGGGGTGGGCAGAGGGAGAAGCAGGCTCCCTGCAGGGAGCCTGACGTGGGATTCGATCCCAGGTCTCCAGGATCACTTCCCGGGCCAGAGGCAGGTGCCAAACCGCTGAGCCACCCAGGGATCCCCACCTTTCAGTTTTCCTAGTGAAGAGACCACATGACCCTTCCCACCTCCCTTTAATCCCTTGAGTCTCTCTCCTCTGCATGATCCCTGTCTATTCTCCACACCCCTGACTTCCTGGAGGAAGTGAGTTTAGATTTGACACTCTTGTACTCCAGTGGCCCCTTGACCTGATGGTGCTTCAGCCCCACAGCCAGAAGTCCCTTGCTCTGGTGCTGCCAACCGCGTGTCAGAGTCCTCTCCAGGGTGGAGGCCAGTAATTCCTCAGGCAGACGGGTTTCCTGAGGGTGGGGGCCCTGCTTGTCCTGATTGTCTCAGCAGGCCCTGGCAATGGACAGGACATGTCCAGGAGTAGATGCAGAGACTGCTGAGGACAGGGAAGTGAGGTAAACATTCCTGGATAGCTGTGAAAGTCAGGGCTTGACATGTCCCTCCAGGGTCCCCACCGACTGAGGTGGGAAAGAACAGTCTAGTTGGCCCAAGTGCTGAGGTGAGAGGTTTTCATCTATTGCTATTAAAGTTATTGTTTCAAGAGCTGGGCATAAACTATAAACACAGTGGGGACCATGAGGAATTTGTGATAATTGCATTTAAGATAGGAACCCATTCGTCAGGTAACACTTATGTGCTGTTAATCAGAGTGATGGCTTCTAAGCCACAGGGTTTGCTTCTCAACTGAGGTTTTCTTTATGTTTTATTTTTGGAACTAATCAAGTTTTTGTTTTCTTTTAGGGAAAAAAACAATAGCAAATGTCAGACTGAACATGATATGGTTGGATTATTTTTCACATATTTAAAAGAATTACAAGCCAGTGTGCGTGGTTGGAATTTTTGATGTCTGGGAAGATAATTAATGTTTTGGTAGGAAAAGAAAAAAACAGGAAGGATTTTTGGAAGCTTTCTCCCCACCCCCATCTCTCATTCATGTCTCAAGTTGACAAGGTGAGAGAGAGTTCCCTCAGAAGTTCCACCATCTCCATCCTTTAGAAATGATAGGTTGGTTCTGTGAATGTACCTCTTCATTTGTGTTAAGCTGTGAATACAGTGAGGTTCTGACGAATGCTTGGCCAAAAATGGGATTTGGCACTCAGCTAGTAGAGCAATGTAACCTTTTCAAGGCCAAGGAATTTTGTGTGTGTGTGGGTGGTCCTTCTGTGTGCTGAAAACGTTGAAGTAAGTGTTTCTACTCTGCTCAGTTATGAAGAATTCGAGGAGCTTGAGGTGGAGGTCCTGAGGAGTCAGAGGCATCTGAGGAGAAAGGAATTTGACTTTACTGCCGCAGTGAGTTCTTTTATTGGAGCTATGTAGGAGAGATTGGACACATCTTAAAAATGAACTGATTTTCAAAAAATGTATAAAAGCAGTATAATACACATACTAGAAAATATAGGAAACCAGAAGAGAAAAAAATAAGCACATACTTCCCCATCAGTGTTACAAGTTACTGTCACCACTTGGCTTTATGTATTCCTTTTCATTGCCCCATTTCTGTTTGTGGTGGACTCTAGACTTGCATGTGGAAGACACATTTCCTGTCTTTGATGAAGTTTCTGAAATGGCTGCTGTGGATCCCACAGGATGGTCACATCATTCAGCTCAGGAGTCAAGGAAGGCTTCCTGGAGGAGTGATTCTTAAATTTGGTTCAGGGAGATAGGCCCTTAAGGATTTGTAACACGTACAGTTATTCTGACTGTACAGGGTTCAGTTTGCAGCAAGCCAGGAGAACATGACTTATCCTGGCAATTGCCCCCGGTCAGCGTACACAGAGAAGAGTGTGTGAGGGGTGCTATTGGGTGAAGCAGAGGCCAGAATAGGGAGGGCCTTGTGCCAGCCAAGGAGGTGGGCTTACCTCAGGGAGAAAGCCATTGGAAGACATAAGCCAGGAGAATGGCATGGCAAGGTTTGTCCTCAAGGAGTGTTACTCTTTCAACTAAGTCAAGCAAGGGTGGAAAGAGACTGGGACAGTGGGACCAACTAGGAAATTTTGGCCATTATCCAGATAGGAGGAAGTGGTGAGAGTGGATCCAGTAGCAAAGACAAGAGACAGGGAGAGAGTGAGCGGCTTATGGTGGGAGTTAGTTCCATTTTAGACTTACTTAATCTGAAGGATCCTGGGCAGCATCCAAATGGAAATATCCAGCAGGCTAGTGACTCTGCGCCTGAAGCCCTGGGGAGAGGTCTAATCTCGAGTCATCCAAGCAGTCAGGATTTGGGAATCCTTGGCACATAGATGGAAATGGAAGCTGGGCTGGAATAGGCGAACAGAAATTTTTCTGAGAGTATTGAGGGACTAGAGGAAGTAACCTGGGTTGACCTCCAGGAGGCTAGCAAAGGGGCCGGAAGAGGAAGGGCGGGTGAGGGGCCCCTGCATGGAGAAGGGAATGTTGAATGCCTCCCAGTGGTCAGGAGAGAGCGAAGACAGATAATTATTATTGTGCTCTGCAACTAGTGGCTCAGCTGAAATTTAAACGTAGCTCTCCCTGAATCTTCTCCCTATGCACACCATGCCGCGTTGCAGTGGGAATCTGGTGACGTCTGGGCTCTTGTGAGGGGCCTAGAAGCAGAGTGTGGGGTTCAGCCCTGAGTGCTGCTCTTGGCTCGAGGTGGGCAGCTGCTTTTATGGGTGGCGGCAGCAGCTAGGTCCAGCAGGCCCAGGACATGAACTCAAGGGCTCTGAGTGCACGTTGCTGTCGTTGAGTGAAGGGGGAAGGAGCTGGTTGGCACCGCCAGGCTGTCCCCGCGATCTGGCCGACATTTGATTCCAGGTTGCCATTTCCTTGAGGGTCACCCTTTCCAAGGATGTAAAGAAGCACAGTTTGAACTTTCTTCTAAGCACCTGGGCTGTGGCGGTGCAGGAGGATTCCCCTTGGCCTTGTCAGGAACCACATGCCACAGTTTGAACAGCTGGAATCACGGCAGCATTTTCAGTTGAAAACCAGGGGTGGTTACCCAAGGTAGCATTTTCAATGCAAATGATATAGCTGAAATTAAGTGTATTCTCTCTTTTTAAATATATTTTTTAAAGATTTTATTTATTTATTCATGAGAGACAGAGAGAGAGAGGCAGAGACACAGGCAGAGGGAGAAGCAGGCTCCATGCAGGGAGCCCGATGTGGGACTCGATCCTGGAACCCCAGGATCACACCCTGGGCTGAAGGCAGGCACTAAACCACTGAGCCACCCAGGGATCCCCTTTTTAAAAAGATTTTTAAATATTTATTTGACAGCACAAGCAGGGGTCGTAGGAGAGAGAGAAGCAGGCTCTCCATTGAGTAGGGAGCCTGACATGGGGCTCGATCCTGGGACTTTGGGATCATGACCTGAGCCAAAGGCAGATGCTTAACCAACTGAGCCACCCAGGCACCCCAAATTAAGTGCATTTTTATCACGTTTAGACGCAGGGAATGTGATACTATAATAATCTTCAGCTTTGTCGAAAATTAGTTATTACTAATAATCATTAATCATCATGACCCATAAAAATCTGATATAGAATAGGAGAATTAAAGGAGACAAAAAGTGATAGTATTATGTGCAAGAGTTTTTTTCTTTCTTTCTTTTTTTTTGAATGTGCAGGAGTTTCATTTAGTTATGCAGCTTCCTTCAGGGTAAATTTTTTTTTTTTTTTTTTTTTTTTGCTTTTTAAAAAAATTCCATTTAGCTAATATATAGTATATTATTAGTTCTAGAGGTAGAATTTAGTGATTCATCAGTTGCATCTAACACCTAGTGTTTATTCCATCACACGCCCTCCTTAATGCCCATCACCCAGTTACCCCATCTCCCCCCACCCTCCAGCAACCATCAGTTTGTTCCCTATAGTTAATAGTCTCTTATAGTTTGTCTCTCTTTCTCTTTCATCTTATTTTATTTTTCCTTCCCTTCCCTAAGTTCATCTGTTTTGTTTCTTAAATTTCATATACGAGTGAGTCATATGGTATTTGTCTTTCTCTAACTTATTCACTCAACATAAAACCCTTTAGTTCTATCCACACTGTTGCAAATGGGAAGATTTCATTCTTTTTGATGGCTGAGCAGTAGTCCATTATATACATATATATATCATATATTTATCCATTCATTTGTTAATGGACATCTGGGCTCTTTACATATTTTGGCTATTGTGGACATTGCCCTGCAGGGTAATTTTAATTTTTAATAAATGTTCTTAAAAAAATAAAAATAATAATAAATGTTCTTTTTCATTTATGGAGATAGTGTGGCTGGCCCACTAGTGAAGGCATCCTGAGCTTTTACTAATTATTTTCTTTTATTTATTTTTTAAAGGTTTATTTATTTATTTTAGAGAGAAAGTGACAGAGTGTGGGTGGAGGGGGTGAAGAGGGAGAAGGAAGGAGGGTCTCAAGCAGACTCCACACTGATTGTGGAGCATGATCTCATGACCCTAAGATCAGAACCTGAGCTGAGGGATCCCTGGGTGGTGCAGCAGTTTGGCGCCTGCCTTTGGCCCGGGGCACGATCCTGGAGACCCGGGATCGAATCCCACATCGGGCTCCCTGCATGGAGCCTGCTCCTCCCTCTGCCTGTGTCTCTGCCTCTCTGTCTCTCTCTGTGTGACTATCATGAATAAATAAATAAGAAATCTTTAAAAAGAAAAAAAAAAAAAAGAACCTGAGCTGAAACCAAGAGCTGGACGCTTAACTGACTGTACCATCCAGGTCCCCCTACTGATAATTTTTTAAAAACACATTTTCAGGAACACCTGGCTGCCTCAGTCAGTAGATCATGTGATTTTTTATCTCAGGTTGTGAGTTCAAGTTCCACGTTGAGTGTAGAGCTTACTTGAACAAACACCACACATTTGTAGAGATTCATTATATCTGTTTGTCCCTCTTCTGATCAAAGGAAGCATTTATTTTCAAAACTCTTTATTAGGTTTTTCAAATTGAATAAAAACTATAACAAACTTAAACAACATAAGAAGGGATGCCTGGGTGTCTCAGCAGTTGAGCATCTGCCTTCGGCTCAGGACGCGATCCTGGATAGGGTCCTGGGATTGAGTCCCCCCACTGGGCTCCCTGAAAGAAGCCTGCTTCTCCCTCTGCCTGTGTCTCTGCCTCTCTCTGTGTGTCTCTCATGAGTAGATAAATAAAAATCTTTTAAAAAACAAAACAAAACATGAGAATATATATAGAATGAAAAGTAAAAGTTTTCTCCATTCTAAATTGAACCCAGTAGGCACTCACTGGTAGTGGTTTCTTGTGTAATATTTTAGACCTTTTTCTACAATAGTATGTCTGTATTTGAACTAATAGATCAAGAAAGTGTAGAAACCGTAGCCAGAAAGGTGTAAATAACTCATGTTCAGTAACAGGTGAGTGGAAAGACAAAATGTGAGGGGTGTACAGACATACACACACACGAATAATACTCAGCCTTACAAAAGAATTAATTTCTGATTCATACCACAACATGGATGAACCTTCAAAGCATACTAAATGAAATAAGCCGGACACGAAAGGACAAATATTATATGGTTCCACTTATGTGAAATACCTAGAATATACAAGTTCATAGAGATAGAAAGCAGAATAGAGGTTACTAGGAGCTGGGAGTGGTGGGACTGGAGAATTATTGTTTAATGAGTATGGAGTTTCTGCTTGGAATGACGAAAATTTCTGGAAATGGATGGTGGTGATATTTGTACAACATTTCGAATGTACTTAATGTCACTGAATTGTACACTTAAAATGGTTAAAATGGTAAATTTTATGTATATTTTGCCATGATAAAAAAAGAAAAGCACAGCGGGTATGTAATTTTCACATTTACTCCAAACACTTAGAAACGATATAAAATATGTGATAAAAATATTTTTAAAATGTAGTTACACTTGACAGCTTGAAGTTTGTATAAGTCACCTTGGACTAAGTAATGCAGTGCTAACCAGCAACCCCCCCAAATCTTAATTTTTTACAATCACAAAGATTTGTTTTTTGCTCACATTACATGTCTTTCCTAGGTTGGCTATGATTCTGTGCCACATCCTCTTCATTCCAAGATCCAGGATGCAGAAGCTGCCTTCATCTGATATGTTGCTATTCTTGTGTCAGAGGAAAAAGAGAAGATGGTGGAAACATGCAGGCTTTTAGGACTAATACCTGGGGCATCTGGGTGGCTCAGTCAGTTGAGCATCCGACTCTTGGTTTTATGGATTGTGCCACGTGTGGGGCTCCGCACTCAGTGGGAGTCTGCTTAGGATTCTGTCTCTCTGCCCCTCCCCCTGCTTGTGCAAACTCTTTCTCCCCCTCTCTCTGAAATAAATAAATCTTCAAAAAATAAAAATAAAAAAAGATTTCTACTGGGAAGTGACACACTTCATTTTTATTCACTTCTCTTTGACAAAGCTAATTACTTGACCCATTTTATTTATATGTGACCCTTTTTTTAACACAAAAAATAAGTTCCAAATAAATTAAAAATCTGGAGCATGAAAACAAAACTTGAAAACTATTAAAGGGAAAGTATTTTTAAAAAATACAAAGAAGGAAAAAAAATAAATTTAACATCTAAATGTATAACTTTTGTAATGAAAGTCACCATCTACAAATTAGACAACAATCTGGGGTGCCTATGTGGCTCAGTCGGTTAAGCATCTGACTTCAGCTCAGGTCATGATCTCAGGGTCCTGGGGTGGAGCCCCATGTGGGGCTCCCTGCTTAACGGGGAGCCTGCTTCTCCCTCTCTCTACCTGCTGCTCCACCGGCTTGTGCACATGCTCTCTCTCTCTCTGTCAAATAAAATCTAAATAAAATCTTTTACAATAAATAAAAGACAACAATCTAAGAGAAGTGAAATATTAGTAATAGATGTATCTTAATATATTAGATAAGACTGACTTGTGAAATAATTCAAGACAACCTTTTCATTTTTTTGTTCCAAACTTCCTTTAAAAAAATTTCTATTTCTGCTCCTAGATTAAAAACCTTAGCAGGTCTGAGACTTTTCCATTCATTCTTAGATAACAAAAAGTCTTAGAGTCCCTTTAAAGCATAAGCCTAGTCTCAATTTATAAATATTACCCATTCAGGATCTTTTTAAAATTCCTTTTTTAATATTTTATTTATTCATAGAGTCACACACACACACACAGAGACAGAGAGAGGCAGAGACACAGGCAGAGGGAGACGCAGGCTCCATGCAGGGAGCCCGACGTGGGACTCCATCCGGATCTCCAGGATCACAACCTGGGATGCAGGCAGTGCTAAACCGCTGCATCACCAGGGCTGCCCCCCATTCAGGATCTTAATTAAAACTTTGAACTTGGGGCACCTGGCTTGCTTAGTCGGTGGAGCATGCGACTCTGGACTCGGGGTTGATCTCCATACACTGGATGTCTGTCACCGTCTGTCATAACCTAGCCTTTAATAATGGGCTTGACAGAGTTTAAAGCTTATATTTTAATCTTCTTGGGGACGTTTTCATGGCCTCTTAGGAGATTCTCTTTAAGGGTCCTCTTCCCTGCAGAACCTTCCACCCTGACTTATGTGTTCTGTTGTGAGTGGTTGCTTGTATCTCCTTCCAGCCCCCAGGAACTGAGCTTCATCTCTAGTTTCTTGCTGCTGGGTCCCCTTTGCTCCTTCGTAGCCCCATTGAACAAGACCATAGCCACCCATGCCAGGTCTCGCCACACTGCCCTCATTTTGTTCATGGAGATACTCCTGCATCCTTTTTCCTGAGGAAATCAGAGAATAGGGAGCCAAAGCAGCAGCGGTCTCCTTGCCCTGCCATCTGACCAATCTGAGCTATTCATTCTCATGCCTGCTTCTCTGGATTTCCTGGACAGAAGTCAGATGCTGG
Organism: Canis lupus baileyi; assembly: GCF_048164855.1. Lineage (NCBI taxonomy): Eukaryota > Metazoa > Chordata > Mammalia > Carnivora > Canidae > Canis > Canis lupus. Next base: position 30,941,597 of record NC_132849.1, read on the forward strand.
CTGACAGGGAACCCTCACTGTAGGAACACATGCAGTGAGCTCCGTGAGCAGTGTTATTATTATTATTATTATTATTATTATTATTAAGATTTTATTTATTCATGAGAGACACAGAGAGGCAGAGACATAGGCAGAGGAAGAGGCAGGCTCCCCACGGGGAGCCTGATGCATGACTCGATCCCAGGACCCTGGGACCATGACCCCAGCCAAAGGCAGATGCTCAACAACTGAGCCACTCAGGTGCCCTGTTTTTTTAAGCAATTTTCAAAGATTTTATATATTTGAGAGAGAGAACTGGCAGTAGGGAAAGCAGAGGGAGAGGAAGAAGAAGCAGACTCCCCACTAAGTATAGAGCCCGACATGGGGCTCCATCCAAGGACGCTGAGATCAGGACCTGAGCTGAAGGGAGATGCTTAACCGACTGAGTCACCCAGGCACCCCTCCACGAGCAGTGGTATAGTGAGAAGCCCATTCTCTCTGGGAATGAGGCAAAGGAGGAAGCAACCGTGTTATCATCCTGCTGAGATGGGACAGTGAGTCCACTGTAGGGCAACAAGTCTCTGAAGAAATCTTTTCAAAAATTTCTCTTCTCTCTCCACACTCTGGCCCTTCAATTATTCTTGACTTGGCAGAGGGCTCTAGTTTTCTGAAATTTCCTTTATAAATTCTGTGCATGGATAGCCAGCCTCATGGCCACTTTGGTATTTGGTATGGGACATATCAGTAGTTCTGATTGAAGATTAGAGTTGAAGCAGGAAGAGCCCTATTTTAACATCCTGTGACACAGAGAACTAGAACAGAGAACATCTGCCAATCAAAAAGAGACAACCTAGACTTTTTTTTAATGGGCAAAGGATAGGGATCCCTGGGTGGCGCAGCGATTTAGCGCCTGCCTTTGGCCCAGGGCGCGATCCTGGAGACCCGGGATCGAATCTCATGTCGGGCTCCTGGTGCATGGAGCCTGCTTCTCCTTCTGCCTGTGTCTTTGCCTCTCTCTCTCTCTCTCTTTGTGTGACTATCATAAATAAATAAAAATTTTTAAAAATGGGCAAAGGATATGAACAGGCAATTCAAAAAGATGAACCTTACAGGTCAATGAGCATTGAAAAGACACTGAGGACGAGGCATTTCCTGTCCTGCTCCCAGAGATCAAGGCAGCCCTTGTCTGTCCTCTTTGGATGGTGAGTATTATTTATGGCGCCACGTGTCAGAAGTTCCTTTCCCATTTCTCCTGGGAGCTGTGGCATCCTAGTGCAAACAGGCGCCCTGTTGGCCCTGAGTCCCCAGAATGAGCCCCCGTCCTGCCCCCCAGGACTCATGGGAAGCTTCCTCCATCACCCATCAATGCGTGCCCATCTGTAACTTGTTGGCATTGTGAGCATCCCCTCACTTGCAGAGAAGAAGGGATAAACCTACTTTTGCAAGTGGTATCCTTCCAAAGCAATTTCAGAATTAATAATCAGGTTACATGTGTCAAAAATACCCAGAGCTTTAAATTGTAATGGGGTTTCCTTTGGAAGCAGCTGCTACATTTCTCAGACTCTTCCTGAATAATGTTTTTTTGTCCCTAAAGGATTGGCTTCTGTTGGAGGATTTTTATTTATTTAATTTGGAAGGTTATAATCATTATCAAAGCCATTCTGAGTCTTTTATAGTGTTGTGTAACTCAGAAACTCACGGTAGGACTTAGGTTTTTCATGGCCTTCGGACACCAAACCCCGATGCTCAGGACTTTTCCTGAGGTGGCTGCCTTCTCACCTCTGGCCTGAGCAAAATGAAGGCTGCCTGCCAGAATGACGGAGCACTGATCGTGGCAAGGAGTACTGATCACAGAGTCCACCTCCAAAGTATTGTTACCTTGCCTTGATTTTAAAGACAACATCTACCTCTTGGAGCTGTCATGGGAATTACATGACCGGATGTGCATGAGGATGAGTATAGGGGCTTAGAGATGCAAGATTTCCTAATGCAGAGCACAGTCAGCTGCGGCTTCATAAAAGTAGATTCTCTTTTTTTAATCCATTATCAAATGAGTTCAGATTCAAGAAAGAATTTTGAAAATACAAGCAAATAGAAACAGGAAGATGCTCGGTCCCCCCATCCGGAGCAACCACATAACTCTGATTCACGTGTCCTTGTAGTCATTACTCCATGCAAAGGCTCGGGTTTTTTTTTTCCCACTGTTAGAAGAATGCGGAACGTAAGATGTTGTGTGTCTCATTTAAACCTACTATCACAAAACTTTCTCACATTATTTCAGTCTTTGTAAACCTAGAGTTTTTTTTTTCTTTTCAATTAAAGCTTTTGGTTATAAAACCATGATTCCAAAGTTGAAACTATATCATAGTTATGTGTGTATATGTAAGTAGTAACCCCTACCTCCCCCACCCGCTTCCCTGCTTCTAACCATTTTATTTTGTTGGTGATTTGCTTTCTGGTGCTTATGAAATTAGCATTTTCCCCTTCCTTCCTACTTGAAAAGTAATACACTATATATCTGTACCTTGCTGTGTTTTCATTGAACAGTGTATCCTGGAGACCATTCTATCTCAGTAATTAGTTTTTCCTCTTTGCTTTCAATGGCATTGCATGGCTGTATTTTAGTTCATTCAATCAGTTTCCTAAATAATGGACATTTAGGTACTTTTCAGTTTTGTACTATTGCAAATAATGCCACAATGAATGCTCTTGTGTAAACATAATTTTTAGTGGTTATGGAGTATGCCTAACTTCACCTGCCCATCACTTTTCAAAGCTTTCCTCAAACTCCATCCTCTTTCTTCCTGCTCTGAATCCTCCCTGCCACATTCTGAATTATCCTTGGTGACCCTAATCTCAGTCTCCCTTACCCTGAACTTGAGGACAAGGCATGGGCTCTCCATGATTGGAACCTCAACTTCCCAGGGGTCCAAACTGGTTCTTCCCCAGCTCTCATTTCTCCGCTGTGGACCCAGATAGAAATGCCTGCAGGAACCCACCAATCTTCCCACTCCCTTGCCTAGCTTCTTTCTGGAGCAATTTGAAGAGTTTCTTTCTTTCTTTATTTTTTAAGATTTTATTTATTTATTACTGAGAGACACACACACACAGAGGCAGAGACACAGGCAGAGGGAGAAGCAGGCTCCCTGGTCAAGGAGCCTGCTTCTTGCTCTCCCTCTGCCGCGCCCCCTGCTTGCGCTCTCTCATTCCCTCTCTCTCTAATAAGTGCACAAAATCTCTAAATAAATAAATAAATAAATAAATAAATAAATAAATATAAAATTTCAAATAGGAAAAGAGAAGGAATCAGTAAAAACCCAATACTTCCCTCATCTAGATTTAAAAAATTGCTAATATTTTGCCATATTTGATTTATCTATGTATATGCTTTCCTGAGCTATTTAAAAAATGTGTTTTTTTAAAGGATTTTATTTATTTATTCATGACAGACACACACAGAGAGAGAGAGGCAGAGACACAGCAGGCTTCACACAGGGAGCCCAACGTGGGACTCGATCCCGGGTCTCCAGGATCACACCCCAGGCTGAAGGCAGTGCTAAACCGCAGAGCCACGGGGGCTGCCCTAAAAAAATGTTTTAAGTAGGCTCATTGCCCATTGGGGCTTGAACTCATGACCCTGGGATGGAGAGTGGAGTGCTTTACCCATTGAGTCAGCCAGACACCCCCTAAGCTTTTTTAAAGAAAATTATAGACATCATGGTGCTTCATATCTAAATACTTCTGCATATGATACAAAAGCATTTTCTTAAAAAAAACATTATCACATATCTTTCAATAATAAACAGTAATTTTTAAGAAGTAGATTAAGTCCCTAGTTTCTAGTACTTATCCAGTTTCATCCAAATTTCCCTGGTTATTCCAAAAATATCTTTTATAATTTGTTTTTCAAACTAGGATGCAATCAAATACTACAGACTGGATTTGGTTGTTATGTCTTTTTTATTTAAAGCAAGTCCCCCCTGGTTCCCCTTGTAATTTGTCATCAAATTGATTTGAAGAGACTTGACCAGTTGTCTTGTGACATGTCCCACATCCTGGTTTTGTCTGATAGTTTCTTCATGACGTCATTGACCTTGTTCCCTTTCGTGCCGTTTGTCTTTTTTTTTTTTTTTTTAAGTTTTGTTCACTCTGTGTAATTTATTTTGGTTTTGAACTCTTTCCCATGAGAGGTTTTCCTCTAATGAATCCTAGGCTGATTGGAATTCCTGCCAATTGCCGATTGTTTACCTTACTGTGGGTCTTGTAATTATCAGCTGGATCCTATCCTTAGATGTTCCCTGTTGTCAGTAAAGCTCATTCCCTAAGAAGATGCATCCAATTTCCTGCCTGGAGAGTGTACACCTGAAAGCCAGTGGGAAGAAGGACTTTGGACTTTCAACGTTCAACACTTAAACATTCTTCAGTTTCCCTGTGTTCCAACTGAAAACCTGGGTCTTGTTTCTCACACCAGAGGCCTTCTGTTCTCTCCAGATAATAGACCTCTAGTGTTCAGCTGGAGTAGGTGGGAGCCTCCCACCCAGGAGAGGGGATCAGGGGGTCTAAATCCCCCCCCTTTTTTTTTTGTTAAGTAATCTCTACACCCAACATGGAGCTGGAACTCATGATCCTGAGATCAAGAATTACATGCTCTACAGACTGAGCCAGCGAGGTGCCCCTCCAACTGCTTCTTACACAGCTTTTCTGCCGATCCTTTTACCATTACTACCCACGGTACCTGTTCCTGCCAATCCCTGAGCTTTGGGGCTGTGCTGTAAAAGGGATTCTTGTTTGTTTTTTTTCTACCTGCTGGCTTTATTTTGGCTGTCTTGGAATTGCCTAAATCACTCAGCACTTCTCCATCTGCTTTCTGGCTTCAAAAATATTGTTGCTGCCATCCCCTTTTCTGTCTTCTCTTGGCCCTTGTGGGTTTGCATCCTTTCCAAATCCCTTTACTGATGCTTCAGAGAAGTGGAAGGAAGGGGCAGGAGTAATACATGTATCTGTCCACCAGCTTTATCCAGTCTTTGATTTAGGATGCAATCAAATACTACAGACTGCATACTTGATTGGTCTGATGAGCACTTTGGTTGTGGAAGACTTGCCCCCAGCCAGAGCAGGGCCCCTGGATATCCAGATATAGGTTAGGGCAATGTAAAGAGGAAGCTGAATTACCCAGCATTACACTAAGGAGAGTTTTGCGAGCATTTTGCAATGACTAAAGCTCCAGCAATTATCTTGTGTTATGAAGTAACCTTGAGGAGGGAACAGAAAGAGAGGGTCTAAGAATAACCATGAAGCTCCCATACAAGTTCTACACTTTTACCTCTGGACTTTCTTTTTTTTTTTAATGTCCAAAGAAAATTATTTGTTTTTTCTCCCTCTGTTTTATCATAACAATCATGTATCACATGGCAAATACTATCCTAAGTGCTTGGCTTATATACTAATTTCATTTTTATACCACCAACCCTATGAAGTTGGTACCATTATGTCCCTTTTTGGCACATGAGCCAAGAGAGTAACTGACTGGCCTAAGGCCACATAGGCAGTTTGAGCTTGTAAGAGCTGTGCTTTTTTATCTAAGCATGGCCAAACCCAATCCTCACTAACATGGTTGTCCAATGCCACCCCAGAAGCTGCCACCCACCATGGCCATCCAGTATTGGTGTCTTTTCAGTTTCCTGGTGAATGATTTATAAGATACCAGGCAGTAAGCACACTCCTAGCCACCCCTGGGTCACCCGTCCAAGTCACTCATCCCCTGACACTGAAGCGAATGAAGGAGACCTCAGAGCTTCAGGTTGTAACCAAGCAAAGGCCCAAGGAGAAGCTGGGATGGCAGGAAGGACCCAGGGGACCCAGCAGGGCAGGGAGGTGTGGGCTGCAGGACGGACAAATAGTCAATGGCAGACAAGGCCCCTTTCCCCAAATGTATTAGAGGAAGGTGACACAGAGAGAGACCTTGGGTTCATGCTTACAAAGCATTTCCAACATTCAGCATCATTTCCTCAGGACAGTTCCCCAGGTTTGGGTTTTAGTACATCTCGACTTCGTTTGAACAGAACTGATGAAAGAATTCTTTAGCCAATTTCAGATGCTTTACTCATTATGGATAAAGAGATCTCCCTAGATTCTGCTAATTCCCTTGTCAGTAAAATTAGGGTCCAGAATTTAAGATAGTAACAAAAGCGCTTGGCGTCACAAAACTATCTTTATTGATTGAATTAATCAAAGACAAGAGATATAAAGTGTTAAAAAGAGAGTTGAGAGTGTCCTAGATGCTAGCTCTTTTGATCGATGAGGAGGCCTGGAGGAACAGCCTTTTCAGGAAGCTATGGTGAGAAATTTGGGCTGTTTCTGTTATTGCCAAATCTCTACGAAATTTACAATGCTTACAAATATAAATTCCAGTCCTTGGCCCCCAAGCTGATTGTAAATAAACCAACCTTAAGGACACCTTTGCAAACTAAAAGGTGCCTGAAGCAGAGTTTGAGCTCATGTAATTAGCTGTGATTCATGGGGGCTGCAATCAGTTTGGCCTGGGCCCTTACGCAGCTCTCACAGGCTTGCCTCCTGGTCACTGAAGTAAGGAGAGTACAGGAGGGGGGAGCTTCTTGGGGCACCCCATGAGGAGAACATGGGATCAGTTACACCATCTTAGACATGGAGTTCTTTTTTTTTTTTTTTTTTTTAAGATTTTATTTACTTGAGAGGGAGGGAAAGAGAGAGAAAGAGAATCTGAAGCAAGTCTCCATATTGAGCCCAACACAGGGCTAGATTCCACAACCCTGAGATCATGACCTGAGCTGAAACTAAGAGTCAGATGCTTAACCAACTGAGCCACCTAGGCGACACTTCTCTTTCCTTCTTAATAAGGACACAAGAGAATGAGGCACATGGGTCCTGCATTTGGAATGCGAATCTGACTGCAGAGCCACATCCTGGCCAAGCAGCCTGGGAGGAAACAGTTATAGCAGCTCTCACCAGAAGAGTCCTAGAAGATTACCCAGGACAAGCTCGGCCCACAGCGCTTCCCCTCTGAATAGGGGTGGGCAGCAATGGCCAAAGCTAGACTGCCTCAAGAAACAAATGAGTGTCCCCACGAACACTTGCTGAGAAGTGCCCAAATTGGACTCAGAGAAAATGCAAGAGAATGAAAATATAAGTGAATCAATCATAGTTTCAGATAGATTTGTAGCTTGGGAGGTGAGTCCTATAAATGAACGCTGGTCGGAGAATTGTTCTAACAGCTCACTGAATATTTGTTAATTGTTTGAATCACCTAAAAGCAGCAGTCCTCTGAGGAAAGAACAAAGACTTCCAAATAGTTCTGAGAAAGGCATGGAGCTGCTCCACAGAATCCAACCAGCCTTATTCAGGGGAGTTTGATAAACAACCCAGCAGCCTTTTCTTCTCAGCTTTCATTTTCTCCCTTCTGATCATTCCCGTATTTCATGACTTCTAGTTTCCTTCATTCACTCTTACCCTCAGGGATAGGGTCACGGAGCAATCGGGGATACATTCAGGAACAGAATATTAAAGGTGCCACCCTTGTTCTGCATTAAAGAGAGAACATCATAGAGCCATGGAAAATGAAGCAAATCCTTCACCTAGGACGGCTTGGAATAGATCATTCCCCCGGCTCTGCACCCATCATCCGTAAACAAATCCAGTGCTTTTCTACAGGATTTTAAAAGATTTTATTCCTAATCCATTTTTCTCCCTAGAGCTTTGGAAATATGGCTCTGTAATTTAATGATTACAGGAGATGAGCAAAAGAATGAACTAAATGAGATAGCATCAGCGTGCCTTGTAATGAAGGGCTAAATTTTCCAAATATAGAGCAAAATCCAATTGTAGTGCTGTTGTTTATGATTCCTGCCTAACAGTGACACGAGAGACCCTGTGGGAACACATGCATGACCTTTCCCACATAAAAAGCCTTCCCCTTGGCTCTTTACAGAGTTTAGGGAGATAAACCAAAAGATCAATTTCTCTAAATCACCCTCACTGCCCTGTATAGCAGTAACTTTGCTGACAGAACAAGCCTCTAGTGGAACAAGACATACCCCGAAGCAATGAACAATCACCAGTAGTTACCATTAGAGACAGCCAGTACCCAAAACACCAAGGGATTTTCCTGTGGCCTATAAGAGGAGTTAAAAAGTGTGTATCTATATATACCACATCTCCTCTATCCTTTCATCTATCAAAGGACACTTAGGCTGCTTCCATAATTAGCTATTGTAGGTAATGCTGGGTCATACCATATAAAAAAACACAATGTGGTCTCCTGGATTAAAACCTGGAATAAAAAAAATAAAAATAAAAAAATAAAACCTGGAATAGTGGGTGTGCCTGGGTGGCTCAGCAGGTTAAGCGTCTGCCTTCAGCTCCCGTCATGATCTCAAGGTCCTGGGATGGAGCCCTGTGTCCTGCTCCCTGCTCAGCAGAGTCTGCTTCTCCCTCTGCCTCTGCCTCTCCCCTCCACTGGTTCTCTCTCTCTCTCTCTCTCTCAAGTAAGTAAATAAAATCTTAAAAACAAAACCAAACCAAACCCTGAAATAGTAAGAGAACTTCACCAGAAAAACTGATGAAATGAGAATAAAGTCTGCAGTTTAGTGAATAGTAGTGGACTGATGTTAATTTCTTAGATTTGACAGATGCACCATGTGGTACTATGTTAGTTACCCTTAGGAGAAACTGGGTGACAGGCATGTAGAACTCTGTTCTCTGTACTATTATTGCAACTTTTCTGTAGATAGAGAAATAAAAAATAAAAAGTCTACGTTAGTGGCTCCTGGGTGGCTCAGTCAGCTAAGCATCCACCTTTAGCTCAGGTCATGATCCTGGGGTCCTGGGATTGAGCCTCCTGTCGGGCTCCCTGCTCCATGGGGAGTCTGCTTCTCCCTCAACCTCTGCATCTGTCCCTCCAGCGCCCAGCTCATGTGCTCTCTCTCTCTCTCAAATAAATACATAAAATCTCTTAAAAAAAAAAAAAGTTTAGGGGCAGCCCACGTGGCTCAGCAGTTTAGGGCCGCCTTCAGCCCGGGGCGTGATCCTGGAGGCCCGAGGATCTAGTCCCACATCGGGCTCCCTGCATGGAGCCTGCTTCTCCCTCTGCCGATGTCTCTGCCTCTCTCTAATAAATAAATAAAATCTTAAAAAAAAAAAAGTTTATGTTTTAAGAAGTAAAGGGGTGCCTGGTTGGCTCAGTCAGTTGAGCATCAGACTTTGATACCATCTCAGGTCATGGTCTCAGCGTTGTGAGATTGAACCCATGGGGCTCAGCATGGGGTCTTCTTGTCCCTCTCCCTCCCGCCTCCCCGCCCCTTTCCCCTGCTTGCGTGTGCCTCTCTCTCTAAAATAAATGAATAAAAGCCTTTTAAAAAAAGTGAGGCCACATTTTCATTGGCTATTGGTGGGAGCATTGATGAAGGCTGGTGTTCTGACCCTGCTCACCAAAAACTTTAGAAGTGCACAGGCCCTCTGAATATACTTTCACTCCTGGGAATCTGTTGTAAGGGAACAGTCAAAAGTGTCCATCCCAGCACTCTCTGTAATGGGGAAAGCTGGCTGCAAACCTAAAGGCTAAAATTGGGGCCATAGGAACAATGATGTAACCACACCGAGGAATAGGCTAAGGTACTGAAAGCAATATAGGAAAAGTAAATTTGATGATGTGCAAGGGCTGTCACCATATACTGTTGAATGAAAAAAGCCAGTAACAGACTATTCTGTATATCATGTTTCTCTCTCTCTCTTTAAATATATGCACACTTAGGAGAATGGTAGGAGATACATCAAAGTATAAAGAGTGGCTTTCTCAGAGGCACCAGGGTGACTCAGTGGTTAAGCATCTGTCTTTGGCTCAGGTCTTGATCCTGGGATCCTGGGATCGAGTCCCACATCAGGCTCCCCAGGGGTAGCCTGCTTCTCCCTCTGCCTGCTTCTCTCTCTGTGTCTCTCATGAATATTTTTTTTTTTAAAGTGGTTTTCTCTAGGCAAATGAGATTGTGGGTGCTATAGACTGAATTGCGTCTCCTTTAAATTCATATGTTGAAGCTGTAAACTCCCAATGTGATTGACTGTATTTGGAGATAGGGCCTTCATGGAGGCAATTAGGGTTACATGAAGTCATAAAGGTGGGGTCCTGATCCTACCTATAGAATTAGGCCTGGGTGGCTCAGTTGGTTAAGCATCTGCCTTTGGTTCAGGTCATGATCCTGGGGTCCCGGGGCTGAGCCCCGCATTGGGCTCCCTGCTCAGCGGGGACCCTGCTTCTCCCTCTTCCTCTGCCTCTCCTGCTCCCTCTGCTTGTACACACACTCTCTCTCTCTGTCAAATAAAGAAATAAAATATTAAAAAAAAAAAAAAAAGAATTAGGCCTTCTAAGAAGAGAGATCTCCCTCTCTGGGGACTTGCCTCAAGTGATCACAGAGCTAGAAGGCAGCTGTCCACAAGCCAAGAAGAAAGCTCTCACTGAAACCCAACTACACTGGCACCCTGATCTTGGACTTCCAGCCTCCAGAACTGTGAGAAAGCAAATGTCTGTTAGTTAAGGTACCCAGTCTGTGGTATTTTGTTATCGTATTTAGTCAGCCTGAGCTGACTAAAACAGTGGGTATTCTAAGTTTTCTTGTTTTTGCTCTCTTGCTTTTTTGTAATGAATAAGAATTGCTTTATTATTTGGAGAACAAAGAATGTGACAATTGTATTCTTTCCTTTTACTATTGACAGAAGGAAACACAACTCCCCAGGTTTCCTTCAGGAATAGTCTTTGCAATCATTTCCTCATGAAGTCAACCTACAGTTAGGCTCTTTATATCAGGCCCTACGTTGGGTGTAGAGATTACTTCAAAATAAAATCTTTAAAAAAAATAAGAGGGATCCCTGGGTGGCACAGCGGTTTGGTGCCTGCCTTTGGCCCAGGGCGCAGTCCTGGATATCCGGGATCGAGTCCCACGTCGGGCTCCTGGTGCATGGAGCCTGCTTCTCCCTCTGCCTGTGTCTCTGCCTCTCTCTCTCACTGTGTGCCTATCATAAATAAAAAAAAAAAAAAATAAGATGTTCATCTGTATATATTAACTTTTTGTTGGCCACCATATAAGTAAGCAAACAGGTAATATACCTCATGAGTGAGGTTTGGGGAGGTTACAGGACTTGCCAAGGTCACATGCCTAGAGGAGGTAGAGCCAGGACCCAGAGCTGGGCCTCTGGACTCCAAGATCAGTGCCTATCTCTGTTCTGAGTTCCTGCCTGTCCAGCTCTTTTTTTTTTTTTTTTTTTTTTGTAGCAGTCCTGCATGAATCCATCTCATAAGTAGGAGTCAGGAGTCAGAGAGCTGACTCAGTCCTCCAGAGTCCCACCCCAGGCAAATTCTGGTCCTCACAAATTTCATATTGGAGGCAAAATGATGTTACATCCTTCCACTTCCATGCCAACCATGACCTATTTCTGGGTCTTGTGTTTTCTGGAAACTCAAAGGCTGTGCAAGCTTTGATGGAGGTTCAAGCAGGCAGCCTTGACTTATCCTGTGCATCTGCTTGGCTGCAAGGTGAAGTCTGGACATTGGACTCCAGAAGCAAGGTGGCACTTTGTGAAAATGGCTCTGCTAGAGCTGGAAAATTCAGGATCTGTCAGTGTTGGGATCTAGCTTCAGATCTATTTATGCAATCGTTCTAAATTGGCAAGTATGAGCTTAGATAAACATCTTTAAATCCTTTTAGGGATTTTGAGTTTTTGTAGTAGTGAATGAGCAGTTGCATTATTTCCTGAATTCTTTTTTTATGTATTTATTTTAAGAGAGTGTGTGCAAGTGGGGGAAGGGGCAGAGGGAGAGACTATCCAAGCAGACTCCCACTAAGTGCAGAGCCCATACATGAGGCTCAATCCCTGACCCATAACAGGGCTGTTATGTTCCTCAAAGGTGAGGACTAGTCTTTGGCCAGCATCTCAAGGGCAGCACTTGTTCATTCTGACATTCTCAGGGCTGACCTCAGTGACTTGCAGATCCTTGACCTGAGCTGAATCCAAGAGTTGGATGCTCAACCAACTGAGTCACCCAGGGATCCCCTATTTTCCAGATTCTTTTTTTTTTTTAAAGATTTTATTTATTTATTCATGACAGACACAGAGAGAGAGAGAGAGAGAGAGAGAGAGAGAGAGAGAGGCAGAGACACAGGCAGAGGGAGAAGCAGGCTCCATTCAGGGAGCCCGACGTGGGACTCAATCCTGGGTCTCCAGGATCACACCCTGGGCTGAAAGCGGCGCTAAACCTCTGAGCCACCTGGGCTGCCGTATTTTCCAGATTCTTAATGTTCATAAAGTTAAATAAAAATTTAGGGGACTAAACATAAGGAGAACCAGGAGGAATTTGTATTGGCATGGGGATTGGTACTGCTCTCTTTGACTATGGAAATTTTAAAAAATCAATTTACCTATAAAGTAATAAAATTTAAAAAAAGCTCCGTCCTCTATGTGCAGTGGATATATCAGTGCTTGAAAGTGCAAGGCATTGCACTAGGCTTCTAGGAGATGCAATGTTGAATATAAAAAGAATACCTACTCTCAAGATATGACCAGTCCACTGGAGGAGATAGACATGCACACATAGTGTTACCCAAGGCAGTCAGGTTTCAATCCTGGATGGTGGTTGAAAATTCGAGGAAGATGATTTTAACTGTCATGATTGCTGGAGATTATCTCTGGCATTTGGGCACATTCAGGGATGCTGAACATCCTACACTCTTGGGAAGTGTTCCATACAACACAAACTTGTCTGGCTCAAAATACTGAATAGTCTCAAGGGAGGATCCAGTGCAGGAAAAACCCTGGGTGGAGAGGCTGAAGTTTCCAGGGAGAGGACACTGAACTGATGCCAGCAGGTGTGTGTGGGGCATTGAGACAGGCACAGAGGGGGCCAGGGATATTTTAGCAGAAGGGGCAAGGTGAGCCAATGTCAGAAGTGAGAACACATGGGCCATCATCTTAGAATGAGAAGTAATTCAAGGTTTGGGCAGTTGGAGGTAAGACTGGAAACATAATAGGTCTTGAAGTGCCATGCTAACTAAGTAGTTTGGATTCATTTCCTGAGTGGTGCATAGGTCCCGTAGGTACACAAGACAAGGAACAAGAGCACAACTGCTCAGGAAGGTTGACTCTGGCCACAATGTGTGGGACAGGGCAGACTGCTGCTTCCTCATATCTGGGGTCTGTGATTTACTTTACTTTGCCTCTCTAGGCCCCGATTTCTCATTTACAAAATACCCAGCACACAAATTGTTTCCAGGTTTAAATGAGACATTATGCAAAGTACCCAGCATGTGTTGCGCAGTGCACGGCAGCAGCGTCAGTAATAGTGGCCATTATAGTTTGTGGCTTCAGGTATATTGGTTCCTGCTGCTCCCACTACCAGCTGCCGGCCCAGAAAGCTGACCGTAGATATGCAAATTGGTGTGTCTTGATGCAAAAGTGTGTTAGCCACTGGTGAGAGGGATGGTTCCCCTCTTTCGCCCTTGACCTTCTTTCCCACTGGGGAAATTGAGGACGCCCAGCCGCAGCCCATACCATGACTCTGTTCCCAGATGGATTATCCCTAAATCACAAAGGAGGTTGTGGAGTCATTCAGGACCTCAGAACATCTGACAGAGGCCTACCCTTTCTTGATTTCTTTCTTTCCTTCCTTCCAAGATTTTGTTTATGTAGTGACAGAGAAGAAGAGAGAGCACAAGCAGGGGGAGCTGCAGGCAGAGGGAGAGGGAGAAGCAGGCTCCCCGCTGAGCAGGGAGCCCGATGTGGGAATCCATCCCAGGAGTCTGGGATTATGATCTGAGCGGAAGGCAGACGCTTCACGGGCTAAGCCTCCCAGGTGAAGCGAGGTCCTCTCTTCTAAAACTCTCCGAGGCTGCCCATCTGTGCAGCTGTGCACGCAGGTTCAGATTCTTCAGCGTGGCCTCCGAGCGCCCCTAGCGGCCTGTCCTGCCCACACAGCCCATCCCTGGCCCTCTGCACCTCCAGCTGGCTTTCCTTGAAACCTCCCTGCGCCTTGCTGACACTGGGACTTTCTGCCTCAGGGTCCCACATCACTTTCTCTCCCTACTGAAATCCTGTTTATCTTTCTCAGTCCAGCTCAGCTGCCTCCGCTTCCAGGAAGTCTTCTCCTGCCTTCTGCCTCGGGAAGGGCTCCCTCTGCAACCTTGACGCACTTGGCCATGGCCTGCCCGGTTCCGCACCTTGTGTCGTGGTGGGTTGACTGGCAACTGACGTTTGCCTTTGGGGCTGTTATGTTCCTCAAAGGTGAGGACTAGTCTTTGGCCAGCATCTCAAGGGCAGCACTTGTTCATTCTGACATTCTCAGGGCTGACCTCAGTGCCTTGATCCTTGGTAGTGATAAATATTTTTTCACCAGGATTAAATTTTTCTCTCCTCTACTGTTTGGTGCTTTGTAACTGGCCAACAAATCTTTTTGACTTGATTTGAGGACTGAGTGAAGAAAGACTAGCACCTGGGAGGCATTTGTTCCCCCAATTATTTACAAGAAATAGCAGAGGCCTGAAGTTATAAACGACAACTGGCAGCGCAGCCGACAGCCCATGTGTCCCAGCTTTCTGGAGTGGCAGTGGTGGTCTTGCTGACAGCCTCACTCCAGAGAGTGGCAACGCTGGCACCTACAGACCTGGGGTGAGCCAGGTAGGCAGAACAGGGGAGAGGAGGTGTGGAGAAGCACCAGCTGAGGGATTTGGGGAAGGGAAGCCAGCATTTCAGCTTGAACCTTACAACACACTTCTCTTTGGAAAGCCAGCAACAGGATCATTAATGCTGCTTTTTAAAATTTAGACAGTCTGTTTCACTCAAGCAGTTCTGAGGTTTGATGACCAGTAAGCTGATGGCTTGGGAGGTTGTTCTAATAACTTTATTTTCACAAAATGAAAGCAAATGGCCCCATCATTGTTGTTATTAAACCACTAGGTGGTTTCTATTTTTAAAAAGATGTGTTTTTTTTTTTTTTTAAGAGAGAGTGAGAGAGCACAAGCGGGAGGAACGGCAGAAGGAGAGGGAAAGAGAAAATCCTCAAGCAAACTCCCTGCTGAGCGAGGAGCCTATGCACCAGGCCACTTGAATCCCAGGACCCTGAGTGGAAACCAAGAGTCGGCTGCTTCACCGATTACACCACCCAGGCGCCCCATTAGGTGGTTTTTAGACAACTGAACAGTAGGCTGAGTCAAACCAGAGCTGGAGATCCATCCCCAACTCCTAGTTAGAGCAGACCCCCATTGCCGCTCTGGTTTGCAGGTCTAAAAGCTGTTGATCATATCTTCAAGAACTGAGCAACATTGTGGAACGTCTTGTACCGTATTCTCAGGCCTTTGCCCTTCCTCCCCAAGTCCATCTCCTGAGTGGGCCTGAAGAAATAGGGTGGGGATGATGGCTGATTGAGCCACTGTGGAACTCCACCAGTGGTCCTTACCTAGGGTGTCAGGCCTGCAAGCACTTTAGGTGACAAGTCCATCCACAGCCCTCTCGTGGCTCTCCTGAGACCACCAGCAAGGCTGGCCAGGATTCTGAGTTTACAAAACCAATCCAAGTCTCAGCCGTCATAGGCTTCCTTTATTTGACCAATGGACTCCTTACAGGCAAAAGGGAAAAGAAACATGCTTACGTCATTAGAAATTGGCACAGGTCACCAAGAGGTGACTAGAGGCCAGAGAAGGGGCTTGAGGTCTAGGCGGGGACATGGGGTGGGACTTGCAGCCTTATTTCTCCAAGGACAAACCTGTTGAAGTTGACCTTTCAACATCACGCCACCTGATTTCCTGGCCAAACTGGCTTCTTCCCCCTACAATACTTGCCACAGACCGCAGCTGCATACCTCCAGGCTGTTGGAACAAGTCATCTGTTCTTAAAAAAATAAAATAAAATATCCCTTTTTGAAGACTACAAGGCATCCCACCACCCAGGGCGAGTGCCATAGAACAAACACCAGTCTTTGGGCTCCGTTTCAAGCCATTAACTTAATGGCTCTGGTGCTTGGAAGCTCTGCTGAGGACAAGAGTTACCCTGTTACATAAACATATTCATCTGGCTAAAAACATGTTATTGTTTTCGGAGTAATGGTCATTCGAAGTAATGTGTGTGTGCGTTTTTCCCTTCTGATCATCGTGAATAGTATTCAGGCTCTTTTGGAAAAGTGGTAACAGCCCCCATGAAGCTCAAAGAACGACAGCATTTCCTTTCCTCCCGATCAGACGGGCTATTAGAATCATTTTGCACAAGTCGAGGGCTGGTACCCGGCCATCACCGCTGAGAAGGTAATTAGGAGATAATGTCAGTGGCAGAGAAAGTTGTCAGAGCAGAGTGGTCTCCTGCCGCTCTCCGAGCGTAGAGTGTGCATGTGGGGAGGACACAATCCTTAGTGCAAATAAATGTGAAGGAAGAGCCCAACCATCCCTTTGCTGCTGAGGAGAGGATCGTCGGGTTGCAGGGCTCTGCCGCCGGCTTCACCCACCAAAGGCCCGTCCGGCCGCTGCTCCCCTAACTCTCTACGCAGACGTGGGCAGAGGCGGGCGTCCCCGATTATTACAATGCACAGCGGAGATAAGGAGGCAGCTAATTGAATTTAATTCGCTGAGGAGGCAACCAATTTTGTGCCGAAGCTTAACTGCTGGATGGTAAATATTTTGCACTTGGTGCTCATCTCCTGAAAACTGAATGCCAATTGTTTTTGCAAGACAGATTGTTGGGTCGAAGGGCAGAATGGTGGGCAGTCAGGGAACGGCTGGCAGGGCCCCCAGGCCTGGCCTTTAGCCCGTGTTGGTGGGTTGGCCTGCTCTCCCTATTGCCAGCGCCTGCTGCCCGAGGGACACACGACAGGGACCAGGGTCTGTGAGGCAGGCTCTGTGAGGAGATTCTAGGTCCAAATTTAGATTTGCCAAAGTAAACAAAAATGCAAGCCTCCCTCTCTCTGTATGTGACAGCTAGTAGAACGGTTGGAATGTATGTGTGTGTGTGTGCCTGCACGCAGTGCTTATTTATGGAAAAGCTGTTCCTTGAGGTTTTAGATAGTGGGTGATACCGTGTATTTCTGAACTTTGTCTGCCACCAGTGGTCAGCAGTCAGCACTCGGCTGTTTTGCTCCTGTTTCTCTTGGATCTGGGTTATTTCTTCACTCTCCTTTTTCTCTGTTTCCTTACTACCCTTAATCGACTTCATTTCAGAACTGACCCGAGATGCTGCCACACATTTTCCTCCTGGGAAGAATAATTCACATTTTATCTCTGATTGAGTACTTAGCATAGTATTTGGCCATCACAGATACTCAACAAGAATTTGTGGGACAAGGCAGCCCGGGGGGCTCAGCAGTTTAGCGCCGCCTGCAGCCCAGGGCCTGATCCTGGAGACCCGGGATCGAGTCCCACATTGGGCTCCCTACATGGAGCCTGCTTCTCCCTCTGCCTGTGTCTCTGCCTCTCTCTTTGTGTCTCTCATAAATAAATAAACATCTTCTTTAAAAAAAAAAGAATTTGTGGGACGAATAAGTGAAAAAAAAAAAAAAAACCTGTTCTATATTTGTCTTTTTCTCAAGGAACTAGGCAGGAGGTGTGACTCCAGGGCCTTTGGGTTGTGATGGTTATGGTTTGAGCCATGAAAACCTTATCCACCCAAACTGGGTGGGGGGGTGTCTCAAGGAAGGTTATCATTTTTTTTAATCTTTTTTTTTTTAAGATTTTATTTATTCATGAGAGACAGAGAGAGAGGGAGAGAGAGGGAGAGAGAGAGGCAGAGACACAGGCAGAGGGAGCAGGCTCCATGCAGGGAGCCTGACGTGGGACTCGATCCCCAGTCTCCAGGATCTGGCCCTGGGCTGAAGGCGGCGCTAAACCGCTGCACCACCGGGGCTGCCCAGGTTATCATTTCTTCATCTGTACCTGGGAGTGGCTGTCTAATCATCGGGGCCCAAGGGGTGGCATCTAATGCCACAGCGCCTGGCAGTTCACTTGGGTTCTTCATAACTCACAAGGGTCCTGTCACTTGAGACAATGTTTTTCTTTGTGACTCACACTAAGAACTAAGGAATGAATTCAGGTACTCACATAGACCAGTCCCAGTGTGGGGTAGTTATTGTCTGAAAACAGTCAGATAAAACAAAATTAATTACAGCAAGAAAATAAAAGAAGTTCTGGTAGAATGAACTCGATGAACTTATAATTACTGAGATTTCTTTTCCTTTGAGAAGACACACTTATCAGAGATGGACTCTGTTGAACCAAGGCTGGAAAGTGGTAACTGCATAGTGATTGTGGGAAAACCAGGGGGTGGGAGCAAGAGGAGAATTTAGTGAACAAAAGTCAGAAATTCCAGTGGGATGTTTCCTGTATATGTATCAGACTGGGAGAATCAAGGTGGCAGCTGCCTTGGAGGCTAAAAAAAACAGTCATTCTCTGGGGATCCAATGCAGACCTTCAGGCATGGAGGATGTATATATATTTTCTACCATTATATTTTTTACAAAATGGACATATTCCTCTCTTTTTAAATAAAACTTTATACAATTTAAAAATATCACAAAAGTAAATAAAATCAAAGGTATGTATCCATGTAATCTTACCTTGTAGTAGTAACCAGATTGAGAGGACATTGGTTCTGCCATACCCATGTGGGGCTCCCCTCAGGTCACCTGAAAACAGATCTCATATGCACAGCCCAAGCAAGGGGTGACTGTCCCCATAGATCCATCTGTGTGGGGTAATTCTGAGGGCCCTCAGGAGGTGAAGCCCAGGGAGGGGGGCCACAGCGCCCATCAACACACCGTTGATTGGCTCTGTCCCTTCCAGGCTCATTGCTCCTTCTGGGCTTCCTAAGATCATCTCCCAAATAAAGTGGTTGCACACAAATGCTTGCTTCATGATGTGGTTGGGGACCCCTAACGCATTCATAATCACCTCCTCAATTTACACTGTCTTGCACCCAGAACCAGAGAAGGGCCATGGCTTGGGAGCCCTCCTGCCTTTCTGCCTCCTTTTCTTTCCTACCCAAGCCTCTCTGGTCCTCACCTCTGCGTTCCTTTTGCTGCTCAGCTCCCTGGTCCAGAGCCCATCTCTCTTCTCATGGAATCACATTCCCACCCAACATACATTTTCTTGTTTATTTTGGTAATATAAGTACATTTTAGAGGCACACCCTAATTTACAGCTCAATAGGTAACACATTCAATCATCATTTGCTCAGGCACACGTGTCGATCATCATTGTGTCAAGCATAGAGCAGACGAGAGGAGTAGGTCTTATGTCTATCCTCAAAGCAGAGAGTAGGAAGACAGAGACATTTGTGAAATAGGTGCAGTATAGTATGTCAATTGTTATTATACATTATACACATTGGGGAAGAGAATTGGTGTTGGAGTTAGGAACTTAGAATGCAATAGAAACAATGCAATGTTTGATGGTCGCCACCTAAGTGTGATAGGTTGAATAATGGCTACAGGTTCCACACTGCCTGCAGAATGAGTTTCGAACATCTTCACCAGAGACGTTTGTCAGAAGCTTGTGAGACGCAAGTGGAATAATGCAGGCCTGCCCCAAAGATGTCCACATCCTAATCCCCAGCACCTGTGAATATATTAATTTACATGGTAAAAGAGACTGCAGATATAATTAAATTACACATCGTGAGAGGGGAGATTGACCTGGATTATTTTTTTCTTATTTTTTTTAAAGATTTTTATTTATTCATTAGAGACAGAGAGAGAGAGAGGCAGAGACACAGGTAGAGGGAGAAGCAGACTCCATTCCGGGAGCCCGACATGGGACTCGATCCCGGGTCTCCAGGATCACGCCCTGGGCTGAAAACAGCACTAAACCACTGAGCCACCCGGGCTGCTCTTTTTTTTTATGATTTATTTTTTATTTTTATTGATTTATGATAGTCACAGAGAGAGAGAGAGAGAGAGAGAGGCAGAGACACAGGCAGAGGGAGAAGCAGGCCCCATGCACCGGGAGCCCGATGTGGGATTCGATCCCGGGTCTCCAGGATAGCGCCCTGGGCCAAAGGCAGGCGCCAAACCGCTGGGCCACCCAGAGATCCCATTCTTTTTTTTTTTTTTTTTAATTTCCGGGCTGCTCTTAACCTGGATTATCCAAGAAATAATCACAAGAGACCTTGTAAGAGGGAAGTAGAAATGTCAGACTCAGAGAAAGATTTAAAGATGCTACACTGCTATCTTTGAAGACAGAGGAAGGGACCATGAGCTAGAGAATGAAGGCACCAAGAATCTGGAAAAGGAATCAGCCCTGCCAATGCCTTGACCTTGTCCAGTGGAACTGATTTTGGACTTGTGACCTCCTGAATTATGAGTAAATTTGTATTATGTTAAGCCACTAAAAATATGGTAATTTGCTATGGCACTAATAGGAAACTAATACAGCAGGTAAACAAACTTGTTATGAGGGGCACCTGAGTGGCATAGTTGGTTAAACCTCTGACTCTTGATTTCAGATCAGATGTTGATCTCAGGGTCATGAGTTCAAGTCCCGTGTTAAAAAAAAAAAAAAAAACAAGGGACACCTGGGTGGCTCAGTGGTTGAGCATCGCCTTTGGCTTGGGTCGTGATTCCAGGGTCCTGGAATCATGTCTCATATCGGGCTCCCCCACAGGGAGCCTGCTTCTCCCTCTGCCTGTGTCTCTGCCTCTCTCTGTGTGTTTCATAAATAAATAAATAAAATCTTTAAAACAACAACAAAAAACAAAGCAAGAAGGAAAGAAAAAGAAACCTGTTACCAGATAAAATACAAGACAACCAGTTAAATTTGAAGTTCAGATAAACAATGAATATTTTTTTAGTATAATTTTTTTGGTATATCTCATGCAATATTTGGGATATACCTATACTGAAAAATTATTTATTGTTTATCTGAACTTCAAATTTAACAGAGCGTTTCTTACTACTATTTGTTAAACCCGGCCACCCTACCGATAGCTGAATTGGGCAATGGCCCCACTGAAGGTAGGTCTGGGTGCCTGGGCCTCCTGGGACCCACCATCAGGTTCCTGGTCCCCTGGAAAACTGAGCCCTTCTTATCCTCAACTACCTCCAGAGTCCTAATCCTCAAGCCCAGCCACAGGACCTGAGGATGAAGAAAGGGAGGTCTGAGTCCTAAAGCAAGGCTCCCCAGAGTACTGGTCCTTCCCAAGTCAGCCCTGGGGAGCAGGCAACTGCCTGCCAGAGGAGATTCTGCAGGACACTGGGACTGGATCAGTGTATGACCTTCACGATCCACTGGCTGAATGAATACAACATTGAGAGACTCATAAATCTGCTAGGAGATATTGTCATAATTACCTTTGAGGTTTAAGAAATGCAAATCAAAACAACAAAATATTTTTGCCCATCAAATTAGCTAAAACTTGAAAGATAAGAGTGACAGCTGATTTTTTGGGTGCTAAGGTTGTCCCAGGAACTTGGAGATGGATTCCCTGATGTAGTTCCCACAGCAACCTTTGCTGCTGGTTCTGTCATCCTCACTCCTGATAAGGAGTGAGGCTTAGTGATGCTAAGCAGGTGGTGTGGCCATGAGGCTCCACACACCCCGGGGTAGAGGGGATGGAGGAATGGCTGTGGCCCTTCTGTAAGGTGACTAGGCAATACCTAACAAGATTTAGATGCATACTCTCATCAACTCAGATTTGCTCATCAATGGGGGCCTATTGAAATAAATTACATCACAGCTGTACAAATGGGGTGTATTGATAAGTGTGAATGTGCGCATGCACGCAGGCATATGTGTGTGTATATATGTAAAGAGAGGTCTTGACAACATAGGAGCATTGTTGGGAAAATAGAGAGTTGTAGAACAGTATAGCATCATTTTATTTGGGTAAAAAAGTATATTTATCCATACTACATTTTATCTATGCTTTCTACATATATTTATCTATATTATCTATACACTTATATCTCTATAGCTAATCACAAAAATCTTTAATGAATATGTATTTTTTTTGAAGTCAAGGCAAAAAACATCACCATATTTTGAGTCTCTCTGAACTTCTGTTCATTCCCTGCCAGGCAGAGTCTTTGCACCACCTTGGCTCAGTTGGCCTCAGGGCCTTGACCCATGCTGTCACCAGGGCATGGAGTGTTGCCTGTCCTACACCAAGATACCTCCTACACCTACACCAAGAGGAATTCTCTTCCCTCAAGGTCAGCTCAGCATGCACCCACCACTGCTGTCAGTTCTCCAGGAGAGGTTCCCAAACTAGCAGATTCTGGGCAATCTTGTCTCAAAAGCACCTAGATCAGGTCCACATGCACAATTTCACACTTTTGTGAAGCCCTCTGTGGTATCTTCACCCTGTCTTGTGCAAGCAACAACAAACTGTAAATGTCTCGAAAGCAGATGCAGGTCTTCAACTCCTGTGGTCTTCCTTCAGCCTCCTAGCAGCCCCCAGGGCAGGTGCTGACTATTGCTGAACAGAAAGGCAGAGCCATGGTTAAGCATCACTTCTACTGCGCCCTTGCCAGGCGGCAGTAAAGCAGTAAAAAGGTTTCCCTGTGAACATTTATAGTTTGCATCTCTTGGTCTGTGTTCCTTGAATCTATTGACTTATGAAGTTAAAGATAATTGCAAATGTTACCAAGGATGTTTTTATTTATTTATTAGTTCACTTTAGGTTTTTAAAGATTTTATTTATTTGAGAGAGCACAAACGAGGGAAGGGGCAGAGGGTGAGGGAGAAGCAGGCTCCCCACAAAGCCGGGAATGCAATGCGGAATTCTATCCCAGGACCCTGGGATCATGACCTGAGCTGAAAGCAGACGTTTAAGCCACTGAACCACCCAGGTGCCCCTGTTTATTTATTTTAATGTTTATTTATTTATTTGGGGGTCAGGGGAGGAACAGATGGAGGGAAAGAGAGAATTCCAAGCAGGGTCCCCACTGAGTACAGAGCCAGACACAATGGCTAGATCCCAGGCCGCCCAGACCACCACCCTAACTGAAAACAAGGTCAGACGCTCAACTGACTGCACCATCCAGGCGCCCCTTAAACACTTGTAATTCTACCCCCGATCCTCCCTTTTCGTGAAACATGTAAAATAAGATAAGAATAGAAAAGATCCTCTTGCCATCCCAGAGTTCAACCCTATGAGTTAATGATTAGGCACAAACCAAGCTAGAATTTTGTTTCTATGTGTATATTAAATGTAATATCTTTCCATATTCTTCTGTATCTATTATCTATCTATGTATCTATCTAATTATCACTGTCTATCTATTATCTTGATAGAAACAGAAGCTTGTATTCCCATACTCTCAACAATTGTGCTCAGATCACCAGGAGTTTCTACTATGCTCTCCCCTTCGTATCTGCTTATCTGCTATCAAGAAGCTCCATGGAGCACAAAAAGCTGCTCAACATCACTAGTCACCAGGGGAATGCAAATGGCATTCATTCTGATCAGGATGGCTATTAAAAAACCAGACAGGGCAGCCCAGGTGGCTCAGCAGTTTAGCATCACCTTTAGCCCAGGGTGTGATCCTGGAGACCCGGAATCGAGTCCCACGTCAGGCTCCCTGCATGGAGCCTGCTTCTCCCTCTGCCGCTCTCTCTCTCTGTATCTCTAATAAATAAATAAAATCTTTAAAAAAATAAAAATTAAAAAATTAAAAACCAGACAATAAGGAGTGGTAGTGAGGACATGAAGAAATAGAATCCCAGTACACTGCTGGCAGAAACATAGAACAGTGCAGTCATTGTGGAAAGTGGTATGATGGTTCCTCAAAAAAGTAAACAGAATTACATGTCACCCAACAATTCCACTTCTGGGGATATATCCCAAAGAAGTGAAAGCAGGAACTCAGATAGATATTTGCCCCCTCACGTTCACAGCAGCAGTGTTCACAGTAGTCAAAAGATGGAAGCAAACTAAGTGTCCATTGACCAATGAATGGATAAGCTAAATATGGTATGTACACATGATGGAATATCATTCAGCCTTAAAAAGAGGACATTTGTTTTTTTTTTATAATAAATTTATTTTTTATTGGTGTTCAATTTACCAACATACAAAATAACACCCAGTGCTCATCCCGTCAAGTGCCCCCCTCAGTGCCCGTCACCCATTCACCCCCACCCCCGTCCTCCTCCCCTTCCATCACACCCAGCCCGTTTCCCAGAGTTAGGAGTCTTTATGTTCTGTCTCCCTTTCTGATATTAGGGAGGACATTTGGACACATGTTACAACATGGAGGAATCTTGAAGACGTAGTGCTAAATGAATTAAGCCAGTTGCAAAGGACAAATATTGTATGATTCCTCTTAGATGAGGTCCCTAGAGTAGTCAAATTCCAGAACAGAAAGTAGAATGGTAATTGCCAAGAGCTGGAGGTGGGGCAGGGGGAATGGGAAGTTAGTGTTTAATGACTAAATAAAGTTAGTGTTTAATGAAGTTAGAATTACAGCTGGGAAGATGAAAAAGTCCCAGAGATGAATGGTAGTGACAGTTGCACAATAATGTAAGTACTTACTACCACACCAATGTGCACTTAAAAATGGTCCAAACAGTAGATTTTCTGTTATGTATATTTTACCAATCACACAAAAAATAGCTTTGTGAAGGAGTCAAAGGTGGTATTCTGTCCCACAAAGAAGTATACTCTTCTAGTACTAAAGCCTACTGGTTTTGAGTCTTCAGAATATACCAGGTACCAAGTAAACATTTTTTTAAGGGTTTGTTTATTCATTCATGAGAGACACAGAGAGAGAGGCAGAGACGTAGGCAGAGGGAGAAGCAGGCTCCACGCAGGGTGAGACTCAATCCCTGGACCCCGGGATCACACCCTGAGCCAAAGGCAGATGTTCAACCACTGAGCCATCCACGTGCCCCATCAATTAAATAGCTAATATGCATTATTTTACTTTCTTCCTCAGCCACCCTGAGGCTGGTACTACTTTTACCTTCATTGTAAAGAGCAGAAAACTGAGGCATGAAGAGATTTAGGTGACTTGCCCACAGTCTCCAGCTGAGAAGGAAGTCAGCAGTGGAACTCACAGTGGTTGGCTTCCAAGCCCAACCTTTAGCCCTCCTGCTGTACCCTCGTGCTAGCGAAAGACAAATCCGTTGACTGGGCAGGCCACAACACATGGTAAGGAACTGAATGCAGGTTCTGAAAAAGCGTGCACCAGCAGAGCCTTGCATTCCCAGGACGTGGATAAAAGCCAGGCATTTTGACCAGATCCGCATTTGCAGGCCCTTCAAAGGGAATATTTGTAGGCAGAGATGACCGAGATTCTCTGTACTTTGCACAGCACACTAGACCACCGCAGCTGCCGGCCCTTCTCCCCACCAGCCCCCCTCTTCTCTTAGAATCCGCTGCCTTTTTGACATGAAAAATGTACTGTAATGAGTCTACTGGCTAATTAATTAAAAGGGAAAAAATCCCAATCTTCAAATATGAAATGATTAATTACATAAGCATTAACACCTCTGCACACTCAGAATGGCACGTCTTTAATGTAAAACTTTTCCAGCACATTATTTTCTGCCGACGTGTACGTTTTCTGCCCGTACAAGGCCGACTTCTCATACACCCTGGTCCATTTCACAGCAAATGGCCCCAAATGGTGTTTATCCCGCTCATTAGGAGCCTGTATCAATTAAGCAGGCCTGGCTGAGCAGCCTGTCCAGGTCTGCGTCTGCTGGGCTGGCGAGTCTGTGTTCTCCTCACCCGCAAGCAGGCTGGGACACCCCACGGCCCTCGCCACCGCGGAGAGGCCCTGGTGCTTTCCACGAGACCAGGACAGAGCTCTGACATCAGAGAGAATCGTTGTGTGATGCTTGCACTTCATGGCTTTTTTTTTTTTTTTAAGATGTTATTTATTCATGAGAGATATAGAAAGACAGAGGCACAGGCAGAGGGAGAAGCAGGCTCCCTGTGAGGATCCTGATGCGGGACTCGATCCCAGGACACCGGGATCACGACCTGAGCCAAAGGCAAACACTCAGCCACCGAGCCACCCAGGTGTTTCTACTTCACAGCTTTTTAAAAGCTTATCATCTGGTTCAGACTCACAACTCTAAGCTGCTGGTGCCCTGAGCCTTTTAGTTTTTGTTTTTAACCAGAAGAACCTCCCTCTTCTCTTCCTCCCCTGCTTCCCAGCCAGTGCCCTACATGAGAAACCTTTCTCCATCTTACTTGTGCACCCTCAGCTTGACCTTTTCCCCTTGCAAGGAAGCGAGGTCAGGGCTTCAGGACCTTCTCTGCAGGGGCTGCAGGGGTCTTGGGCCTGGGGTGGGCAGCAGGGAGTCCTGTGTACTGGCACTGCCCTGGTACCTGTTGTCTGTTGGCAGAGGCCACTTTTCCTCAAGGGACTCGCCTGGGCCCCAGGATGGCGCCCAGATCTGCTGATGTGAGCTGGTTGCTGAACAATCAGTAGTACGTGAAATGTTTCTCAGAGGAATTAGCTGCCACTTCCTAAGCAGAAATGTTGCAATGCCCTGAGTTACTGGATGGAGTGGTTGTCTCAATCGGGGTGGGAAACCTCACCTGTCATTAGCAACAGAAGAACTTATTTATGCTTCTGGCTGTAAAAATCATTACCTGACAGGAGAAGCCTACAGAGGCAAAGCTCTACATGCCACAAAGATGGAGATATTAATGGAGGGCACACACTGAGAATGACACTTCCATTTTCCAGAAGCATAAAATGGTATTTTTTTCCCCATAGAAATTGTGAAAAAGAGAAGCTATTATGGTTCAACATTTAGACAGGCATTAAAGCACTTTTGATACAAATTGATTTTTTTTTTTTTTACTCCCGTGGACTGAATTCATTAGCAAATGAGTTGGATTTCCTACTTTCAGGATCCGGACAAACAGGAAGGTTGTTCTAGTGTCTCCTTTCTCTTTCCCACTTTGATCCTCTTGAATCTGTGCTGTCCAGAACTGTAGCCATTAATGATATGTGGCTATCCAAAGAAAAATTAAAATAATATAAAATTACAAACTAAATTCCTCAGTTGTGCCAGCCACATTTCATTCAAATGCTTGACAGTCACACATAGTTGGCACAGATATAGAACATTACCATCCTCACAGAATATTCTATTTTTTTAGGTTTGTATATTTTTTTTTTAGTAATTTCTACACCCAACATGGGGCTTGAACTCACAACCCTGAGATCAAGGGTCCTGCACTCTACCAATTGAGCCAGGCAGGTGTCCCCAGAATGTTCTATGGTACTACTAATTGACCTTTTTATTAAAGTTAACTGTGTGTTTTGGGGTAGTATTTATTTACTTATTTATTTTTACATATTTTATTTCTTTATTTGAGGGAGAGGGAGGGACAGAGAGAGAGAGAGAGAGAGAGAATCTGAAGCAGACTCCTCGCTGAGCACAGGGCCTGACATGCAGTTCCATCTACCACCCAGAGATCATGACCTGAGCTGAAACCAAGAGTTGGTCACTCAACTGACTAAGCCACCAGGGGCCCCTGGGGTAGTATTTATTAAACAGTACTTTTGTAGCCTATATGTAATTTAAATAACAAGTCACTGAAACACTTAGTAGTATTTCCTCCTAAATCTCTTCTTCCCCAGACCCCTCCACATGCACAGACCTCACTGCCTCAATGTCCCAGCTACCTAGCTACATGAAGTTGTTTCTTATGTGGTTCTTCTTAGAAATGAAAAGTTCTCCCAGATTTTCTAAATTGTAGGTCTGCAAGCCCAGGAGAAGGTATAAATGTTTGATGGCAGCAGACAAGTGCCATTGGCCAATGGCCAATGGCCTCACTGTGTCAGGGCCACTGCTGCTGGCCCCTCTTCCAACTGCCTTGTGAACCACCTCAGATCCTTATCAGCCTGACCACCCATTGCCCCTGGAGACCATCCTTTTATTGGTGCGACAGTGTCCATGTGGCAAAAATGTGACCTGAGTCACTAAAGACAAAACTTCCTTATGCCTACAAGGTGCTGCTGAATGGCTGTGGGCCTCCAGTGGCCGTCAACTCAGGTTACACGTGGCTTTATCAAGGGAATTTAATGGAAAGTGATTTCTTCGCTACAGTATTTGCAATCAGTGTAAAAGTAGGTTTGGTCTTTTTTGCTTTGTTTTTAATTCTGAAGCACAAAATCTTTACTGAGAGTAGTTATTCTTGCATCATTTAACTTAGAATCCTACCGTGCTGCTCTCCCTGAAGCTTGCAGGATAAATGGCACTTTTACAACCCACCGGAAATTAAGTGCTATTTGACTGACAGCATTATAGCTCTCTTGGAAAAGTCTGTGGCCACCGCTCTCAGTTCTCAAATTTGATCAGCCCCCAGCCCTCCCAGAACATGCAGGAAGTCAGGTCACTAGCCTAGTTAGCATTCCTGTGGTTAAACCTCATTCTGGATAGACATTGAATGTTGTTGGCTGGACAGGCTTTCAGATCCAAAGGCAGGTACCTCTGTGGAGCCTCATGGGGCCCCTCCCAGGGAGGGGTTGATTTGGAGGTCCATGGCACCGCAAGATGAGTAGACCATTTTCAGGACTGGCCCTGGGGCCACTGCTCCCCTTATCCATTTCTCAGCTGGGGAGGCTTCCCTATACCTGTTTGTGCTGTGGGTAAAGTCTGAAAGGCTCTCCTGTTGATAGAAGCCCTCTGCAAATGCAGTCTCATCAGCCTATTGAAAAGCAGTAATACTCCATTGTTTCTCAAAGAATCCTTGCAATTAGAGGAGGCAGAGGAGAAATTATTACAGAGCTAAGTTATTAGATCCGTTCCATGGAACATTTTTTAAAAACCAAGCTCATTTTCCTGAGAGAAAATTTAATGCAATCGCTCTCTCTTAAAGCACCTGATGCCACCACTCTGCCTCTAGCTGTAAGCTGTCGACCGAAAACAAGGGGGTTGCTGTGATGAGAACATGGCTGGGGGTGTGCGCCAGGCAGGACAACGCCAAGAAGCCAAAAAGAACAAGAGGGAAAACAATGAAGTGAGATCCACCCAGATGGTAAACATAGCTCTAGAACTCAACAAACACACACGTGGGCCCCCCCTTCGGTGGGAGGTGTGGAGGGAGTGGGGGTAGCAGCTCACAGGTCAGTCTAGAAATGAACAGAAACTCGTAGGGGTCCAAGAAGACTGCACCCTAACTGGGGTCGCTATCACCATGGTATGTCTGGGAGCCCCCCGTTGAGTGTCTGCTCTGGCCAAGGCTGGGGGATGGGTGTATCAGAACAAAGAATTCATAGGATCCAGCAAGAGCCATCCCGTCTGCCCGCTTTCTGCAATTATTAGCAATAGTAGGAGTGGCTACAGTTTCCTGAGTGCTTACTCTCCTAGGCACTGAGCCCTCACAAAGTAGGTATGATTCCCGTTTTATAGATAAAGAAGCTGAGTGACAGTGAAGTTAAGTGAAAAAATCCTGTAGCAGGTGCATAAACCACGAATTAAACCCTGCTGAGAACATCTCAGGACTTTCAATTCTCTGGGTTAACTAGGTCCTCATTGCACATGGTGGATCAAGGAAGGTGATTTTTTTTTTTTTTTTTTTATGATTTGGGAGTTGTTGTGAGCTTTTTAAAACTATACACCATGTTCAAATTCAACTGTTACCTGTGTTATTCATATTACTAAATCATTTATTTTGACTGAGTAAAAGGAATTGGTTTAGAGAGACACTTAATGTAATCTATTCTTCAAATTTGTGGAGATTTTTGTAACGCCCTCAATGTTTCTTTTTAGTGGGTGTGGGAGAGCCGGGGACAGGAAGGAAGGTGGGGTGTTAAAAGGCAAACATAGAAAAGATTCTTCATAAAAAAAGAAAACACGTCTAGAAATGATTGCTCCATAAACAAAACATGAGTGCACACAGCAATTTCATGTTCTCGTTCCACCCACTCGGTTGTTCTTAATGATTCAAGAACAGAACTGCCTGGGCAGATTTACAGGCTCTGCGTTCCTGACATCTGTGCCGAAACAAGGCTATGTGTGTATGTGCGTGTGTGTGTGTTCACAGAGCGCTTGCTTCTGCTGGGGTGGGGGTGGGGGGCTGTGTGGAAACACAAATACCTTGATTTGAATTTTACCTTTACCATGATTTAAATGAAAATACATGCAGTTTATTCTCCCATATGCATCCATGGTCTGTTAGGATATAAGAATAGGTGCTGGCAAAGAAGACAGGGTAGCCTTGGAGTCTGGGGTTTGGATGAGATGTGATGATCACACAATCACGTGTTAAAAACCACGACTTCTCCAGCTCTCCTCACTGTCTCCTCACTCTCCTCACTGAAAGCCAGGCTTCAACGTCAGTCTCTTGCTGGAAATCTTTGGGTTGTTGGGATCGGTGCTTTAGCAAATTATTCTTCTGGGTCAGTGTCAGTGGAGAGCGGGGTTGTGGCTGGGGTTTCCAGGCCCAGGGCAAGCGGCCCTTGACTTGGGCTTCCTGAGTTTCTCAGTTGTGGTTTTGGGAATGTCATACTCTCTCCAGTCCCCTTTCTTTCAAGGGGGAGATTTGCCTTCCATTAGACACTTTTCCTAGATTTATAACTTCCTCCAACCCTTTTCTTCCATGGCTTTGCTTCCCCCAGACTGTCATGGAGATAGTCAGAAGCCTGACCATTTCTTGGAAGGAAGACCTCCAGACTGACCTCCCTGTCTCTCCACCCCAACTTGGCCATCAGGAATCACCTGGCAAGCTATGCCCAGGTACTAGTGATCACAGGCTGGTACCTTTGCTACCTGATAACACAATAATCCTGTGATTTAGATCCTTCATTTTGCCTCTGAGACTTAAGAGTGGAGAAGTCACTCTCCCAAGGTAACTGAACTTGTCAGTAGGAATATCTAGGATTCATACCCAGGCTGGTCTGATGTTCTAGCCAAGTTCCTGTCACTCTCTTTCAGAAGGTGATCTGAAGTTAGACCTATGACTTTGTGTTTCTGTGTTGCAGAAACTATAGAAATGCCAAATCTCCACTGTTTAAGAGCCTGAGGCGGAAGGAGAAGCAAGTAAAATTATGATTTGGTATTTGAAAATCATGTGATTTTTTATTTTCACACTGATGCTAAAAGATTGGCTATTATTTTAGTGGGATACTCATCTCTTTGGCCTTCAACCTTTCAAGATAGATTCCACATCTTTAGGGGCTATTTTCATACTGGGTCCTATCTGAGGCTCTGGTTTGTTGTCCCATGGTCTTAACTAATATTTACCAATCTTGGGGAAAGGAAGAGGGAAAAGCAAAAAGGACATAAGTATACGGTTTGAGAAAATGGAAAGATTTTTAGGTTACAAGTTTTATTGTAACCAGCTAACTTTATACAAACACAGCATCCAGTGGACTTAAAATTCTAATCCTTTATATCATGCTAAATCGATTTTTGGTTCATATCAGTGAATAGATCCAGTTTTACAGTTTTTGTTCAATATTATTTTCCATATAGAGTTCCATATATTTACATACTTTCTTCTAATTTTTTAAGCACATATAATCTTATTTCATTTTTTAAATTCTCTTCTTCTTCTTTTCTTCTTCTTCTTCTTCTTCTTCTTCTTCTTCTTCTTCTTCTTCTTCTTCTTCTTCTTCTTCTTCTTCTTCTTTTCTTCTTCTTCTCCTTCTCAGAGAGAGAGAGAGAGAGCCCAGAGCAGGGGCAGAGGGAGAAGGAGAGAGAGAATCTTAAGTAGGCTTCATGCCCCCAATATGGGGCTCAATTTCCAACCCTGAGGTCGTAACCGGAACCAAAATCAAGAGTCCACTGCTTAACTGACTGAGCCAGCCAGGTGCCTCTGATCTTATTTAATTCTTGCCATCACCCTGTTAAGTTGAAAATTTTATTTTGTGGCCGAGAGAGGTTAAGGAACTAGCCCAAGGTCACAAGTCTAGTGTAGAGCTGGGACCCGGACATACTTTCAGTGGCTCTGGAGCACCCCATGTTTTGATATTGGTTAGAGTCACAAAGATTTTTCTAAAGACAAAAGGTTCTCCACCTGAAAAGAAAATGATCCATCAACATTTACCTTCTTGAGACCCAGGTTTTTCATCTCTTTTTTCACTTGATCACCAGTTTCCATGGCCATCAGGGTGCTCATGTAAATAACTACACAGGACGGTCACTCGTTTCTCACAGCAATGTGCGGAGATGATGTTTGTTCTTTTGTTCATTTGATCATCATCATTCATTCATTAATTAACTCATTTATCCAACAGCCCTGTGAAGAAGAACCACTATAGTGTTAACACTAATGGGCAGAACAATCCTCCAGTGATCCCTCATGTGGTTTGTTACTTGGAGACTGTCGCTCACTAGACTCCTCACATCTATGCAAGGGACGAGTAAAGAATATTCTAAATTAATTGGTAGCTTAGGGTGTAAGTGCACGAAAACATTTTAAAATTCTAATTTTTATGCCTTTTGGGGGCCTTGTGCTATTTGTGTGTATATGGACTTACAAACAGATATGCGTGCTTGCTGTAAAATATTGCAACATTGCTGACATATGTGATACAGAGAGTGAGAATCTCCAGGAGTTAGGAACCACCCTCTGACCCACACTGGAGAAGGCTAATCCTTCCATTCTATGTATAGGACAACATTATGTTATATATACTAAATCTGTATAGATGATGTTAATGTAAAGTTGCAGGAATCTTGTTTTGGATTTCAACTTTTTTCTATGCATAATTAAGTGTATTTAAAATGCTTTAAAATAAATTATGAGTCATACCTCAGCCTTTCTTAACCAGTGAGATGAAATGTGATGTGTCAAAATTGAGTTAAATCCATAATCTCTGTGGATGTGCTTTTGACTTGCACATCATGAAAAGCAGGCAGACAAAAGTGAGGCAGCTTCACACACCATACTGACATTCACGAAGGAGAAGGTCAGAGCAGGGAGTTGATGTCAATATGTTCAGCCTGTAGTACAATAAAGCTGTCCTAGCAACTGTAACCCCAGCTGCCAGTTCCCCTTCTTTGGGTGAGAAATGTGCCATTCAGATCCTTGACTCCTCCTGTGAAAATACCATGCCTTAGCAAAGCTTTAATTGTTTTTCAATAATATCGATAGAATCTAGATTTCAGGTTTCAAAGACAATTTTGCACACCAGATAGGGCTTTATCTGACAAAAAGACTAAGCGACGACAGCTGAGATTTCTATTCTGCCGCATGAAAATTACCAGATGATTGCACGACAGGTGTCATCGTTCTGAAAAATCATAAAATGTATATAGCTTTCCATTTTGTTTTCCGATATTTTATCAATGGTGTTTGTCTTGGGGATATCACTGGCAGTTTTAAATGCTGGGGAAAGGGCAGCCCAGGTGGCTTAGCGCTTTAGTGCTGCCTTCAGCCTGGGGTGTGATCCTGGAGACCTGGGATAGAGTCCCACGTTGGGCTCCCTGCATGGAGTCTGCTTCTCCCTCTGCCTGTGTCTCTCATAAATAAATAAAGTCTTTAAAAAAATAAATGTCAGGGAAATGTTTTTCCTCTGCCTTTCTTTTTGCCAAAGAGAGGATAGACAAAAGCCACGATAGAACACAAGTGATGCCATTGTAGTCCATTTTCCACCAGAGAAATTACCTTAGAATGGGCAAAATCCACACACACAGACAGGCTTCCCCAGGGTAGAAAGGTTCTTCAGTTTGCAGATTTGGCTGCAAAGAAACAGTAAAGTGGGGGAAAGGAGGGCTTCTGGAGGCCTGTGTACTAGATGGTAATACAGCCTAGAACAAATGCTCATTGCTTATATTTCTGCTCCCCACTGATGACACCAAAGCCAGGTGACATACGAAGGCTTCTGAAGACAGGGAAGGATGGAGGGAGCGAGAGAGAGGAGCCCACAGCCCACAATGACCTCAACTACTACAGGGCCTACATGCTTTAACTTGGCCAGGCCCACCAAGCATCAATTTTTAAAAGCCAATTCTTGGAAAATTGGAGAATTAAAAAAATTAAGAACTATTTCACATGGAGGCATTTCCTATTTATATTCAGTACAAACCAATTTAAAATTTATATTGGTCTTTCATCCACTCTCGAGTGCTCTCACAGAGTAGCCTGCCAAAGGCCATTAGCACACAGTCTTCACAAATGGAGAAGCGGCTGCAGTCTGATTCACCCTGAGCCAGACTAGCATTTGCACAAGCTCAGATCACTTGGTGATTGACAAGCTTCTCTGTACTGTGAACTGTGGTCACTTCTCCTCAGAATACGATAGTGAATAACCTGAAGGGATCATGATATAAAGAAAGATCATGCTTTGATGTTGGGTGGGATATGCAAATAAGAATGAGAATAGCTGGCTTCGGTGCTGTCAGAGTGCTGTGTTTTATTTGAGAAATGAGACAAAATCTTCCTATGATCAGCCACTCCATGTGACATCCCAACCCACACTCTGCTACTGACATTTTACCTCCCACTGAACAGCCCGGCTGTTGTAACATTTTCAGGATTCTTAATTTATGTCTTGCAGGATCTAAAATCAGATGGCAGGAACTTTAGGAAAATAACCAATGTTGACAGGCACCTTTATACTTCAAGAAGCTGGTACACCTTCATGCTCTAAAAGTTGGGAATGTTCTCTACTTTCTTCTTCCAATGTATGTCCAGAAGACAGGAGAATGGAAGAAAAGAGCTGTCCTAAATCATTTTACTTCTCTTTTCAACCTAAACTCTGTGAAGGCCCTTTCCTTCTACCTAGTATGTGTTAGCAAGTTTATGCTCCTTTCTTGGTATGAGTGATTCCAGCATATAAAAATTATTTTTTTAAATTATTTTGTTTATTTATTCATGAGCAACACACAGAGAGAGAGAGGCAGAGACACAGGCAGAGGGAAAAGCAGGCTCCATGCAGGGAGCCCAAGGTGGGACTCAATCCCGGGTCTCCAGGATCAGGCCCTGGGCTGAAGGAGGAGCTCAACCACTAAGCCCCCCGGGCTGCCCAGGATTTTAAAAATTAATTTAAGGGGTGCCTGGGTGGCTCAGCGGTTGAGTGTCTGCCTTCGGCCCAGGGCGTGTTCCTGGAGTCCTGGGTTTGATTCCCACATCAGGCTCCCTGCATGGAGCCTGCTTCTCCCTCTGCCTCTCTCTCTGTGTCTCTCATGAATAAATAAATAAAATCTTTAAAAAGATAAAAATTAATTTATTTTTATTTATTTTTTATTTTTAAAAAAATTTTTATTTATTTATGATAGTCACACACACAGAGAGAGAGAGAGAGGCAGAGACACGGCAGAGGGAGAAGCAGGCTCCATGCACCGGGAGCCCGACGTGGGACTCGATCCCTGGTCTCCAGGATCGGGCCCTGGGCCAAAGGCAGGCGCTAAACCGCTGCGCCACCCAGGGATCCTAATAAAAATTAATTTAAAAAGTTAATTAATCAATTGGTTAAATTAATCAGGAAAAGACTTTTATATATCATCAAGAGCTGTGGAAAAGTAAAAATAACTGAAAGGTAAGATCAGCAAGTTAACATATGTGTAAGCTTTATAACTTACAGAACTGTTGATTCTCAGAACACCAGTGAGGGAGAATAGATGATGATGATGATTCCTACTTTACAGAAGCAAGTGAAGCTCAGAAAATGGAAATGACTTGTTGCAAATCACTCAGCCTTGAAGAAATCACAACTCAAACCCAAAGTGAATGTTTTTTCCATTATGCCACAATGTTGCTTTGTAAAAGCAGCGACTTTGGATGGGCTGATCATATGAATATGCCTGAAATCTTTGCTCTTCAGAATGTTGGTAGTGCTGAACACTTGGGGCTCTTGGGTTTACACCTGGCAGTCAGGATGCTGATGTAGACCCTAGATCTAGAACACTTACTTAGCCTTCATCCTCTTCAGGATGAATTCATTTCTATTTCTCTATAATATAGTGCATAAGAGTACAGATTTTTGAGCCAGATGACTAGTTCTTCTACTAACAGCTGACCGGTGCAAGTGACTTTTCTGGTACTATAAGATGAAGATGATAATAGCACTTGCTTCATAGTATTGTTGTAAAGATTAAATGAGTTTATTGTTGGGAAATGCTATGTAAAGGTTGGTTAGTATCATCTATCAGTTTTCCACGTGCTTTCATAAACGCATCATAATATGCTGTAAAAACCTGTATAAAGCTAAGAAAAGCCTTAATCCATCCCTGGAAGTAGGAAACTAGTATGCTACATTCATACAGTACCTTGCACATAATGGAGGCTTAAAAACATCTTTATTATTATTTTTTATTGGAGTATATAGTTGACACACAACTAGTTTCAAGTACACAGCATAGTGATTGGACAAGTTAATATATTATGCTATGTTTAATGCAAGTGTCTGTCCCAAAATATCACTATTATAATATCATTGCTATATTCCTTATGCTGTGCCTTTTATTCCTGTGACTTATTCATTCTGTAACTGGAAGACTGTATCTTCCACTCCCCTTCACCCATTTAGCCCCACTCCCCCACCCCTCTTCCCTCTGGCAACCATCAATTTGTTCTCTGTATTTATAGGTCTGATTCTGCTTATTCAAAAAAATTTTTTTTTTAGATTCCACTTATGAATGAAATCATATGGTATTTGTCCTTCTCAGTCTGGCTTATTTCACTTTGCATAATACCTTCTAGGTCCATCCATGTTATCACAAATGGCAAGATCCCATTCTTTTTAACAGTTCTGTAATATTCCATTATTTCTATCTATGCACAGTCTCTCTCTCTCTCTCTCACACACACACACACACACACACACACACCGCACATATTCCTTATTAATTTGTCTATTGATGGACACTTAGGTTGTTTCCATATCTTGCTTATTGTAAATAATGCTGCAACAAACAAGGATGCATATATATATCCTTATGTGTTACTACTTTTGTTTTCTTTGGGTAAATATCACTGGAATTATTGGATCATAGGGTATTTCTATTTATTTATTTATTTATTTATGATAGTCACACACACACAGAGAGAGAGAGGCAGAGACATAGGCAGAGGGAGAAGCAGGCTCCATGCACCGGGAGCCCGACGTGGGATTCGATCCCGGGTCTCCAGGATCGCGCCCTGGGCCAAAGGCAGGCGCCAAACCGCTGCGCCACCCAGGGATCCCGGTATTTCTATTTTTAATTAAATAACCTCTTTAAATTGAACTAAAGTGAATGCTACTGGAACTTAGAGTGGTAGTCCTGGATCTTCCAGGCTCAAGGTCCAAATTTTTTCAAATGTTTCTGGTCTACCTCTTCTCCATTCCTCACTTCATTTATCTCTAAGGGCAGAGGCCTGGAAAAGGATGAGTAACCAACCAATATCCTTAAAACTCAGGTTCTTAGAAACTGCAAAACTTATATCCCGCTGTCTGAAGTTCAGGTCACTATGAATTTCTTTTGCACCAAACCCAAGAGGTTAACTTTATATTATTGGGGCGAAAGCACTAACAGCCCGCGGTACTAAAAAGCTCTCAGCAGAAGAGTCCACATTTTCTTATTTGCCTCACTCCCAGGTTCCCAGAGAAACCTGGCCAGCGGGTACATACTCCGACTGAGGATGGGGGGGCACTTCACCAGGTGACCTAGCGAGGGGAGGAAAGACAGAAGACTGTGCAAGTTTGGTAAAGGAAGAGAAACCTTCAACCCAAAGACCAACTGGTGAACTCTAGCTCTCCCCGCCCCTCCCACTCCAGACCACGCCCTCCCACTCCAGGCCCCGCCCCTCCCACTCCAGGCCCCGCCCCTCCCACTCCAGGCCCCGCCCAATGCCCGACCCTAGCGAGTCCCTCAGCCTCCGGCCTGGTCCGTGGGGCGCTTGCGCACTTCTTAAGGCGTCTCGGCACTGCCCGAATCAAAATGTGTGCGTGGGGGGCGGGGTGGGAGGGGGCGGAAATTTCGCGCTTTCCACACACCCTTCTACGGAGACTCTGCGTTCTGCTAGAGCTGGGGTGGGCGGGCTTGGTTTTTTTGTTTTGCCCTCTTGGTCCTGACACTCTGGCTTCTTGTTCCCTGATAGGGCTGAAGTGGGCATAAGTTAGGCGATCTCCGGGCAGCCCGCCTCCCGGCGCCGGGTCCTTGGGCTGAGGTTTAAGGCGACGGCAGGGAAAGGCAGGGTCCTTCTCTGAGGCAGTCGCGCGGGCAGCGGCTGCGGGAAGCCGGGCAGCGGGCGTCATGTATTACAAGTTTAGCGGCTTCACGCAGAAGTTGACTGGAACATGGGCTTCCGACGCTTATAGCCCGCAGGTACAGGTAGCGCCGGGCCGTCTCGGACAGAAGTGGCCGGCCGAGCCTCTGCGCCTGGCAGTCGCGGCGCCTTCGCCGGGCGGGGTTGCTGCCTGCGGCTCGGTTTGGTTCGCCCCGCACCTCCCCGCGCCTCTCGGCGTCTGCTTGCAGCGGGCGTGGAGGCTGCTCCTTCCGTAGCTGCTGCCCCGGCGGGGCGGGCCCGGCGCGGAAGTGGGGCCTGACACTCCGCTGGGGTCAAGGTGACCTCCGAGGTCGCCGTGTCTGGGTCGTGGGGTAGCTTGTGGGGTCGGCGTCGCCCAGCGCGCGACCTGGCAGAGTCTGAAGTTCGGCTTCGTCCTTCTTAAGGCGGTTCCGCTTTCGGTCCCCTCAGTGCCTCTTTGTTACCCTCCCGCATAACCCGAAAGCCTCGTCAAAGCACGGGATGGGAGAGCTGGGATGACAACCGAGGGAAGCCATAGGGGCAGGAGACGCCGTACGGTTCTTCCCAATGGCCGGGTGAATCTGGGCACTTCGGGCAACGGCCTTAGGCCTCTCACCTGTAAAATGGTGGACTGCCCTGATTTGGGTCTAAAAGGTATCCCGATTTCGCCCAG
The DNA here is from genome assembly GCF_048164855.1 of Canis lupus baileyi. Taxonomy (NCBI): domain Eukaryota; kingdom Metazoa; phylum Chordata; class Mammalia; order Carnivora; family Canidae; genus Canis; species Canis lupus. Next base: position 30,980,379 of record NC_132849.1, read on the forward strand.
ATTCTGCTAGCTGGAGTTTCAGGCTCAGTCGTAGACCCTTAATGAGAGCTAACATTGGCTTTGCCGCTTTATTTTCTATGACCTTTATCAGGTTATTTAACTTATTGTGAGCTTAGTTTCGTCTAGCGCAGCGTTAGGACAGGTTAAGTGAAATGTGTGCTGTGTCACTGGTAGCCTTTGGCAGATGACTGGTACCGGGTAAGTGGTAGTAGCGATTCTCCAGAAACGGAGTGTGAGATAACCAGCACATTCGTTCCTTATCCTCACAGAGAAGTGTGGGGACGGTTGGTGAAATGAGCGGTTGGAAAACTAGACTCGAACAGTAAGGATTCCAGGTGGGGTGTAAAGGATCCTTTATTATTGTTACCTTCCTCCCTTTTATGGGGGACACTGCAACTTGCCCAAGTTGGGAGGATGTTTAAGGGTGAGTTCAGGGTTGCCTGAGTGCCTCAGTGGGTTAAGCGTCTGACTTGAGGTCAGGTCGTGATCTCTGGGTCGTGGGGTTGGGCTTCCTGCTCAGCAGGGAGTGTCTTTCTCACTCTCCTCTCAGCTGTGCGCGCTTTCTCTCTCTCTCTCTCTCAAATAAATAATCTTTTTAAAAAAATGGCCTGGAATTAAATCATAAGAGGAGCACTTGGGTGGCTCTGTTGTTAAGCTTCCGGGGTCCTGAGATCCAGCCCCACATGGGCTCCTTGGTCAGTGGGGAGTCTGCTTCTCCCTCTCCTGCCCACCATGCTCCAGGGCTTGTGCTCTCGCTTTCTCCCAAATAAGATCTTTTTTTATTTATTTTTATTTTTTAATTTATTTTTTATTGGTGTTCAATTTACCAACATACAGAATAACCCCCAGTGCCCGTCACCCATTCACTCCCACCCCCCGCCCTCCTCCTCTTCTACCACCCCTAGTTCGTTTCCCAGAGTTAGCAGTCTTTACGTTCTGTCTCCCTTTCTGATATTTCCCACACATTTCTTCTCCCTTCCCTTATATTCCCTTTCACTATTATTTATATTCCCCAAATGAATGAGAACATATAATGTTTGTCCTTCTCCGACTGACTGACTTCACTCAGCCCAAATAAGATCTTAAAAAAAAAAAAAGTGATTTCAGTCTAAAATCGGATGTGTTATTAAGTAGCGGACATATAGGGAAGAGAGATGGGAATAGGATTAGACTACAGAAATGTGAAGGGGAGGGCAGAGGAGGAACATTGATCTAAAGAACAAACTAGGATTAGGAGGGGAAACCAGTATGGTGTCACTGGTTGGTAATGAAGTTGGTAGTGACATTGGTAATAAAGTCTAAAGGAATTGTCAACAGTGATTTCTATCTTTTGCAGATTACAGAAGAATAGCCATTTCTATCGTATTTGCTTCTATAGAAGAAGTATTTTTCAGTGCACTGATCTTAAATGTTAGAGTTTAGTGAATTTTGACAACTGTATACGCTGTAACTCATACCTCTGTTAACATACAGGACATTCATGACTCCCTAAGAAGTTCCCTATCCCTGTGCACCTTCCTGTTGTGATCATTATAAGTAAATAGTTTTGCCGTTTATGAATTTCACATAAATGGAATCACGCAGTACTCACTTGTGTAAGGCTTTTCTGCCCTCAATATTTTTGAAGTTCATTCACGTTACATGTTTTAGTAGCTCCCTTTATTGCTGTGTTGGATTTCATTGTGTGAATATGTATACACACATTGTGTGTTTGTGGTTGTAGATGTTCTTTTAATAGAATTTTAGCATAATCTGGTTTTTGTTACTTAGGAAGTAAAATTTTAGACTAAAACTAACATATTGAAATTAAATTGCCCTCAGACCAGAGATTACCCCGAGATGTATGTGGTACAGATTTCTAGTGCCTTCAGATTTCTAGTGCCTCTTAAATTGTGTTTCTTTTGAGAATGTAAACTTCTTAGTTACTTAAGGATTTCTTACTCTATGTTGAAAGAAGTGATGTTGTGTAGGCTTTATATATAGATTTTTGGAGTGCTTATGACAGGCATCCCCCCCAAACCAGGTATTCTGGCTTTGGTAATTAGGAGTACTTCAGCTTTTCTTTTTTTGGAGACATTAGCACATGTAAAATATAGATGTTTGTAACTTTCAGTATTATGTAAAGTGAATAACCTAACATGCATTGAATAACCTGATAAGGAAAAACTAGTTTCCTAACAGTGGTACAGGTAGAGATTTATAAATCAACTTGATGACAAGTAATTGTATTTTCCAGTGGTTTATTTTATTTTTTTTAAAGACTTTACTTATTTATTCATGAGAGACACAGAGAGAGGCAGAGACACAGGCAGAGGGAGGAGCAGGCTCCATGCAGGGAGCCTGATGCAGCCTGGGTCTCCAGGATCACGCCCTGGGCTGAAGGCGGCGCTAAACCCTTGGGCCACCCAGGGCTGCCCTCCAGTGGTTTATTGAAAAGCATTTCCTTACCTTTCTGTCAAAATAAATGTGAGGCTAATAAACACACGAAAAGAGGCTTCACATCATTAGTCCTTAGGGAAATGGAGATCAAAACTACAGTGAGATACCACTTCACACCTGCTAAAATCAAAAGACAACAGATGTTAGAATGTGGAGAAACTGGAACCCTACTATGTTGCTGGTGGGAATGTAAAATGGTGCAGTCACTTTGGAGGAGATAGTCTGGCAGTTTCTTAGAAAGGGAAACTTTTACTTACTCTTTGTGACTCAACAATTCTAGTTAGGGCAGAATGACATTCTAGATAAAGGGAACTGTGAGAGTGAAAGAGGGGAGGGGGCTGCAGAGGAACCGTTAAATAATAAGTTTAGCTGTGGTAGATGGAGATAGATCATGAAAGGTCTAGGATGGTAGGACTTAATTTTGTGAGAAACAGGAATTTACAAAGCATCTTAATTCAGAAGGTTGTGGTAGAGTCTTGTCCGGAGGTTGAAACAAGGGCATACCTTTTACCTTTAGTTTCATGGAAGGTTTATGATGGAGGAGCAAGTATCATGACCCGAGCTGTGCTTGAAAAGGTTATATGACTGAGAGAGACCAGTGCCAGGGATGCCTGTTAAACCGATAAAATTGTTCAGGGTCTTCCGAGTGGGGAAGGAGAAGGAGAGGTATGCAGATAAGGATTTAGTGACAGATGTGGGAGATTGGGGGGATGAGAAAGGACTCAGGATGACTGGGTAATGAGAGGATGGGGGTGCTTTCCTTAGGGAGCTCCTGAATAGGTTTTGTGAGAAGCTGCGTGAATTTTGGACCTGCAGGAGTGCGACATGTCTGGGAAACATGGAGGTGGTGCTGGTGGTTAGAAAGGAACAACTTGATTCACCGCAGATTGAAACTTGTTTCTAGTCCTAAATCAGAGTGAAGGAGTTCTTACATTTCTGTGATTTAAAAAAATTTAAAAAATATTTTATTTATTTATTCATGAGAGGCAGAGACATAGGCAGAGGGAGAAGCAGGCTTCTTACAGGGAGCCCGACGTGGGACCTGATCCTGGGACTCCGGGATCACACCCTGACTCGAAGGTAGACGCTCAACTACTAAGCCACCCAGGTGTTCCTTTTTTTTTTTTTTTTTTAACCCAGGCGTTCCTTTTTAAAAATTTTTCAATTTTCTAAAAATTGCTGATTCTCTTATTTCTCCATTTTCCTTCTCAAGCCTTAAAGGTAGAAGAAAAGGGAAACTTGGGCCAGTCAACTTCGAGGGGGACAAAATCAAGTTGACTTTTGTCTTTAAAAATTTGGAGCAACTAGGGGCACCTGGCTAGCTCATTCGGTAGAGTATGTGACTTTTGGATCTCGGAGTTATGAGTTTGAGCCCTGCGTTAGGTATAGAGATTACTTTAAAATCTTAAAATAAATTTTTGGAGCAACTAAATTAGTCTAAGAAGAACTCAACTGCTAAATGTGGCTGCTGTTGAATGGCGCTTGATTGTAGAGGTAGTGATTGTGTAAATAGCTAAGAGATTTGATATTAACAAGCAGAACCTTTCCATTTGGCCTGCAGTCCACTATTTTAAGAGCAACATTCACTAGTTTTCTCATTTGTGGGAGGTGTGGGTGGCTCTGCCATCAACTGCTGATTTGATTTACATGACTTTGGTTCTGAAATATTCCTGTCTACATTGTGGTGAAGCTATAGCTTATTTATACATTCAACAGATATTTACTGAATGTGCTTTTTGCTTTTTTAAGTCTTGGGAAGTAAGAGCAGTGAAAAAAACCATGCCAAAATCCTCCTCTTGTGAGGTTTCCATTGCAGTAGGGGAAGACACAGTAGACAAAGTAAAATTCAGTATGTTAGGTGCTGATAAATGCTGTGTAGAAAAAAAAAGCAAGAAAGAGTGATAGGTTGTTAGCAGGGTAAAGGAGGGAGCATGCAGTTTAAAAGGATGGTAAGGGAGGGCAGCCCAGGTGGCTCAGCGGGTTTTGTTTTTTTTTTTTTTTTTTTTTTTATGATAGTCACACAGAGAGAGAGACACACACAGGATTGCGCCCCAGGCCAAAGGCAGGCGCCAAACCGCTGCGCCACCCAGGGATCCCGGCTCAGCGGTTATCCCCGGCTCAGCGGTTTAGTGCCGCCTTCAGCCCAGGACCTGATCCTGCAGACCCGGGATCAAGTTCCACGTCGGGCTCCCTGCATGGAGCCTGTTTCTCTCTTTCCCTCTCTCTCTTTCTCTGTGTCTCTCATAAATAAATAAATAAATCTTTAAAAAAAATTAAAAAAAAAAAAAAAGGATGGTAAGGGAACGTCTTGCTGAGAAGGTGACATTTTGGCAAAGACCTGAAGGAGGTGAGAGTGCCAGCCATGTGGCTACCCAGAGAAGAGCATTCTAGGTAGAGAACAGTGCCTGGTGCCTGGGAGGTTTAAGGGGCTCATCTAGTGGGCTGGGGTAGAGAAAAGGGATGATGTAGGTGGTAGGGTTCATTCTGTAAACTTTCATACAATACTTAACAAAAACTCTTGAGAACACATATTGATGTAGGTAGGTGCATCTCATGGCCCTAGAAGTCATTGTAAGAACTTTGGGGTTTTGCTCAGTGAGAGAGGAGTCTTTTGGGGAGGTTTGAGCTGAATACTGACATCTGCAGTCACTGGTGGCTGCATTAAGAGTAGATAGACTGCAGCGCAGCGAGTGTGGAAATGGAAGGAGAGTCATCAGTTGGAGGCTGTTATAAAAGGGGTTTAGACCAGAGTGTGGATTGGTGGAGGTGGGTAAGAAGTGGTCAGATGCTGAGTGTGTTTTGAAGGTAGAGCCAAAAGGATTTGCAATGCGTGAGCAGTATTGATGATTCCGGAGTGCCCAGGTGGCTCCGTCGGTTAAGGTCCAGCTCTTAATTTCAGCTAGGGTCATGAGATTGAGCCCCAAGCGAGACTGTGCATTCAGTGAGGAGTCTGCTGAGATTCTCCCTCTTGTCTGTGCCCCATCCCCCCTCCCCACCCCTGCTCTCGAATGTGCACGTTAGCATGCTTTCACACATCAATCAATCTTTTTTTAAAAAATGATTCCAGGGGCTCCTGAGTGGCTCAGTCTGTTAAGCATCCGCCTTCAGCTCAGGTCATGATCCCGGGGTCCTGAGATTGAGCCCCGTGTCGGTCTCAGTGGGGAGTCTGCTTCTCTCTCTCACTCTGTCTGCTGTTGTTCCCCCTGCTTGTTCACGTTTTCTCTCCCTCTCAGCATCAAATGAATCTTAAGAAATGATTCCAGGGATTCTGGCCTGAAAACCTGGAAGGATGCTATTTTCAGTTATTGAGATGGGGAAGCCTGTCAGTCCTTTCTATACTGGGAAAACCACAAGCCTAGAAGAGGCATAGGTGAAGGGATTTGCTTTAGATATACTTTCCTGTAAATACAGCTTCCTGGTCGGGTCCACTCTTGAGAACCCCAGGATCAGTCCCATCTAGCTGCCTTGAAACATTGGAAACACTACTCTTAAATTCTTAGGCTGTTTAATGATAGGAGAATATCCTTTCTTTTTATCTTTGGGGCCAGGTAAAAGGAATTATTGAATGTATGGTATAATAAAAATGTGTGGGATTGACTCCCATCTTCCTTATGTAATCTCTGAGCTTTGTTTTAATCCTCTGTAACATGCAATGATAATACCTCACTTATAGGGTTAATGTGAAGAGTGAATTTATTTATGAAGATTATTGAGGATCCTGAAAAGAAATGCTTATTATAAACAAAGCAGAATGTAGAATTTTATACTGTGACTGTAAAGATGTTAAAATATGCCTATAAGAAAAGATTGGAGGAGAATATACAACTCATAATGGTTAATGGGATAAGATACTGAGATTATTGGTAACTTTAAAATTCCGTATTCCAAATTTTTACAGTATTATAAACGGAAATACAAAATTATTTAAAACTGTTAAGATGGTCGGTACTCCTTTTTTCAGATGCTACTGTTCAAAAATTTTGCTGTAATTTTGAATCACTTGATGGGTGAACAAACAGTGAGTGATTAGGTATAATCCTTTCTAAAAATACTCTCAGAATAATCCTGTCAAAACAAGAATTTTTTTTTTTTTTCCAAAACAAGAATTTAACTTCAAACCATTTTCAGAGATCCTTGGTAGAAAGTTTTTAAATTTTTGCATTCAAGAGGAAATGGTCCTTCTAGGAGAAAACACAAAGCTTACAGAATAGAGAAGTGTGTTAAATTCTTCAGTTCAAAGGGAGATACTTTCTTGCTTTCTTATCTAGGTAGTTAGGGCCTCTCTTTCCATCTCTAATTCCTGAGTCTGAATTTATTGTATACTAAATTTAGACTAGTTACGAAATCTTCTCTTTAAATCAATTGTTGCTTTTAAGCAATAGTTGAGAGGAGTGGTGGGGTCAGGTAGTGGCGAGCTTAAAAATCCAAGGCCCTGGACTTTTTTTTGGAGAGGCCTGAGTTTCAACAGTAGACTCCATACTTTTTGCCACATGATCTTTGGCAAGTTGCCCTCTCTGATCTAGTTTTTCCTCTATAAAATGGGAATAGTAATGTTTTGGTAGGGTTGCTGGCAGGATTAAATGAAATGATGCATGTGAAATGCTTGATGGGATGCTGGCCATATAACAAAGGCTTAGCAGGTAATTAGTGGCTGTTATTCCATAACATTAATATCCATAATGGCAGAGATTGTGTCTGTCTTCTCTATCGTGTATTTTTAGTATAGAGTAAGTGCTCAGTAATACATGCTGAAGGAGTAAATGCGGTGCAGAAAAAAGTCCACGGTTCATTCCCATTTGTGGGATTGTGTCAAAAAAAAAAAATAGAAACCAAGTTTATTTTGGGGAAAGGGGTTAATGAAGTATAATTGATTTGCAATATTAGTTCCAGCTGTACAACATAGTGATTCTACAATTATATACAATACAAAATGCTCACCACAGCAAGTGTACTTAACCATCTGTCACCTTATAGCATTATTGACTATATTTTGTACTTTATATCCTCCTGACTTTTATTTATTTATTTATTTATTTATTTATTTATTTATTTAAGATTTTATTTACTTATTCATGAGAGACAGAGAGAGAGAGAGAGGCAGAGACATAGGCAGAGGGAGAAGCAGGCTCCACGCAGGAGTCTGATGTGGGACTTGATTCTGGGACCCCAGGATCATGACCCAAGCTGAAGGCAGATGCTCAACCACTGAGCCACCCAGGTGTCCCTATTTTTCTTTATTTTTAAAGATTTTATTAATCGTGAGAGACACTGAGAGGCAGAGGCATAGAGGGAGAAACAGGCTCCTCACAGGAAGCTTGATGTGGGACTCGATCCCCAGACCTGGGATCACACCCTTAGCTGAAAGCAGATGCTCAACTGCTAAGCCACCCAGGCATCCCTCCTCCTGACTTTTTAATTTAATTTAATGTATATATTTTTAAAGATTTTATTTATTTGAGAGAGAGAAAGAGACAGCATGAGCAGGGGAGCGGCAAAGGGAGAAGCAGACTCCCCATAAAGCAGGGAGCCAGATGTGGGAGTTGATCCCAGGATTCAGTGATCTTGATCTGAGCCAAAGGCAAGACTCCTAACCAACTGAACCACCCAGGCACCCCAACTTATTTATTTTATAACTGTAAGTTTGTACCTCTTAATTTCCTTCACCTCTTTGCCTCATCCTCCCACCCCTTCCTTTCTGGCAGCCACCAGTTCTCTGTATTTATGGGTCTATTTCTGTTTTATTTTTTAGATTTCCACACAGAAGTGAAATAATGTATTTGTTTTTTTCTGCCTGACATATTTCACGTAGCATAATACCCTCTAGGTCCACTGAAGTTGTTGCCAGTGGCAATATCTCCTTTTCATGGCTATTACTCCACTGTGTATGTGTGTGTATGTGTGTGTGTGTGTGTATACATATACACACACCACATCTTTATCCATTCATCTATTTTTTTTCTTAAAGATTTTATTTATTATTTATTCATGGGAGACAGAGGGGGCGGGGGCAGACACACAGGCAGTGGGGGAAGCAGGCTCCATGCAGGGAGCCTGACGTGGGCCTTGATCCCGGGTCTCCAGGATCACACCCTGGGCTGAAGGCAGCGGTAAACCACTGAGCCCCCCGGGCTGCCCCTATCCATTCATTTATTGATGGACACTTAAGATACTTCCATATCTTGGCTATTGTAAAGAATGCTGCAATAAACATAGGGATGTGTTTATCTTTTTGAATTGATGTTTTTGTTTTCTTTTGATAAATACCCAGAAGCAGAGTTACTGGTTTGTATGGTATTTGTATTTTTAATTTTTTGAGGAACCTCCATATTTTCCATAATGACTGCACCAATTTATATTTCCATGAGCAGTGCATGAGGATTGCCTTTTCTGTACATCCTCTATACACTTGTTATTTTTTGTCTATTTGATACTGGCCATTCTCATTGTGGTTTTGATTTGTATGTCCCTGATACTTAGTGATGTTGAATTGTCATGTGTCTTTGGAAAATGTGTGTTCAGGTCTTCTGTATGTGGATTTTTTTTTTCTTTTTTGGTATTGTTTGGTATTCTTTATAGATTTTGGATATTAACCCCTTATTGGTGTATCATTTGCACATATCCTCTCCCAGTCAGTAGGTTGCCTTTTTGATTTGTTGGCCTCCTTCACTGTGCAAAAGGTTTTTAGTTTGATGTAGTCCCTCCCAATTGTTTATTTTTGCTTTTCCTTTTTTTTTTTTTTTTTTTTGCTTTTCCTTTTTTTCCTTTTTTCCCTTACATGAAGAGACAGATTCAGAAATATGTTGCTAAGGCTGATATCTCCGAGATTACTGTGTATGTTTTCTTTCTTTCTTTCTTTCTTTTTTTTTTTTTTAAAGATTTTATTTATTCATAGAGATGCAGAGAGAGGGAGAGAGGCAGAGACACAGGCAGAGGGAGAAGCCGGCTCCATGCAGGGAGCCTGACGTGGGATTCGATCCAGGGTCTCCAGGATCACGCCCTGGGCTGCAGGCGGCGCTAAATCGCTGCGCCACCGGGGCTGCTCCTGTGTATGTTTTCTTTTTAGAAGTTTCATGATTTCAGGTTTTATATTTGAGTTTTAACCCATTTTGAATTTATTTTTGTGTGTTATGTAAGAAAAGTTTTGTTTGTTTTCAAATGACCCTTTATTTAAGTAGTTTCCTTTGTAGTTCTTAACTACCTGGGCATTCCACTACACCACTACTGATGTCATCATCTATGATATCTTGAGGATGGCAGCTGTCAATATTGCAGTCCTCATGATCTCTTTAATGTTTCCAAAGGGTTCTATGACTAAGGATCAGTGCCACATCTGTCAGGCAATATTGACAGTTTCATCAAAAGTGATACTTCCACTGTGTTTAATGTTTTTCTGCTTCTTTCTGTCTCTTGACTGTTCTTTGGGGGCTTTGATAATTAGGGCAGAAGCAGAAAAGGTACCATTTCATTCTGAGCCTATCTGTTTTTAATGGTTAGTTTCACGGTAATCTTCAGACCTTCCAATCACCAATTGCCTTGGTAATGTCATCATTAGCTTTTTTTGGAGACAGACTAAGGGGGCCAATCTTTGAGGCCGGGGCAGACATGGCAATGACTTCCCCGCTGGTGCTCGAAGATCTATAACTTTGATCTTGTTAGGGTTGAACTTAGGTGGCATGGTGGAGATGGCTGGTGTCAGATGAATCTGGATTTGGGACAACCTTTGCCTCCTCCTAGTCCAAAGCCAAAAGCTTGCTCTCTTTTTTTAAAAAGTAATTTCTGTGCCCAACATGGGGTTTGAATTCACAACCAATGGATCAAGAGTCACATGCTCTGCTGACTGAGCTAGCCAGGTTTTGTTTTGTTTTGTTTTAGATTTTATTTTATTTATTTATTTACTTAGAAAGCTGGAGGGGACAGGGGTGGAGGGCAGTAGGGGAAGAAGAGAGATTCTGGAGTAGACTCTGCACTGAGCACAGAGCCTGATGTAGGGTTTGATCCCACCACTCCAAGATCCTGAAGCTAAGAGTTGGATGCCCAAGTGACTGAGCCACCCAGTTTCATCCTTTTGCATGTCTGCTGTCCAGTTTTACCAGCACCATTTATTTGAAGAGACTGTCTTTTCCACATTGTGTATTTTTTGTCTCCTTTGTTGTAGATTAAGTGACCATATAAAGAATGGTTTTATTTCTGGGCTCTCTGTTCTGCTCCATTGATCTCTGTTTTTTTTTTGCTAGTACCATACGGTTTTGATTATTATAGCTTTTGGTATAGCTTGAAATCTGGGACTGTGATATCTTCAGCTTTGTTCTCCTTTTTCAAAATTGCTTTGGCTCCATACAAATTTTAGGATTATTTGTTCTTATTCTATGAAAAATACTATTGGTATTTTGATAGGGATTGCATTGAATCTATAGGCTGCTTTGAATAGTGTGGGCATTTTACAATACTAATTCTTCCAATTAATGAGCATGGTATATCTTTACATTTATTTGTGTCCTCAGTTTCTTTCACCATTGTTTTAATCGTTTTCAGAGTACAGGCCTTCCACTTCCTTGGTTAAATTTATTGCTCTCATTCTTTTTGATGTAGCTGTAAATGGGATTGTTTTCTTTCTCTTTCTGCTACACTATTAGCATATCAAAATGCAACAAGTTTCTTTATATTAGTTTAGTATTCTGCAACTTTACTGAATTCATGTATTCTAATTTTTTGGTGGAGTCTGTAATTGCTTTATATATAGAGTATCACATTAGCTGTAAATAGTGCAAGTTTTACTTCTTTGTTACCCTCTTGGGATGCCTTTTATTTCTTTTTCTTGTCTGATTACTATGGCTAGGACTTCCGTTACTGTATTGAAATAAAAGTGGGAAGAATGGACATCCTTGTTCTCTTCCTGATCTTAGAGAAAAAAGTTTTCAGTTTTCACCATTGAGTATGATGTTAGCTGTGGTTTTATCATATATGGTCTTTTTTATTATATTGAAGTATGCTCCCTCTAAACCCACTTTGTTGAGAGTTTTTATCATAAATGGATGTTGAATTTTGTCAGATGTTTTTTCTGTATCTGTTGAGGTGATCATGTGATTTTTGTCCCTCAGTTTGTTAATGTGTATTACGTTGATTGATTTGTGGATATTGAACCATTCTTGCATCCTGGAATAAATCCCACTTGATTGTGGTGAATGATCTTTTTATTTTTTATTTTATTTTTTAAATTAATTAATTAATTTTTTGTGTGAATGATCTTTTTAATGTATTGTTGAATTCAGTTTGCTAAATTTTGTTGAGTACTTTTTGCATCTGTGTTCATCACACAGATATTGCCCTGTAATTTCCTTTCTTGATTGTCTTTGATTCTGGTATCAGGGTAATGCCTTGTAGAATGAATTTGGAAAATTTTCTTCCTTTTTGATTTTTTGGAATCATTTGAGAAGGATTAGTAACTCTTCTTTAAATTTTTGGTAGATTTTCCCTGTGAAGCTTTGTGGTCCTGGACTTTTATTTGTTGGGAGATTTTTGGTTACAGATTCACTGTCTCTGGTAGCAATTGGTCTGCTCAGATTTGCTGTTTCTTCCTGTTTCAGTCTTGGAAGATATGTTTCTAGGAATTCACCCATTTCTTCTATGTTGTCCAACTTGTTGGCATATAATTTTCACAGTAGTCTCTTAAAATCCTTTGTATTTCTTTTTTTTTTTTTTTTTTTTTTTTTTATTCATAGAGAGAGAGAGAGGCAGAGACATGGGCAGAGGGAGAAGCAGGCCCCGGAAGCCCGATGTGGGACTCCATCTGGGACCCTAGGATCACGTCCTGGGCCAAAGGCAGAAACTAAACCTCTGAGCCTCCTGGGCTGCCCAATCCTTTGTATTTCTGTGGTGTTTATAACTTCTCTTTCATTTGTGATTTTGAGTTATTTTTTTTCTTAATAGGTCTGCCAAAGGTTTATCAGTTATCTTTTTTGAAGAACCAGCTCTTAGTTTCATTGTTGTTGTTGGGGTTTGTTTTTTGTTTTTTGGTTTTTTTTGTTTTTTTTTTGTCACCATTTATTTCTATTCTAATCTGTTATTTACTTCTTTCTACTAATTTTTGTCTTTGTTCTTTTTCTAGTTCCTTTAAGGGTAAAGTTAAGGTTGTTTGAGATTTTTCTTGTTTTTGAGGTAGGCCTGAATTACTATATAAATTTCCCTCTTAGAACTGTTTTTTTTTTTTTTTCATCCTAAAGATTTTGAGCCATTGTTTCCATTTTCATTTCTCCATGTATCTTTAAATTTCCTCTTTGATTTCTCTTGACACATGGATTATTTAGGAGCATGTTGTTTAGCCTCCATGTATTTGTTTTTTTTCCAGTTTTTCCCCTATAATTGATTTTCTAAGTTCATGCTGTTGTGAATGGAGAAGATGCTTTTCTTAAATTTATTGAGACTTGTTTTGTGGCATGCATGTAATCTGTCCTGGAGAATGTTCCATGTATACTTGAAAATTCTGTATATTTTGCTGGTTTTGGATGGCATTTTCTGTATATATCTGCTAAGTCTATCTGGTCTAATGTTATTTAAATCCACAGTTACCTTATTGATTTTACATATGGATGCTTTATCCATTGATAGGTAGGGTGTTAAAGTCCCCTACTATTATTGTATTATTGTCAGTTTCTCCCTTTGTATTTGTTAATATTTGCTTTTTGTATATTTAGGTGTTCCTATGTCAGATGCATAGATACTTAAAATTGTTGTATTCTCTTGTTGGATTACTCCCTTTAATAATACCCTTCTTTGTCTCTTGTTACTGTCTTTGTTTTAAAGACTACTTTGGGGATCCCTGGGTGGCGCAGCGGTTTGGCGCCTGCCTTTGGCCCAGGGCGCGATCCTGGAGACCCGGGATCGAATCCCACGTCAGGCTCCCGGTGCATGGAGCCTGCTTCTCCCTCTGCCTATGTCTCTGTCTCTGTCTCTCTCTCTCTCTGTGACTATCATAAAAAAAAAAAAAAAGACTACTTTGTCTGATATAAGTTTTACTATCTTAGCTTTCTTTCTGTTTCCATTTGTGTGGAATTTTTTTTTTTTTTTTTACATCCCTTCACTTTTAATTTGTACATGTCTTTAGGTCTGAAGAGAGCCTCTTGTAGGCAGCATATAGATGGCCCATGTTTCTTATTCATTGAATCACCCTTGTCTTTTAATTGTGGTATTTAGACCATTTACTTTTTTTTTTTTTTAAGTAGGCTCCACACCCAGCATGGAACCCAACATGGAGCTCGAATTTATAACCCTGAGATCAAGACCTCAGATTAAGAGTTGGATGCTTTACTGACTGAGCCACCCAGGTGCCCATTTTTTTTTTTTTTTTTTTAGGCCATTTACATTTAAAGTAATAATGAACAGGTGTCATTTTGTCAACTGTTTTCTGGTTGTTTTTGTAGTTTTTCTCTTTTTTTCTTCTGGCTCTCTTCCTTTGTAATTGGTGGCTTTCGTGTTTTGCTTGGATTTCTTTCTTTTGCTTTTTCGTAGATTTATTGTAAGTTTTTGGTTTCTGGTTAGCATAAGGTTCATATATAACTGTATATTAAGCTGATGGTTGCTTAAATTCAAACACATTTTAAAATCACTATGTATTAAACCCTCCCCTATGTTTTTTTTTTTTTAATTTTTTTAATTTTTTACTTATTTATGATAGTCACAGAGAGAGAGAGAGAGGCAGAGACACAGGCAGAGGGAGAAGCAGGCTCCATGCACCGGGAGCCTGATGTGGGATTCGATCCCGGGTCTCCAGGATCGCGCCCTGGGCCAAAGGCAGGCGCCAAACCGCTGCGCCACCCAGGGATCCCTCCCCTATGTTTTTATGTATATCATATCATATTTTACATCTTTTTATTTTGTGAATCTCAACAAATTTTATAGATGTAATGGATTTTTTTTAGATGTAATGGATTTTACTCATCTTTTAACGTTCATACTAGTTTTATAAATGATTGATTTAATACCTTTATTATATGTTTGCTTTTACTAGTGAAATTTTTTTTTTTATAATTTTCTTTTAGTTATGGCCTTTTCCTTTTTTTAATAAAGTTTATTTTGTTTTTTTGTTTTTTGTTTTTTGTTTTTTTTTAATTCACAAGAGACACAGAGAGATGCAGAGACATAGGCAGAGAGGAGAAGCAGGTTCCATGCAAGGAGCCTGATGTGGGACTCCATCCCGGGACTCTGGGATCATGCCCTGAGCCCAAGGCAGACACTCAACCACTGAGCCACCCAGGCTTCCCTGGCCTTTTCTATTCCACTTAAAGTCCCTTTAACCTTTCTTCTAAGGCTGGTTAAGTGGCTGTAAAGTCCTTTGTCTTTTGTTTATTTAAGAAACTCCTATTTGTTTTCAGTTCTGAATGATAATTTTTTTTTTTTTTTTTTTTTTTATTTATTTATGATAGTCACAGAGAGAGAGAGAGAGAGGCAGAGACATAGGCAGAGGGAGAAGCAGGCTCCATGCACTGGGAGCCCGATGTGGGATTCGATCGTGGGTCTCCAGGATCGCGCACTGGGCCAAAGGCAGGCGCTAAACTGCTGCGCCACCCAGGGATCCCTCTGAATGATAATCTTGTCAGAGCATTCTTGGCTGTTGGTTTTTTCCTTTTAGTGCTTTAAATATATTGTGCCACTACCTTCTGGCCTGTACAATTTCTGCTGGAAAATCCATAGCCTTATGGGGTTTTCCTTGTACATAACTAGTTGCTTATCTCTTGCTACTTTTAAGATTGTGTCTTCAATCTTTAACATTTTATTTGTTATGTCTTGGTATGCACCTTCTTGGGTTTATCTTGTTTGGGGCTCTCTCCGCTTCTTGGACCTAGATGTCTGCTTTTCCCAGGTTAGGGAAATTTTCAGCTGTTATTTCTTCAAATAAGCTTTCTACCCCTTTCTCTTTTTTTCTCCTGGGACCCCATATGAATATTAGTATGCTTGACATTGTTATAGGGGGTCCCTTAACCTATCCTCATTTTTTATTTGTTTTTGCTGTTTAGCTTGGGTGTTTTCTATTATCCTATCTTCTAGATTGCTCATTTGTTCACCTGCATCTTTTAATCTTCTGTTGATTCTCTCTAGTATGTTTTTCATTTCAGTTATTGTATTCTTCAACTCTTTTTGGTTCTTTTTTATATTTTTTATCTCTTTGTTGAGTTTTCCTACATTCTTCTTTTAACTCCAGTGAGCATCTTTATGTCCATTGCTTTGCACTCTTTATCAGGTCATTGCTTATCTCCCTTTTATTTAGTTCTTTTTCTGAAGTTTTGATTTTTTTTTTTTTGAGCATATTCCTTTTTCTCATTTTGTTTGACTTTGTTTCTATGAATTATGTGAAACAGCTACCTTCCTCAGTCTTGAAGGAGTGGCCTTGTGGAGGAATGTCCCCTGTCTAGTCTGCATGTGTCTGGTGGCTCTTGCTGGCTAATGCTGTAGTGGTTGCAGGCTGAGGGTGTATTCTCTGGGTCTGCCCTACGGGATGATGGGAGTTGGGGTAAGTTCAAGCCAGGTGATTCAGGGGTATTTGGGTCTAGTGCTGCCTTGGTGGGATGGCAAGAGCTGGGTCAGGTTCAGGTTGGGTTGTCCTCAGGCTCTCTACCCTGGGGTACCCTAGTGGGGAGGCCAGAGTTGGGGCAGGATGGGCTGGGGTGCTCTGCATAGGAAGTGCCCTGGCTGAATGGCTACTGCTGAAGCTGATAGGCTAGGGGTGTCCCAGGGTGCTTTTGTGCCTGGGACACCTAGGGGAGATAGTGGGGGATATAATTGGTGCAGGCTGAGGTGTTCTAGTTGTGCTGTGCTGGGGCAGCCTTGGTGGAATGGTTAGAGCTGAGACAGGTGCATGTGGTGAAGGATGCCTTTGGGGGACAACTGGAGCTGGTATGGGCAAGGCTGGGGCAGGAAGCTGCAGGCTGGCTAGAGTGCCTGTTCCCATTTGTGCTATTAAGGCAGAGGGGGAATGTAAACAATGGCGCTTGCTAGCCCCTTCTAACCAGATAGAATTCCAGTAGTTCTCCCACCATTTAGCAGTTGCTCTAGCATTATTTGGGGTTTCCTTCATTTATAGTCTGCCTTTTAAACCACTGTGGTTGTTTTTTGTGGGTTTTTTGTTTTGTTTATTTTGCTGTGCCCAGGTTGGGTGAATCTGTGTGTGGGCCTGTCAGTGCTCTTCCTCACTACTGTAATGCTTAGCATCAGGTGGGGTTCCTGTTGATACCATGTCTCTGTCTCCTGCCCTTCACTGTGTGGTCCCTCTATCCTTTGTTATGCAGAAACTGTTCAGTCAGCATTCAGTTCTTCAGAAGGAATTGCCCTCTATGTGCGTGTAGATTTGGTATGTTCCTGGAAGGGAGTGAGTTCAGGGTCTTTCTATGCTGCCATCTTGGACCAAAACCAAGTTTGCTTTAATGCCTTTTTGTTGCCCTGTTGATCTTAATGCTCACCTGGTGGGAGGGAGTATCCTGGAAGCTTTGGAATATGTCTTGTCAGTTATAGGTAAATTTATATTTCTTTGAAGTGATCAAGAACCAGGAGTCTGACAACTCTTAATTTGAGCAAAGAGTTTGCACTTTTATCCTTTAAAAAGAAAGAGGCTGTGCTTGAACTGTACTTCCTATTTACTTATTTTTAAAGATATCCATTTATTAGAGCACAGGCAGGGGGAGTGGCAGAGGGAGAGGGAAAAGCAGGCTCTCCACTGAGTAGGGAGCCCAGGCTGCACAGGACTCAATGCCAGGATACAAGGATCACGACCTGAGCCGAAGGCAGATGCTTAACCCACTGAGCCATTCAGATGCTTTACTTCCTAACTTTAAATTTTTATTTTTCATAGTTATAATGTATTATAAAAGGATGTGATTGTATTGGTTTGTAACTCAGCTCCTATCTTCATCTGCATATTATTTGGGAGAACCATCTCTATACCTGCCACTGTAGCTTTACTCCATCATGTAGAAAATCAGAGTTCTCCTTGGGTTCTTTCTTTTTCTTTTTTTTTTTTTTTTAATAGCCTTGTTGTGATACAATTCACATACCATACATTCACTCATTTAAAGTGTACAACTCAGTGGTTTTTAGTGTATTAATAGATATTGCATAACCATTACCACATTAATTTTAGAGCATTTTCATCATCTCCAAAAGAAACATACTCTGCAGTTATCACCCCCCTGTTGCTCACCTCCCAGCCCTAGGCAGCTGCTGATCTATTTACTGTCTATGTAGATTTTCTTATTCTGGACTTGCATATGAATGGAGTCATATAACATGTGGTCTTTTTGATTAGCTTCTTTTACTCGGCATAATGTTTTTAAGGGTTATCCCAGTAGCCTGTGCCAGTACTTCATTTTTCTCTCCCGTTAGCTTCTCTTTAAGCCTATGCATTTGCCCTTCTGTCCATGTGGCCCAGGGAGCTGCTAATTAGCAAACCTGTGTTAACCCCCAAATATCATTCTGTTTATAATTATTGAACAGACATATGTGCTGTATGCCCGTAGGAGGCACACTGCTTTAGGTACGTATGGTCTCATGCAGTCTTTTCAGTGTTAGATGCTATCACTATTTATGTATTTATTTATTTATTTATTTATGTATTTATTTATTTATGTATTTATTTATTTATTTATGTATTTATTTATTTATTTAATGGAAAGGGAGAGAGAGAAAGCACGAGTGCACACAGATACACAAGCAGGGAGAGCTGTAGGCAGAGGGAAAAGGAGAAGCAGGCTCCCCCTGGAGCAAGGAGCCTGACATAGGTGGGGCTCAATCCCAGGACTCGGGAATCATGACCTAAACTGAAGGCAGACATCTGACTGACCCACCCAGGCACCCTGATACCATTACTTTTGTATACCTGTCTCAGATGAGAACACTAAATTTTCTTTATTTTTAGTATATCTGTTTAACTTATGGGTTAATTAATGCTGGAAAGTTCAGTTAGTCTAATTATTTTGTTTTGTCTATGGTTCTGAAAGACAAGTTTCTTACCATTATAGGCCCTTCTAGATTGAGATATTTCTTTACTGTATGTCTGGACAGTTTCTGACGTCTACTCTGGAGTTCGAGATAATATATTAGTACATCAGCTCATCCAGAGGAGAAAAGAGACAGCCGGGTCTCTTTGGAAATCTAATCAAAAGTTCACATAGGGCAGCCCTGGTGGCCCAGCGGTTTTAGCACTGCCTTCGGCCCGGGGTGTGATCCTGGAGACCCAGGATCAAGTCCCACGTCAGGCCTGCTTCTCCCTCTGCCTCTCTCTCTCTCTCTCTCTCTCTCTCTTTCTCTCTCTCTCTCTCCTCCCTCTGCCTCTCTCTCTCTCTCTCTCTCTCTCATGATTAAATAAAATCTTAAAAAAAAGTTCATATAGATTATAAGTGTTTTACTGATTTCATAGGAAGATAGACATAATAGGTATTTCTGGAAGCCCAGATTGGGCTTTTGTGGTTTGTTTGCTTCCCCCTCTCCCCTATCCCCATCTTAAAGGCAGGGGATTCTTCTCAATGAGGTTTGCTGTGGGAAAGTGGACTAAGGTATTTTGTTTAAAGTTTAGGAACTTTAAATCTTAAAATTAAAGGCCTCTTGATGCAGACTTGAAGAGCCTTTCCTTCCCTCTTGTGTGCCTGAGTGACTGCTTCCACGATTCCAGACAGCCTGCTTGTTGAAAGGTTATTCATATGCCCAGACATGATTTCAACTTGACATTTTCCTTTTTCCTACAGGGATTAAGGCCTGTGGTTTCCACAGAAGCACCACCTATCATATTTGCCACACCAACCAAACTGAGTTCTGATTTTACTGCATATGATTATGCTGGGAAAAACAAAGTTCCAGAGCTGCAGAAGTTTTTCCAGGTAAAAGAAGACACTCGAACAGACACTAAAGAATAAGTCATCATTTTGGCAATGAGTTTTCTTGTTTTTTGCTTGCTTGATATTAAATTCACTGAGCTGTTAGAAGTGGAGGAGGCTCTCTTGGGTTTTCTGATCAACAGAGAGAAGCTAGAATTCATTGCATTTTAAAATATTATTAATACTAATCTATATACAGATAATTGAGAGATCAGTGACCCAGCTGTATCTCAGGTGCTATGGGAGTAGCAGTGTCTTACTGCTCTTCTAGAAGGTAGCTTCCCCGTCCTCAATAATGTGCAGATTCAGAACTGGCTTGGGGGCTTTTGGTCAGTTTAATCCCTTTTTATCTGATAAGTAAGACTTTTTTTTTTTTTTTTTTAAAGATTTTATTTATTCATTCATGAGAGACAGAGAAAAAGAGAGAGGCAAAGACACAGGCAGAGGAGAAGCAGGCTCCATGGAGGAAGCCTGATGGGGGACTCAATCCCGGGTCTCCAAGATCAGGCCCTGGGCTGAAGGCGGCTCTAAACTGTTGAGCCACCTGGGCTGCCTGTGATAAGTAAGACTTTATTGGGCATTTGGGTCTTGAGTTACTGTGGGAGAGGGAGTTTGGAGACTGTGCAAAATCATGGATTAACATTTTATGAGTCTATTTTTTTAAACAAGGGTTTAATGGCTTAATGGAAAGAAGCTGGATACAAAATGGACTTGAGCCTGTTAATTGACCTGGTATGCTCAGATATCATTGACTAATGATCAGAAGTCAAACTAAATGTAGTACATAATTTGTGCCTGTGGTCATTTAGCTGTGAATTATCTTTGCCTTTAAAAGAAATCCACCAGTGCTGCTTTCTTAATTAAGCTTTATATGGTAAATTTCTTGGAAACATGGAATTTGTTGTATGCATGTTCCTTGGGCTCCATTTTGGAGAATGGCTTTGGCCTTACAGGCTGTAGCTGCATTTATAAGAAAAGATATACCACTATCTCAGTTAGCATTCTAACGTATTAGGGCTTTTTACACTGCAGCATGTTGAGGGATTAGTTATAAAGTAGAGACATTTATTCTTTATTAGCCTAAACTGTAAAATCTTTTTATTATTGACCATGTCCTTGATAATTCTTGCTTTCCAGAAGTCTGATGGTGTGCCTATCCACCTGAAACGAGGCCTACCTGACCAAATGCTTTACCGGACCACTATGGCTCTGACGTTGGGGGGGACCATCTACTGCCTGATTGCTCTCTACATGGCTTCGCAGCCCAGAAACAAATGACTTAGGCTGCAGAGGACTGGTTTGCTTTTTGGCATAAACGCTTTGAATTTTCATTTTTCACTGTTCTGTAAACATTTTTCTTTTTTACTTGAATGGTTTACTTAACATTTTCCCAGAAAAGTAGAAAGATACTACGGCAATATTTTGGTTTGTTTATGAAATACACATGGTCCATCAGTGCTCATTGGACAGTTAAAACTATTGTTTAAAGCAGTGCTGCTGCTTCTTGGGCTCCTGACTTCCCTGGAGGTTCTAGAGGAAGGTTGCACGTAGGCTTATTGGCAGCAGTCTATGCTGAGGTCCTTAGGGACCCACAGTGGTGTTTTTGAACATGGGGTGCAGAGGCCTTCCTGGATATGGATGCTACTGAGGAAGGAAGAAAGAAGCCAAGGCCAGGAGCATGAAATGGGGGTTTGCACTAGTAGACATCGTGAGGATTTTTCCTTCTTGTGGTAAAATGTTAAGAAAAATTATGTGCAATCTGCCTCTATTCATTGGAGAGTTTCTTTCCAAGGGTTATTTGCCTCATCTCTGATCTTTAGTGAAATTTTATGTATAATTGTTATGTATTTATTCCACCTCGGGAACAGAAAACACCTGTTTACTGTTGCACTTTAGACCAGTGTGTTTTATTAATGCAACTGTGACACAAAGTCTCCTTTACCTTTTCAAAATGTTATGGCTTTAAATTATGATTTATTTTGATTGTGGAATAAATACATGAATGAAAAAATCTCAATTTTGAAGTCCTTTTGAATGATCTTTCAGAATATTTTCAGAATACCAGAAGCATCTTAAACCTGAGTCTGATTGCTTTTTTAATTAGGCACCAGATAATCTTTACAAAATGGTTCCTCAAAGTCAAGTAATAGA
Source organism: Canis lupus baileyi (assembly GCF_048164855.1). NCBI lineage: Eukaryota > Metazoa > Chordata > Mammalia > Carnivora > Canidae > Canis > Canis lupus. Next base: position 31,001,825 of record NC_132849.1, read on the forward strand.
CTAACGGCATATTGATGATTACCATATGGTTCCTTATAAGGAACCAGCTTGCCCCTTAGTAAAATGTGACTGTAACACACAATTCATTTAGACATTAATTTCCTGTGCTGTCACAATCGGTAGACTTGACCGATTCGGTATCCTATATTAATGCTGAGAAAAAGGTGAGATTTTTTTATATATTAAGTGGTAGTCTGTATCTTTTATTTTTTTTAATATTTATTTATTTACTTGATAGGAGGAGCAGGGGCGGGGGGCGGGCAGGTTGTGGGAGAGGGAGAAGCAGACAAGCAGATTCCTCACTGAGCAGGGAGCCCAATGAGGACCTGGATCCTAGGACTCTGGGATCATGACCTGAGCCAAAGGCAGATGCTTAACCAACTGAGCCACCCAGGCACCCCCAGTAGTCTGTATCTTGCCGTAGCAAGGAACAGTAGTGACCTTTTACTAAGGACAAAATAAACACCTAGTATTCTCACAGGCTAGCAGGCCCGAATTTTTCTGCACAAATCTAAGCTTTATTCTTTTCTGATCTTTCCTCCCAAGTTTTTATTTTGAAAAACTTCACAATAAGTACTTGTGTATCCTTCACTTAGCTATATATATATATATAACCATCTTTGCCTTTTCTTGCTCTCTCACAAATGCAGGCACACACAATGTATGTAAACACACACATTTGTTCTTTGCTGAATCAGTTAAGATTAAGCTATGGAATTATGATAATTCAGCCATAAATACTTTTAGGCAGTATTTTAAGAATAAGGACATTATCCTTCATAACCATAATACAGTTGTCATATTCAATTTAACATTGATAACAATACTCTTTAATATATATTCTATATTTAAATTTCTCTAGGCATCCCAATGATGTGTCCTTTATAGTTGTGTTTTTTTTGAAATAACAGCTTTATTGGGATATAGTTCACATACCATACCATTCACCTATTTTATCTTAGTTTTTTTAAAGATGTGTTTTAGAGAGAGTGTGCACATGCAGGTGGGGAGGAGCAGAGGAATCAAGCAGACTTCCTGCTGAGTGTGGAGCTCCACGTGGGACTCAATCTCACCACTCTGAGATCATGATGACCCTAGCTGAAATCAAGAGTCATTTGCTCAAGGGACTGAGCCACCCAGGTGCCCCTACAATTCACCTATTTTTTTTTTTTTAATTTTTATTTATTTATGATAGTCACAGAGAGAGAGAGAGAGAAGCAGAGACATAGGCAAAGGGAGAAGCAGGCTCCATGCACCGGGAGCCTGACGTGGGATTCGATCCCGGGTCTCCAGGATCACGCCCCAGGCCAAAGGCAGGCGCTAAACCGCTGCGCCACCCAGGGATCCCCAATTCACCTATTTAAAGCGTACAATTTAGGGCAGCTCGGGTGGCTCAGCAGTTTAGCGCCACCTTCAGCCCAGGGCGTGATCCTGGAGACCTGGGATTGAGTCCCACATCTGGCTCCCTGCATGGAGCCTGCTTCTCCCTCTGCCTGTGTCTCTGCCTCTCTCTCTGTCTTTCATGAATAAATAAATAAAATCTTTAAAAATAAAGTGTACAATTTAGTGGTTTTTACTGTATGCAGAGTTGTGGAACCATCACCACAATTTTAAAATGTTTTCTATTACCCTACGAGGAAGTCCTGCACCTGTTAACAGTCATTCCCTTTCCCCACCCCACCTCCCAGCCTTAGGCAACCACTGATCTCTTTTCTGTCTCTATAGATGTAAATATAAATTTTTTTTATACATTTCATGTAAAAAAAAACTGATAAGTGGTGATCTGTGACTGGCTTCTCTTAGTGTAATGATTTTGAGGTTCATGTTGTAGCGTGTGTCAATACTTCATTTCCTTTTTATAGCTAAATAATATTTAATTGTATAGATAAATCACATTTTGTTTATCCATTCATCAGTTGATGGACATGTGGGTCATTTCCACTTTCTGACTACTGTGAATATGCTATTAATGCTTCAGTGGACATTGGTGTTCAGGATTATGAGTGGGCCTGTGTTTTTATTTCTTCTAGTTACATACCTCAGATATACCTAAGAGTGGATTTGCTGGGTCATATAGTCACTCTGTGTTTAATTTCTTGAGGAGTTGCCAGACTTTGTAAATCAGCTTTACCAATTTACATTCCATTTTTTCCAGGATGGTCCCCAGTGTCCTTCATTGAAAAGTTTGAAGAGTTCAGGGCAGTGTTTTGCAGAACATCCTTCAACTTGGATTTGCCTTACTGTTTCCTTATGATAGGATTGAGGTTAAACATTTTTGTCAGGAATTCCTTATATATGATGTGGTTTTCTCATTCTATCAGGTGGTGGTACTTGATACCAGTTTGTCCCATTACTGGCAATTTGAAGTTAGGATAACTTTATTCAGTAGTTGTCTGCCAGATTTCTCCCTTATTAGATAGCCTTTCCCCTTTGTAATTAATGAGTAATCTGTGGGCTGATATTTGAGATTGGGAACATCCTATCCTTATGTTTTACACAGACTAGTCGTCATTGGTGATTCTTGGCTGAAGCATTTATTTTTAAGATGGCTGTTAAAAAGTGATTGTCTATTCTATCATTCCTTCTATGTCATTGATGTTTCCCTGTGAAGATGAGTTCCTCCCTCCCCATTCAGATGTTTAAGTTTGATTTCCTCATTCAGTGTAATCACCATCTCTGTCATTATTCATTCCACTGCTTCAGTTCAGCCCAAATTTGGCTTCTGTGTCCTATTGACATGCCCTGTCAGTCTTTGAGTATTTCTTTCCTCTCTGACACACAGGATGCTTTCTTGCTTATCTTGTTCTTTCTCTACCCTAGTTTCTTCTGTTTATTTTCAGATAAGTTCTGTTTATATATATATATATATATATATATATATATATATATGGATGTATTTTCCTTCTCTGCCTGTTTTATTTTTTCCTGAATGGTACCATACGTTCCTACTAGTCAGTTGTAGTCTGAAGATTGTTCTCTGTCTCATTTTTCTGAATTATATTCCATTTTGGGAATACACCATAATTTATTTAACTAGTATCTGTTGATGAGTATTTAGTCTTAAATGTTTTGCTTTTTTAAGCACTGCTTTAATATATGATCTGTCCATCTCATCTTACATATTGTTGAATGTATTTGTAGGATAATTTCTAGAAGTGAGACTTAAAAGGTGAAGGGAATGTGTGTTTCCAGTTTTGATGGCTCGGCCTCGCTGATAGAGATGGTGCCCATGTATGTTCCTATTTAGTGATGAGGATGCCTGTTCCTCCTCTCTTTTGCTAGCAAAACACTTTATCAAATTTTTTTTATCTTTGCCAATCTAGTAAGTGATAACATTTCTCTGGTTTAAATTGTTTTTTTACTGGGACACCTGGGTGTCTCAATGGTTGAGCAGTTGCCTTTGGCTCAGGGTGTGATCCCAGGGTCCTGGGATGGAGTCCTGCATCCTGCTCTCCTCAGGGAGCCTGCTTCTCCCTCTGCCTATGTCTGCCTCTCTGTCTCTCATGAATACATAGTCTATTTTTCTTTAATTTAATTTTTTTCTTTTAAAGATTTTATTTATTCATGAGAGTCCCCAACGTGGGACTTGATCCCAGATCTCCAGGATCAGGCCAGGCCTGGGCTGAAGGCGGTGCCAAACCGCTGAGCCACCAGGGCTGCCCAAAAAATAAGTCTTTAAAAAAATTCTTTCTACTGTAATTAGTGATTTTGAATCTTTTATTTAAAATTACTAATTTTTAAAATTCTTTTTGTTTTAAGATTTTGTTACTATCTATTCACGTACTTTGCCATTTAATGTCTAGTTGCTCCTTGATAATGCTGTCAATGTTCTTGATCCATGAGGTTGACTTGGTCAGTCTGTCTCTGCTAACTCCTGTGTGAGCCAAACCTCTTCTGATTTCAAGTCCCAGAGATGGATTAGAACCAGCCAGTGCGGAAAGGGGGCTTTCTAGGACCTGAGTGGAGCTGGGCTTCACAGGACTTTTATTTGGGAACCTATGTGATTAACCTTTCTCTTCCCCTTTGTGTAGCTGTCATTCTCTACTTCTCATTGCACAAGGTAGGAAATGGTTGTCCAGTCACCAGTAACCAGACTCAAATTTCAGGAGAGAGAATATCTTGGGCTCCTATTGGGTCAGGTGTTCCCTACTGGGTCAGTCAGCTGTTTGGTGCCAGACCTTGCTGGCAGATGTAGAGAAGGAACACAGGTTGTTGTGTTCTTGGCCTTCAGGCCTTTTGGTGTATTCTCAGAGTTCTTCCAAGCAGGTTATTTTGAACCTTTTTCAGGTTGGGTTTCCTCAGAGGGAGATTGACTCTCCTCATTGTCAGTGCTGTCTGGATGAAGTGCTGTCACTAGAGGGACATTTCCCTCTCTTCGCCTCCTTCAGGCAGTGTAGTTAGTCTGTACAACGACAGTCTGGACTCACATACCCCTGGGGGGTAGGAGGCTTCCAATAGGGTCCTCAGGCAAGGACAGTTTTAAGGGAATCAATCTTCAGGTCCTCAGCTTCCAATGTACTTCCTAAAGTAGAGCTGTCTAAGAATTCACCTGGCTCAAGGACTCCCTTATCATCTTTTTCCACTCTTTAAAAGGAACACAAACCCCTCCCCCATTTGATGAGACCACCTTGTATTGTCCTGGAGCATAAAAACCATCTTGGGGTGCAACGGGAATAATTGCAAATATTGACAATGTTGAGAATGTGACTCTAATGACTGGGTAACAAATCCTTTTACAAGTTTCAAAGTTTTCTGAGTCCTTTTAACAGAATTGGAGGAGGAACCAATTGAGTTCATTTGATCTTTGGATAATAGATTAATATGTGGCTTTTGACATATAACTCAGGAATTGAGAGTTCAAAGATGCTGCTACTACAAAACTGTAATGAAATTGGTGCTATAGTCTTATTTTAACAGTAAGCAAGCAAATATTCATCCATGGAAGTATAAGCCAGCTCCCTGCCCCTAATCAGGATGCATTTTTTTTTTTTTAAGATTTTATTTATTTGAGAGAGAGATCACAAGCGGTGGGGGGAGGGTAGAGGGAGAGGCAGACTCCTTGATGAACAGAGAGCCCCATGCAGGACTAGACCCCAGAACCCTGGGATCATGACCTGAGCCAAAGGTAGATGCCTAACTGAGACACCCAGGTGCCAGCATTTCTTTTTTCCAAAAATTTGGAGGGGAGATGCAGGAGAGGAAGAGAGAGAATCCCAAGCAGGCTCCACACCCAGCATAGAGTGGGGGTCCATCTCACTACCCTGAGATCATGACCTGAGCTGAATCAAGAGTTCAGATGCTTAACTGACTGAGCCACCCAGGCACCCCAGGATGCATTTCTAATAAAACCTTGCTCATATTTAATCATTATCAATATTTATGTTTTGGTCACATTTGTGCTAACTGTAATTATAATAACATTAATCCATAATAAAATATTTTAACACTTAGATCTATGGTCATAGGAAGTTTAACCAAAATTAAATTTTAGGGGTGTCTGGATGGCTCAGTTGGTTAAGCATCTGCTTTTGGCTCAGGTCATGATCCCAGGGTCCAGAGATCGAGCTCCACATTGGGCTCCCTGCTCAGAGGGGAGTCTGCTTCTCCCTCACCCTCTGCGTGTTGCTCTTCCTGCTTGTACTTGTGCACGCTCTGTGTCAAATAAATAAAATCTTAAGTGTTTTTAATATGTTGCAGAGAATTCTAAGTATGATCAATAAGACTTTCAAGCCTAAAAATACATTATATTAGGATAAAATTTGGGGGAGGGTTAAAATTTTAGGTGGAGAAGTGAAATGGAAATCAAGACAAGTTCAAAGAGAAATTTCTGTTATGTAGACATTAGTATTTTTAACTAAATGAAGGTAGGTGTTTAATTGCAGTGGTATTTATTTATATTCCACTGAATACATTTATAAGAGTGTCTTAATAGTTTATGCAGATATCTGTCACACACCAGAAACTATACTCTTCGCAGCTATTTAAACATAACATCTAAAATTTTTCATTGTAAGCTTATATATACAGAGGGTCTCACATAGATTCTCAGAATTTTTTTCAGGTGCATAAGAGCAAGAAAGGTTACAAATGGCTATTTTACACTTCTTTGAAAGAAGTGCATGGTTCTTTGTTCTCTGTGTCAACCAGATTCCCTTTCAGGATCTGACTAGCTTTACCTCTGCTGCTTGGGCCCCCGTCCAGTGGGGCTCTGATGTGAAGCCAGCAGTGGCATGATGAAGGTAATGATGGCTTTAGAACGCTGGCTGGTTGGCTTTGATTTGTGTACTTCTCCCTTGTGTGTGGCTCTGGGCAGGCCCCCTGGCCTTGTTTGGTGTTGAGGTTTCCACTCCCCAAGTCTTCTTTCAGATTTTTCTTATGGTTGCAAGCTATGCAAACCTCTTACTGTCTGACCCGTTGACCTTCAAGAGCTAAAAGTTACAGCAGGGGCAGTGAATGATTCATTGCCTAGACATTGAGATACTACCTGGCCTCTGCAGTTAATACATTTATTTGACATTTTGCATATATTCTGGGTTGCATCACTCTTTAGCACCCAAAACTGTCCAACTTGGGTATGGTTGGGAAGTGAGGTCATGTCCTTAGTACTCTTCTTGTCAGGGTCATTGGTCACCCTCAGTTGTCCGGGGCTCCTCTGACCCACGGTTATCAAGGAATTCCACTAATCCTCTGCTTCTACCAGGTGTTTCATTAGGGTGCAGAAGCACATGCTCTTAGGAGACAGGGACCCAAAGGTGAATCAGATACTTTTCTCTTTGTAAGCGAACACTGTGATTATATTTAAGGAAACACCTTAAAATTTTTTAGGCCCTCTCTAGGGTCTCTCAATGTCTTAGAGTTGATAAACCGTATGACCAAGAAACTCTTTTGCTATGAAGGAATTCTATTATCCGTCACCTGTCCCAGTCTGGACACTCCATGTGACTGGTGGGGTTTGGTGTTTTAAGACAGGCTGCTCCTGGGTGGGTGCAGGTGGGGGAACCCTGGCCATGACCTCTGTTCTGGAAACCTCTTGCATCCTTGGCTGTAGTAGGTCACCCCTGCTGTTGTGAAGGCATCAGCCACCTTCCAGGGTCGGGACAGGAGTGGGATGGGTCATTTGCCTTTTCTGCCATTGGCAGCTGTCACTTGCATAAGCTTGAATTGGGAACCCTGACCTTTGGGTGGTTCCAGAATTCATGGGGTGCCATGCTACCTAAGGACATGTTGGACGAGCAGATGCTACTTTTGCTCAAGGTCTGGAGTCTGTTAGAACAGATTCCCAAAGGAGTTGGGAAAATACTGATGGAAACGGGGCAAACAGAGTGGCCAAGAATGACATTCTTTAGAGATTTTTTTTTTTTCCCTCAAGTTCTGACAAAGACCTTGGACATCATGCCTTCCCTTGTCCGTGATCTTGAGCTTTGTCATGTCACATGAGTGTTTAAGGCCCAGGCACTGGCCCTTCATGCTCCCAACTCCTCCTAGCCAGATCTGCCAACTGCAAATATGTTCTGGTGGAGGTTGGCTGAAGCTGCCGCAGGCTATAGAAGTGGTGGGGCCACCTCCCAGTCAGCAGTGGAAAAGGGCCTGGGCATGGTACAGCTGGCAGATTCAAGGAGCTGGGTTTTCAAAGGCCCACAAGGGGAGGCTGAGGCTGGGGCTGGGCTGTAGTACAAGGTAGCCAGCTCAGAGATGGGAGCGTTTCTAAGGGCACCTCTCCACGGGACGGCCACGCCAGGGTTCCCAACGTGTCTCAGTACATCTCTGGAGTGGGGAGATATGGGAGGAGGGCAGGAGGCAGAAGTAGAGTGGGGGTGCTTGGACAGAGTCTGCCGTCCCCAGCCTTGGTGGGAAAAGCCAAGGAAGGAGGCAGTTTGATTGTTCATCCCAGCCTGAGCCTCTCTCCTTAGGTGCTGGCATAGGTTATGGAATTGCTTTGAGGAGAGGATGAGGGAAGACAAGAAGTTCCAGAATCTATCGATACTCATCAGGCTCCAAGAACGTCTACCCACCCCACCCCACCCCACCCCCACCAGCTCTGCCCTGTTGAGGCCACAAAACCTCTGTGTTAGCAGATTAATCTGAAAATTGAGTTGCCGCTGAATGAGTTGATGTCAACTTCAAAGTTCAGTGGTGTTTAATTAAAAGCCATCCAGAGACTAAACCTGCTCCCAGGAAATTATTCTGACCGAATAATTAAAGAGAATAAAGGTTAGGTTTGTATTTCTGGCTGAGTCTGTGTCGCATTCAGCATCTCCAAAACATGAATTACATTACCCTTTCATGAACCAACCTTAAATTGCTTTCAATTAGTTGTCATTCTAATTAAAGTGGAGTCACACAGAAGAGCCTTTGTTTATACTTGGTGTCCGTTCCCTTTTCTCTTCTGGAGTTTTGTCCTCCTGAAGAAACAGTCATTTGAAAAATTGGTTTGTAACTTCGTGTCTGCCCATCCCTTGCGCCTCAGCTGGGACCTGTTCAGTGAACATCAGGAAGAACTGCGCTGGGAGAAGCGGCCGCTGAGGGCTAGGGTAAGTCTTCACTGCTGTGATTGGGTTGAGGTTTGGAACTGGCACAAATGTGTCCCGGGACCGTGGCAGGCAAAGTGAAGGAATAATGAGGTAGCCCAGTCAGCCTGGGCCGCCCTGGGCAGGCCTCAGGGAGGTCTTGGGAAGTCCGGGTGAGATCCAGCCTTCCCGGGAGGGCTCATGCATAAGGAGAGGAGTGCACTGCCATTAAAGACAGAAGGGGTGGGGGTGGAGGGGAATCCCTGGGTGGCCCAGAGGTTTAGCGCTGCCTTCAGCCCAGGGTGTGATCCTGGAGACCTGGGATCAAGTCCCACATCAGGTTCCCTGCATGGAGCCTGCTTCTCCCTCTGCCTCTGCCTCTCTCTCTATCTCTGTTATGTCTCTCATGAATAAATAAAATCTTAAAAAAAAAAAACAACAGAAGGGGCAGCCTGACTCCACTTGTGAAGACGGTCATGACTTAGGCTTGGTCATGACTTAGGCTTCGTACACAAGAGCCGCTGGGGCCCAGGCTTTTGTGGGGCTGCCAGCTGACCCCACCACTTCTGAGCTGGCCCTGGAAGTCTTGTTGGTTCTTTCCTTTCTTGATGCCCTCACTCCCTGGGCTGTCTCTGCCTCCTTGCGAATTTTATGTTCTCAACCTCATAGCCCATCAGGTGTCCTGTTGTCCTTTCCCACAAGGCTCTTCCGTGAGCAGATCTGAGGTTATCTGAGGATAGGTACCCTGTTTCCCTGTCAGACTGGGGACCTGCTGCGTCATTGTCAATAAGCCTCAGCACAGGCTGTTCGCTCTCTAGCCACTCTGTGCCAGATGCTGTGTTGGGTAGTAGAGACCTGAGGGAGGTGACAGTGATGACCTCAGCCGAAGTGCAGCAGAACCATCTAGAGGCAGAGTCAAGGCCCAGGAGAGCAACGGGAGGAGCAGCAGGGACGTGCCAGGAGGAGGCACTGTTTAAATTCATGGTGTGCACCTAGATACTTCAGGGGAGCATGGTAGGAAAGGACATTTGGCCTGAGGGAAGAGCACATGCTGACGGGAGGGAGCATCCTGGGTGTGCCATCCTGGGTGTGCGTGGGGAGGTGGGGAGAGAGGAGTGGCAGGATCCATGGCTGAAAAGGGAGGCTCAGGCCAGGTCATGAACGTGTGTGTGTGTGTGTGTGTGTGTGTGTGTGTGTGTGTGTGTGATTACAGTGATGACTCAGCTTGTCTTCTGGGTGAGCAGCGGTACAAGACATGGTAAATCGAGCAGGGCATGTTTGGGGAAAAATCGACTGTCGATGAGGCCTCTAGTCAAAGAATTCTGGTAGGCAGGTGGGCCTGGGGATATAAATTGGAGAGTGAGCAGGATTCAGTGGTAGTGGAAACCCTGGTGTCTGCTCCGCTCCTAGGGGGTGAATGGAAGGAGACAGAGTGGGGAAAATGCCACTTTCTAGAGTAGGTGGGCAGGAAGGAGCCTGTGATGGCTCATAGGGGTGTAAGAACAGAGGGAACAGTGTTCTGTGGAAGAAGCCACGCACAAAAGACAACATACCGTATCATCCCATGTACATGAAAGTCAAAACCAGGCAAAACTAATCCATGGTAATAGAGGTCAGAGTGGAGGTTACCCTTGTCAGGGAGTACTGACAGGAGGAGGGGTCACAAGGCCAACTCCTAGGTGTTGGGAATATTCCAGGTCTTTGGGTTATACATATGTGTGCATGTATACAGATACACTGAGATTTGTGCACTATACTGTAAGTTCTACCTAACCATTTTTTTAAAATATTTTATTTATTCATGAGAGACACACACAGAGAAGTAAAGACACAGGCAGAGGGAGAAGCAGGCCCCATGCCGGGAGCCCAACGTGGGACTCGATCCCGAGTCTCCAGGATCATGCCCTGGGCCAAATGCAGGCGCCAAACCGCTGAGCCACCCAGGGACCCCAATTTTTTTTTTTTTTTAGAGAGTGTGCGTATGCGTGCACACACGCTAGCACTGGGAGTGGAGGTGAGCAGAGGGCAGAGGCAGAGGGAGAATCTTAAGCAGACTCCATGCCCAGTCTGGGGCTCAATCTCACAACCCTGAGATCATGACCTGAGCTGAAATCAAGAGTCCAACACGCAACACAATAAGCCACCCCGGTGCCCCACCTAAACAACAATCTTTTTTTTTTTTTTTTAAAGGTTTTATTTATTCATTCATGATAGAAAGAGA